>NC_056735.1:1331386550-1331753381 GCF_019279795.1 Protopterus annectens
TGGACTTATTTAATCAGTGAGGAATCCAAGGCCCACACAGAAAAGTAGATGCAGACAGTGCGGATATATACCATACTATGCTGTCCATGCCAGGCCTGTCAATTCTCACAACTGTGGACAAAGGATTTGCCATCAAGATAGGTAACAATAAACAATAATAGATGTAGTTCAGCCGCCGCTGACTACACTCTGTAGTCAAGGCCTAGGGGGATATTTATTACCTGTGATAATGTCTATGCATCTGTCACATGTATGGATACCAAACAACCCCTAACCGTATCACAGCAGGAAAAAGCCAGCCATATATGTGGAGGACAGAGGCAGGAACACAGGACCATACTCGTAATATTGCTGTTACACACCCTGCAAATTGCTGGTCTTACAGGATTTGTTGCAACATACCCTTATGCAGGAATAACACATCAGGAACACAACTGGAAATAGCCCTGTACTGATAGCATGCAACAGACATATTGCCGGGGATATATCTAGGACAAGACCTGTGTGATGCACAGGCAAAAGCAAACAGACAATCCACTGGCCATTATATGGATAGGCTCACTGTTGAGAGCTATGCAGACAGACTGCATTCCATACTAAACTATTATGTACACACAAACACTGCAAGACCAGCAATATACAAAGCACATAACAACACTACTCACTCTGTCTGTAGGTCTGGAACTTCTTCAGATTGTGTAGTTGTCCTGTGTCTGCAAGCCCCGCTGTAATAGGTACTGCAACCTGCCATCTCTAACACCACTGTCCACATACAGGAAGGATGTCCTCCATACTGGAAAGGTGAAAGGACAACGCTCACATGACTAAGTGATTTGTAGTACTGGGTTGCCATGATGATGGTTAACAGAATCACTACACAGCAGGCTGCACGCAGTCAGCAAATGTTGCACACTGATTAGTGCAGAGCCCATCACCTGATCATGTGCATCAGCCATGCTGAAATCCATTCAAACCAACCCATTCGCTCTACTGGAGAGGGAGAGGGAGAGAGAGAGAGAGAAAGAAAGAAAGAAAGAAAGAAAGAAAGAAAGAAAGAAAAGGAAAGAAAGAAAGAAAGAAGAAAAAAAATTATGAAACGGAACTCACACAGTGGGAAAGAAATAACTACAGACCACAACCGGTAAGGCGTCACACCCATCCAAACAATAAAAGGTATGTAAAACATAACTGTATGTAATTTAATGTAGTATGTGGTATAGATTAATAGGATATATGATGTAGAATGTTTGATATGTGCCATCTGTAGTTGTCCCTGTAATGATGTCCCACTGAACAACTGCTCTGGACAATACTGTCTGTCCCTGTAAGCAGTGGGACATACCTGCCAACTGTGCAGATCAGCAATGAATGACAAAGATGTCAGCCATCATATCTGTGTATGTTATGTTAGTGTGGACAATAGCTGTTGGTGGATGTACTGCCGTCATGATAGACACATGGGTGTCAGAGCACACCACTTGCAGGACAGTCATGTGAATGTGTAATGTAGTATGCACAAATGCCATAGGTGTGTAATAGGTGTACCAGATATCTCACACCATAGTTACCACCCTAATGTTAGGCTGTGTTCACAAGTGGCACCTGTCTGTGTTGCAGCAAGGCAGAACAGTGCAGCTATGAATGGCAGATGGTTACAGAATGTTGACCATATGTCTGTATGCACTCCACACATCTGTGTAATATGGAATGTGATGTGTATGTGTACAGATACAAACACTCATATAGACATAGGTATATCAACAACGTACAACATGTATCCACACACATATGTACGTAGATGTATATTTATACACATATATATATAGTGGTACTGACAATGGCATGCAGGTTAAATAGTCTGTGACAGGCCAGCAAAGATAAGTGCCCCCACAGGGAGCATGGCTGCAATCACATAGCACAAATCATGGCACATACACATAGCACAAAACTTGGTATAATACAACATATGTCATATGACATATGTCGTATGACATAACAATTGCAGTCTGTGAACAGTTTGTTGTAGCTGATATGGTGGTGAAGACATATATGTGTATTAAGAACTATTATACAACGACCCCCCCATTAATATTCAAAAACGTGCATGCTGATTGGTCAGTGTGCACTTTGTAAATCAGAGTTATAATAATGGAAAAAGGTCTGGTCACCCAAACTTTTTCCATTACTATAACTCTTTTTTTATAGCAACGGAGAATGCAAGATCTCCATTGCTTCACACTGTCTCGCTATGTTAAATGAGTTTAACATAGCGAGGCAGCTTTAAAAAAAGCAACAGGGATTCTCAATTGCTTTTTTAAATCTGTCTCGCTATGTTAAACTCCTTTAACATAGCGAGACAGTTTGTAAAAAGCAACAGAGATATTGCTTTATCTGTTGCTTTTTTCAAAACTGTCTCGCTATGTTAAATGGGTTTAACATAGCGAGACAGCTTTAAAAAATGCAACAGAGATTCTCCGTTGCTTTTTTTAAAGCTGTCTCGCTATGCTAAACCCATTTAACATAGCAAAACACTTTGTAAAAAACAACGGAGATCTTGCTTTCTCCATTGCTTTTGCCCACAGCTCTGATGTACTGCATAGGCATACGCATGCGCAGTACATCAGAACTGCCATAGAATACCAGACAGCTGCAGAAGGGCAGCATGGAGGCATTATCCAATGCCATTATTTAAGAAAAGTAATTTTTTTTCTTAAATAATGTAATTGTATAATAGCAATAACCCACTTCTGGGTGTGGGTAATGCTGGATTTACCCACGGTTGGCTTTGTTTGGCCACTCGGGCTTCACCCTCGTGACCAAACCACACCAACCGTGGGTAAATCCAGCATTACCCACACCCAGGCATGGGTTATTGCTATATGGCAACCCTGCTGTATGGGTGGCTCAAACCTGTTTCCATCCTTATGTCTTCCAGGAAACATGTTGGATTGTCATCTTCCTGCTTACAGCGCCACTGAAACAGCGATCATTATTGACCACCTGGTACAGCACTATGTACTGCTTTTTGGCCGGACTGCCCATGACCAACAGGAGAGGACTGCCCTATGGAATGAGCTAGTCCACAGGGTCAATGATGTTGGACTGCATAACCGCAGCTATGAGCAGGTCCAGCATCATTGCACCGACCTGCTTCGCCATGTACGTCGGTGTGCAGCTGCCATAGTGGGAGACCACCTTGCAATGGGGGGGGCAACCCACCCATCCACCCCTCACCCATGTGGAGGAGCTTCTCAGTAGCCTTGTGGCATCTGTCTGCCTGCAGCATCAACACCTGGCAGGGCACATCTTGGAGGTGGGTGCCAACAACACACCAGCTGAGAAGCATGCAGGTAAGGCCCCAGGGCACATTGGTACCCCACTCGTGTGTATGCATCTGCATCTGTACAGGTACATCATGCAAAACTGACATGTCATATACATTGTCTGCTGCTGTGTAGTAGTAATAAACAGTTGTGTATAAGCTGCAATATTATGTAATTCGACTGTTGATGTAATGTAATGCTGCACTCACTTGTTATGAATTCCACAGCTGTGGCCACTGACATCAGCTTTCTCTCACTCTTATGTAGGTCCCTCCAGGATACCACCATGGCAGCAGCCTGTAGCCGGTGAGTATGGTTCGTGTTCATGCATGATGATAAACTAGGCATGTAATAGTTATAGGATATCCCCCATGCACACGTCTAACACACCTACCCATACTGTATGCTGTACATGTTCACGTTTTGTTGCTGAGAAATGCACTGCATCACAGTAGACACCATGCTGGGGTATTGGAAGTGTACAACAGAGACATTCAAGATAACTAACATCCTGCCAATGTGCAATGTGTCCACAGGGATGTGACGTGTGGCAGGACACACGGCCTACAGTAGGGACATGTGTGACTCAATACCATCATGGCTGCAGCTGCTCACAGTCAGGTTAAGTAAATGTTCCAGATGTAACCCTGACCCCACAGCACTCATGACAGCAGTGTGTGCACTCCAAGGGATGTGCACTTGAGTAGATCTTGCAACCATGCAGAGGTCTGGGACAATTGTAGGGCACCCCTCACAGCCATGGTAAGGTCTGCTGATTGTCAGTGTAATAGTCATGTACTGGTCATATATGCACTGTCTGATGAAGTTTGTGTTGTATCATAAACGAAAAGCGCTTAACATTACAGCATTCACGTTTGTGCCAATTTATTCTGCCCAGGTGGATTATCCAGTTTGATATATGCACTGCTGATGATCTGTAACGCAGACATCAGGCATCCACAACTGATAGCTGTTCACATATCATCCCAGGTATATGTTGCTACAACACATAGGGGCTGTGAGCATTGGAGCTGACATAACTGACTCAGTACTACAGATGCATCAATAGTTTCCACAGGTGCGAGGTATGGTGCACAGTACGAGGAAGGGTGTGGAACAGGTCCACAGTAACACTTTGCACATGGGTGCAGTGTTAACGCGGGGAAGGGCCATCTCCTACCAACAAAGCCCATGCCTCACACACAAGTATACTGCTGCTAGCATGATGTCACTATAGTTCCACTGCATGCTGTTGAGTTCCATATGTAATGCATGCTGACAGAAGGCTAATGGGAGGACTGTGTGTACAAATGTTGTGCAGCTCCACATGTAGGAGTGTGGTGTGTGTGTGTGTGTGTGTGTGTGTGTGTGTGTGTGTGTGTGTGTGTGTGTGTGTGTGTGTGTGTGTCTGTGTGTGTGTCTGTGTGTGTGTGTGTGTGTGTGTGTGTGTGTGTGTGTGTGTGTGTGTGTGTGTGTGTGTGTGTGTGTGTGTGTGCGTGTGTGTCTTGGTTATGTTCATAAGTGCAATCCAGTGGAGTGTGGACGATGTATGTCAGAGGGGTGTGTGTGTGTGTGTGTGTGTGTGTGTGTGTGTGTGTGTGTGTGTGTGTGTGTTTGTGTGTATGTGTCCATGTATGTACAGGCAATAGTGGGATTGACCATATGGCGATACTTCCCCTTGGGATTGTGCTGTTCAGGGAGTGAGACATGGGACACCAGGACAACCTGTCAGGTATGTGAACACAGGACAGCTGATAGCATAACAAGGTCTGTAGCATGGAGCATGCATTGGGAGGTGCAATACATACCAGGTATACATGTCATATTGCCAGCAGCAGATAGGTAACTGGCTACCCACATATGCAGCACTACAAATGCAATGGAGAATTATCACAGCACATCAGTGAGTGTATCCAGGTACTACTGTTGTCCGCATGATGGGTCACTTGTGCAGCAGATGTGGCATGGACTGAGCAAGACTGTAGTATGAGGCTCTGGTGTGTGACATATGTAGTGAGTGTAGCAGCCTCAACCATATAGGGGCCTCATACACCATTACTGCCCATACACAGAGTAATACAGGGTGACAGCAGTGAGGACATGTACAACCTACTCTACCCAGGTCAGGGAGGCGATGGAGTAACAACTCATGTGTGGTAACCACACGTGTAGGCATGGAGAGGAATGATATGTTAATGGGCTGTAGTGATGCATGTATATTAACAAGTGCCATGCAGGATGGGGAACATATGTAACTGACTCTGGGACTGTCTGTAAACTCAGGGGAAGTGAGGTAGTAAGGTGGCTATCAGTGTGAGTGTGTGTACTGTTATGCACTGCTGTACTGGTCTTAATGCATGTATTGGTTTCCCCCAAAGGTGGCGAGGTGGGTCAGGGTCCCCCCTGCATGCAAAATGAGGTAGGTGTCCCTACAGACACCAATGATGATGAAGGTACAGATGACGCACAGGTGGGGTTGTCAGAGGCCGACACTGCGCCATGTGTCATCACCCTCCTAGCCACCCCAAGGCCACCATATCAGCAGATGTACCATGGTGCTCATAGGAGGACCACAGGTCATCATGCCCTTGGCAGAGATGCCACAACTGGTGCTACCAGGAGCATGTTTCAGGCCATAATGGAGGCACAGGCATGTATGGAAATGCACTCCAGTCAGGTCCTGAGGCTGCAGAGCTCTGCTTTTATAGATGTAAGTGGCAACCTCCATGAATTCGCTGGTGCCTTCTGTGAATATACCGAGGTCATGGATAGATGGTGGGGTGAGATGGTTGGCCTCCTCATCCTTGGTATATCTGTGCTAGAACGTATGGTGGGAGGGATGCGACAGCCATGTGGATGTAGGCCAGAGACACCAGCAGCTGGCGGTCAACGTGGACATGCCAGGACGCACAGCCACTCCCATAGTGGCAGTGCCAGCCCCAGCACACCACAGCAGCTGCTGTCCACATCACACCACAGCAGGCCTCATGCACATGGCCCTGGCCAGGCCCAGGTGGGACATAGTTCCAGCGGACATATGTCATCATCAGGGGAGAGTAGCACCTGAAGGTCTATACTTGCATGTGCTCATGGAACCCATCGCAGGCACAGTCAGCATGTCCGTGACTGGAGGCACTGAACTGCACACCCTGCCAGGTATGGTCTGCAGCTGTCCAACATTTCCCAATATTGGGCAGCTAAATGGCTGAACTGTGTAAATGCATACCCACACACTATGCAACCACACCTAGGGTGACCCCATACCGACACACACCACATCACCATGCCCCAATCAAGGAACTGCACCTCTCACCCAGAGACATGGTGACACATGTTTGGGCCACCCTCGACCTCTGGCACACCTGCAACACACCCTGAGCATATGATGATACCTGTGCCACATCTCTGTCATCCATAACATCGATGCAGGGACAGGATAACATGGTTCTGATGCACATGGTGACTGTAATGTAGTGCCACAATCTACCACAGTGTAGAATGTAGTCACGGGTAATGTGTACTGCATACATGTTAGGTAGTGTAGCCATGCAGCTAAGATGACATTCACACACCCTGTGCATATGATGATGCCTGTGCCACATCCCTGCCATCCATAACATTGATGCAGGGACAGGCTAACATGGTTCTGAGGCATACTGTGACTGTGATAGAGTGCCACAATGTACTGCAGTGTAGAATGTAGTCAGGGGTAATGTGTACTGCATACATGTCAGGTAGTGTAGCCATGCAGCTAAGATGACATTCACACACCCTGTGCATATGATGATACCTGTGCCACATCCCTGCCATCCATAACATCGATGCAGGGACAGGCTAACATGGTTCTGATGCACCCTGTGACTGTGATAGAGTGCTGCAATGTACATCAGTGTTGAATGTAGTCAGGGGTAATGTGTACTGCATACATGTTACGTAGTGTAGCTATGCAGCTATGATGCATCTCAACTGTTTGTAACACCAATTGATATACCCATACTGTCATCCATTTGTGCTGTAGGCATACATGTGTCAGCAGTAGGATGGGCCGCAGTCATATTCCACAGGGGTATGTCAGTGGGGTGACACCATGGCCATGACATATGTGGTGTACAGTTGCACACATGCCACAGGTATGTATAACAGTTATTGGCCATGCAAACATGACCGGTGGCCTGCTGGTACAGGTATAATCTGCACCGTTATGTCGACCCATCCACATACACACACATTCTTACTTGGTGACACTGTGTCTAGACCCCAACCCAGGTATGTAGTGCTACTGACCTGTGTGGCTGTCATTGCACACACGACACCATCTGTAGGGTCAGATGTGTACCAGGTCATGTGCTACATGCAGACCATACACAGACATGTACATTATGGTAATGGGGGATGTAATATTTGTATATGGTGACTACATAGTATGTCATACCATCATATACACATTGACTGACACATAACAGGTAGACACACATCTTAGAGACCTGGTTGTATAGTTGCTTACTAACTAGTCCATATGTCAAATGTGTTACAGGTAGGCTACACACAGCACATGTGTAACTGGGCTGTATCCTGTTATCTGTTACCTGTATGGGTAATGGTGACATTGGCCACCTGAGAGTAGTACATGGGCCATATACGAGGTGTATCACGGTGTAAAGACAGTGTACACAGCATCCATATCCCCCACTGGATATTGTACACACTAGAACCCAGCTTGATACTCTGACATATCCACTATCACACATTGGCCACAATGCAAAAACAACCCATTGCATATCTCAACAGTGATACCACAGGGATATGCATGTGACGCACACACCACAGGCATAGTAGGGTGTTATATTGCATTGTCACACCTATGGGTGACAACAAAAATATCCATACTACTGTGTGGCAATGTGTATCATAATAAGAGTATGTGAACTCAGACTGGTGTACCCTACAGATATGCACACATGCACACATACACACAAGTGACAGACCTCAATACCGACCCATTGGTGCAACACTGTTGTGCTGGTACTGCAAGGCACATGTAGCTGTTAGGCAGTGGATTGTAACAGGCTACATGTTACTTTAATGGGGTTGAGAGGCACCACACACTATACGAGTTGTACAAATAGGCACCCCCCCCAGCCAAACACATCCACCCAGCAATACACTACCAAGTGTTGGAGATACCATAACCAGGGCCAGTGGCAACATGGGCACATGATGTTACCTGTACTACATTCCACCTGTATGATGTCAGGCTGTTATTGGTAAAATATTATGCAGTACAGTCTGGCTCCCATGGGGAATGTATTATGTGAAAGCCATCAACATTACCAGGTTTCAGATACACAGACACAGATATGCAGATGCAGGTATACATATTTATAAATATATATATATATATATATATATATATATATATATATATATATATATATATATATATATATATATATGTACATATACATGTGACTACACACACACATGCAGTTATATGTACAGTACGATACATGAGTGGTTGGTGCACACAATATGGAACAGCCACTATGCCTTCAGTTGACCCCTGAATGACTGGACACTGTATGTGCCACCCATCCAAATGACAATCGTTGCCTGTAACATACACCCACAGAGAGGTCATAGGTGAAACGACAACCACAGGTTTGCAGACATGGAAACCTTTCACCGTGTACTATTACAGTTCTAGATGCCATGCCATATAGCTGTTCAGACACTGACAACTATATCAACAAAGTGATGTTACAGTGGACGAGTTACACTCATACAGTAGGTTGGAAATGTTCACAGCTGTTGCTGTCCAGGCCAAGCCATTCACATTGTACAATATGAAAGACACACTGGGCCAGAGAATACCCAACAATCAACAGTATGTACTCCAGGTGTGTAGTTCAGCAGCCTCTATCTACACATTGTACAAACACAGTAGGTGGTATAGACATCTTATGGCCACATGGGTTGTAACTGCACATAACATGGCATAACTGACACCATTACGAGCACACCAACACACAAAACAGTTTGTTTGGCAGGGGGCAGTAGTCCTGCAGTATGCAGATCCATGGCAGTAATGTGTATATAGGTGAAGTATATGGTACTGTATGTCCATATACCTTAAGGCAGCTCAGCCCTGATGCCCCCACATTTTGTAGCAGCCTAGGTCTTTTCTGGTGCTCCCCCCTAGATTCAGTAATATAGGGCTATATACCACTGTTACATACACTGGGGTCTGCAGTGCATGAGGGCACACATGTATTGTGTAGGTGGCGCCCACACACATATGGCCCCAGCCCCACCATATGTGTGGGGGTTACAACAGCAGTGGACTGATGGCAGACATGGCAGTGTGTTATACTCCCAGCACACTGTGGACATCATGACATATGTGCAAAGCTTGGTATGTAGGTGATGTACAGAGGCCGGAATACAGGCACATATGTGGACAACTGTTGCAATACACTATGCAAGGTGCAGGTGTTACAGGATAGTCTGTAACATACCCTTAGTCAGGGAATTGCTGGTATGGATGGCCATGGATGTAGCCATGTACCAGTGACATGAAACACGCACACTGCCAGTGTATTATCTGACACAAGTCCTGTGTGGTGGACAGACAAGACATGATAGGCACAGCTCCGGCTGGCATGAGGGTAGGCCCACAGTTGTGTACTATGCAGATGGACTGCATTCCATGACAAACTAGTATGTACACCCACACCCTGTAACACCAGTACTGTACAAAGCATAACACAGCTCCACTCACAGTCTGTCTGTATTTCCTGATCCTCCTACAAATATGTGGCTCCCCTGAGTGTGCCGGTTCTCCTGTATGGGGTATTGCTACATGCTATCAGTAGCACTGCTGCTCACACAAAGGATGGATGCCCATCACACAGGAGATGTAATGGGACTGTGCACACATGATGTGGGAATCTATAGTGGGTGGTTGCCATGACAGTGTTAACTGGGTATAGTACACATGTGTAATCATATATCTGGATATCTGAATATGTATATGTACAGATGTTCCCACCATAGTTCCTGGACATGAAGTGTAGGCCAACCCCAGCCTGTATGTTCCCGTCTTAGTTGCATGGGATGTCAGGTATCTATAGCAGGTATACTAGTACACTACTGCTACTGTCATTGGGATTGTCTTCACAGACATGGAATGTGTGGCAGGTCACATCTGATCATAACATGTGTGCCATTGGTTACTGAACGACATCCAAAGGACATCAGTGTACAGTACCACTGCTAGCAAGTAATGCCATTGTGGACTGCAGCAGAGATATTGACCAATATATGTTGGGTCTGACACAGTCTGTACAGTCCAGAGGCATACACATAAGTCCTTATTGCTACACATGTGTACCATGCCTGACAATATGGATGTGGAAGGCCATGTAGATGGGTATAACACATAATGACTGGAATATAATGTCCCTGAAAACACAACCACAAACCAAGTCTGTGAAAACACAAAAAGAAGCCGCTCAATATATCCAACGACGTAAATAACTTCTCAAGCACGAGGAAAATAACGTACTTTTAATACAAAACCAAAATTCACATAAAGCGCTTTTTGTCAGGCTTTATAGCCCAACTTCTTCAGATGTTTTTTTCAAAAAGCATTAACTATTTAAACAGTTAGGAGATCAGCTGTTTTCTCAAACTAAACAGGGATCAGCTGTTCTTAAAGTGGCAACCACCCTCATTAATTGCTAAAACATATTTAAACAATTCTCATTCACAAACTTTAAACAAAAATTGTTTTTTTTTTGAAAATATATGTTAATTAAATAGTGAAAGGGTTTACAATTATTTAAAATGTCTTAATGTGACAACTATATTTGCCCGTTCTAAAATAATAATAATAAATCTTTCCTGGTAAGCTAGTTTAAGATTTCTATATCTATGAATAACTAATTAGTGACAAACAGTTATGAAGTAAAAAATAAAAATGAATAAAAAAATATATATATTAAAAAATCCATATATATATATATATTCATAGTTGTCTTGCGTATATATTGATGTTTAAAAGAAATGTAGTACCATACGAAACCTCATAAACCATTCTATATGGAAAGCCAAAGTCATTCAACTCCTATCCAAAATTTTAAGTTGTAATATACAATCAATTGAATACATTTAATTAATACCAGGAGGATAACATGCAAAGGTACGTAGTTGCCAGTTCAATTCTAATTTCTCTAACAATAAAGAAAAAGGGCACCCTCTAGGATCATAATGAATACAATCTATAGCCCTAAAGGTAAACCCTATTGACATGAATGGGTGCATGTCTGCACAGATATGTGGTGTTCGACTGTGCCAGACAGCTGTCCAAGGCTAGGCAATGGGTGTACCTTGACATCAGGCCACATAATGATGGTCTGCATTATGGCTCAGGGATGTAGTGTCTGCATTTGCCCACACAGGCAGGTATTGTATCCCTCATCTGATCACCTGGGTGACTACTGTGTGTGGGCAATGCTGTGCATCACTTGCCATGTCTGTGTTCCTTCATCCATGACATGGACGGCATCTGGGATGTGCACATCTTCATGTACAGTGACATGTGGAACTGTACCTGGAGTGTCCGGCCCATGTTGTGAACACAGATTATCATCAGATGTGCCAGCCCTGGCCACCTGTGGTGGGAGTTGGTAATGGACCCTGCACCTACATAGTGTGCATGCTATCCGCATTCCTTGGTGTCAGAGGCATCTGTCCATATGGGCATGTTGTCAGTCATGGTATATGCTTTGTGGGTCACATGTTATGGCACCACAGGTGGTGCAATTGTCCATTGGGGAAAAAGGGGGAGGTGCACTGTCTGCACGTGTGTGCATATTGGACAGATGTTCTGGGTGTTATGCCCTCTGCGGCTCACCGCTGTCACTCCATAGTTACTATCAGTGGCCAATATGCAGTGTGTACTACCCACATATTGGCTGTTACCTAGGCATGCGTGTGTATGACACATGGGGTGAGAGTGTGTTCTGGGTAATACTGGGGTTGCTAACTGTGATTGCCTGGCCTTGATATCACATGTCTGGGTATGACTTTGCACCCCAGCCTCTCAGCCATATCACATGTGTTATCCCTGTACAGTGGACATTATGAAATATAGTATGGCCATCATATAAGAAATATGCAAAACTTGCTCCACATTGGCCACAGATGTCACACAGTCACAACCACAGCTACACAGGATAAGGGTTACAAACAAACACACCTGTCATGTTTGGGAGTAGAAACCCTACCTGATTAGTGTATTACACTACAGCACTTATAGTACATGCCACGGATATTATTGGAGAAGTCTTTGCCCAAAAGTGTATTTCACACTGACTAACATCAGCAGGATTGCCAAAGTAGGGCTTTGAAATTACTGCAAGAGACTAGCCTAAAATGCATTGTTCCCTACACAGACAGTGGCACACACAATACATCCGGGACTGCCATGTGTGGGGATGGAACCCAACCACCATTCTAATTCACAATGCAGCAGTATGCAGTTACAGGATGTGCTATGGTGATTACTGGTCTACAACCTTCCCAGAGGTGTACTTCTAGGTGAGTGACATCGGCAGCCTTGCCAAAGTTGGGTATGTGAAATGTAAGGGGTGTGAGTACCCTAAAAGCATTGCTCTCTACACAGTCAGACATGCACTCATACACACAGTTGTTAGGTCGGAAGCTAGAACCCCCAACTAACTCGTTAATTACCCTATGGCCATACGGTGTTATGGGGCATGCTATGAAGATTACTGGGCTGTGATCATCCCAGAGGTATATTTCAAGTTGCATGACATCAGCAGCCTTGCCAAAAGAGGGTATTCGACTTGTAAGGGGTGTGAGTAGCCTAAAAAACATTGCTCTCTACACAGTCAGTGACAGACAGGCATGCACACATATGCACACATGGACTCACACATGCACAGTTGCCACATCTGGGGTATTACCTCCTACCTAACTACATTATCACACTAAAGCAGTATGCAGTTACAGCATGTGCTACGGAGATTACTGAACTATAGCTTTCCCAGGGGAGTATTTCTAGGTGGGTGACATCAGCAGCCTTGCCAAAGTTGGGTATGTGAAATGTAAGGGGTGTGAGTACCCTAAAAGTATTGCTCTCTACAGTCAGTGACAGACGTGCATACATATGCACACACAGACTCACACATGCACAGTTGCCATGTCTGGGGTTAGTACACCTACCTAACTAGTCTATCACACTACAGCAGTATACAGTTATGGGACGCACCACAGAGATTACTGGCTTACAATTCTCCCAAAGGTGTATTTCACATTGGATAACCTCAGCAGGCTTGTCAGGGTACCACTATGGGATGGCCAGTGTGTACATGGCCCATACACCATTCGTGTAGGGATGACATGCCACAGGCAGCCAAACATGGCGTCATATGCCACAGGTGCATGTATAGGGCAACTAGCTGACTATGTCCTTTTACAGCCATGTTGCACATCTGGCACATGGACCACATAGTCTGTGGTGCAGACAGGTACTGGTCACTAGTAACTGCAGTGTGTGACATCTGCACCTGATGTGTTTGGAGCCGTTTGACTGTGTGCTCAGTTGGACAGGTGTAGATGGCTCGTTGTCATGGTCACCCTCTTCCACACATCAATATCCATCTACCTTTGGCGTATTATGGTGTGTTGTCCTTACATATATGTCTGTATTTCTATCCACTTTGTGTGCAAGGCATGCTTGGTGCATACTGACATGTGTCTGCAGTAACTGTTGCAAACACTGGATATGTCTGGTCCACTGGTGTTTGCATACATGGTCTTCATGTGTTAAAGTGTGCGAGCATGCCCAGAATGACCTTTCAGTATGTTGATGACTGACATTGTTTTCTTTTCTTTAAGTGTGTGAGCATGCCCAGTAAGGCCGTCTGCTATGCATGTGTGCTGCATGTTCGGTTATTTGTACTGCATAGCTGACCTTTCTGTTGCACACTAACATGTAGCATGCTGTGTCTGCAGGGTATCCACTGATCATTTGGCATTGACTGTTACAACATGTCTGCATAGAGGGGAGTACACCTGACTATTTCTATGTTTCTAGACAGGATGGGGGCCACACCCAACTGTTGTACACATTTGCTAGGCCTGCACTGGTATGTCCTGTAGTCCATTTCAGTCATTAGTCTTACCTATCGTGTTGGCCACGCCAACACTTCCGTTCTTATCTTTTGATTGCATACCCATTAGTTTCTGACTTTCTAGCCATCACAACTGACATCCCACTACCTGGC
Source organism: Protopterus annectens (assembly GCF_019279795.1). Lineage (NCBI taxonomy): Eukaryota > Metazoa > Chordata > Ceratodontiformes > Protopteridae > Protopterus > Protopterus annectens. The sequence continues at coordinate 1,331,401,186 of NC_056735.1, forward strand.
CTACTGTAGTCTGTCCATGTAGGTCTGGGTGGGCATCATCCATACCCCTCATTGAGATGCCATAGTACGGCATTTGTTTGTGTTTGTATACACCTGCCCTGCTGGCTGTGACTGCTGTTGGGTATGTGACCCCCCCCTCCTGACTGGCATGTGTGAGCCTCTTATCTTGTGGGTGTCCCAGTATTGTGGGTGTTGCTGCAGGGCTGCCTATGTCGAATGCATGTAGTACACTGCCTACACATGGTTAGGCACAGGTAGTGTAATGTTTGGCATCCCTTTTACTGTATGTGAGGGTCAGAGAGAGGTGCTCTTCCCTGGGTCCCTCCCATGTCAGTGTATGTGATATGCATTGCCTCTTTGACAGGGCCAGGGCATACTGGGCATGCCTCCTTCTGCCTACTGGGGCAGGCTCACGTTGTTCCTCCTCTGAGTCACTCTGTGCCTGCGTAGGCCTTGGCATTGGTGGGGGGCTATGTGGCCCTGCCCCTTGCTGCTCCTGCTGCAGCTGTTTCCACAGGATCATATTGTGTAATATGGCACATACAAGGATGATTTGGGTACATGTAGTTGGTGAGTACTGCAAGGCTCCACCGGATGTGTCCAAGCACTGGATCTGTGACTTGAGCATCCCAAACACATGCTGTATTATGATTCTTGTTTGTGCATGTGCCTCATTATGGAGTTCTTGTTCAGGTGTGTGTGGGTTTCTGATGGGTGTCATCAGCCATGGCTCCAGTCATATCCAGCACCCCCCACTAGGTGACCGTGTGGGATGTCCCCATTGGCAAATTTCTGGTACAGCTGCGTCAGATGCCAGATGTGGGAATCTTGATAATTTCCAGGGCAGCCAGCACATATGTTCAATATTATGCCCTGGGCATCGCACAAGACCTGGCAGTTGATGGAGGGAAAGTCCTTGCAGTTGATGTAGACCCTACCCTGCTCACCGGGTGGTGCTTTGATGCCTATGTGCATGCAGTCTATTGCACTCACTATCTCAGGGTATTCTGCTATTTGCTAGAAGAGGCACATACTGCTGGCCAATGCCTCACGGGTGAGGGGGAAATATACATGCTCACCGACATGTGCTGCCATGGCATCCAGGAACTGGTGGAGTACATTGGATGCTGATGCCTGTGAGATCCCCATCATATCCCCAGTTGGCCTTTGAAAGGTACCTGTAGCTAGTATTCTTAGGCCTACACATACCTTCGTTTCCACTGGGATGGGTTCCCCTCTGTTAGTTCTGTTTGTCAGGCATGGATGGCACACCTCAACAATCTGCTGTAGGAGGTCCCTGTCCACCCTATAGCACTCCAGTATCTCCAGCTCATGTAGCCCTTGGTAGGTTACCCTGGGTCTGTACACTCTTCTCCGGCTCCTCACTGTGGGTTGGTCAGCAGCATTCCTATCCTCACGACCCTCAGCCTCTTCCACAAGTTGTATGATAGCTATTGCAGCCCCTAACATTTTGCTGTTGTGAGTATTAAAAGTTCCCCGCTTGTTTACACCAGTGGTGTAGCGTGTGGGAAAAACTGGAGGGGTAGGTGTTTGCATAGTTTATAGTGGCGACCTGGGCTGGGATGGTCTGCTGCCTGTGTAATTGGCTGGTTCCGATACGTTTCACCTGGCAGTGAATCTAGTACACCTTGATTAACTCCCTACTGCTGCTTTCCCTTCCCCTTGTCCTTCTGATTCATCCCAGGGGCACACCGCACAATCGGTGTACTGCAATCTGCTGCTATTTCCTGGGTTCACTTCCTTTATCTTCCTGTAGATCCCGTAGTGTGGCGTGCACACCCATTTACACTTTGTCATATGTGCTGGGCGGGTTTTGACACACCTCCTGGCTTTGCTGTGCTAAGCTGGATGCAACCCCGAGCCACAGGGCTCCAATCTACTGACTGTATGCCTGACACTCCCACACATGATGTCACCTACCTCCTAGTCTTGCACTCAGCTATTCATACTCATGCACTGTTGGGACCTGCCTCACATGCTGGGGAAAACCAGGATTCACTGTCCTTCCCTTCATTTGCATAGAATTACCTGCTAATGTATAGTTACATGTGTCACACTGTGCCTCCCCCCTTAGCAACCACTACTCACTGGCTAGGTTGTCTTTTGCCTGCCATTGACTTGCATGGCGAAATACTGATTTTAGTTAGACTGTTTTTTTAGGTTTATTTTTTTATTTCCCCACCGGTCTCGTTTGAGTGCCGCTGCCCTATGCTTCAACAGCCGTGATCGGTGGACATATCATAAAATTTGTATTTTGTACATTTGGCATTGTTTGCAATGCCAATGACCTCCTACTTAGCCATTGGCATGCTTCCTCAATGACATGCAGCCTTTATTTGGAGCTGTCATAGTTCCGTTTTGGAGTTTGCAGTACTGTACTCGGTCACTAACCGAGTACATTTCTGCATATTACGCTAGTCCTGCATGCACTGATTCCTGATTCCCAGATGGCAGATTTACCTGATGTGCATGATTTTCACCTGTAAATAGGGTGATTTGCATAAGGGGGCTGGAGACGTGCAGCACTAGTGCTACAGCCCTCTTAAATGTACCTGGATCGCTCGGCCGCCATATTGGTAAAATTTCCTCTTACACTAATCATGCACGCCATGCATGCTTTTGAGAATCCAGGGGATTGACTTGTGGGTTTTCCTTCACCTGTAACTTTCTTGTGATAAAAAGAATTATTGTAACTTATAGTGCTGACTGTTAGAATTCCGATAGTCATGTAGAAAGCAGTGTTGTAGTGTTTCTAAATGTGGGTTTTTCTATTTACATTTTTATGGAAAGTATCTAAAGTAATTTGGCAAATGTTTTGTGCATTCCCAGCAGTAGAGGCAGCGTGTAGAGTACTGTAAGGCAAGTTAAAGGTATATACCCTTTTCCCCACTGTAGTGCGATCCCGAAGTTAGTATATATAATCAGGGGTGTGTGGGGGGCACAGCCCTTCCACACTGGTGTGGGTGAAGCCCCCTAACTAGTTCGGTTGTACATTGCCTCATTTCTGTTAAGAGGGTTAGTAAGTAGTTTTTAAGTTCTGGAAAGAGTTAGTCATTGGTTTTCTAAGGGTGCCTGTCTATGGTTTAAGATTTAGTATGCTGAAATTCAACATTGTAAGCTGTCAGTGACATGGGAGTCAGTCAAATGAGTTTTAGGTCAAATGAAATTTAGGTCAATTGAGGGTCAGTCAAATGGTTATCAGTCAAATGAGTTTTAGGTCAAATGAAGTCGACCCATGTGTGTATATATATATATATATATATATATATATATATATATATATATATATATATATATATATATATATATATATATATATATATATATATATATGTATGTATGTATGTGTGTGTGTGTGTCTTCTTGTGGCTTTTTCCCGGTTAGGGGTCACCACAGCGGATCACCTGTCCACTCATGATTGGCAGTGAAGTTTTGCCATGTTGAGTTGCCAGCCAGGCACCCAACCTTCCATAGAAGCACACACATGTACACACTCATGCCTAGGGCGAATTTAGAGTGCTCAATCCACCTACAGCATGTCTTTGGGATGTGGGAGGAAACCGGAGCACCCGGAGGAAACCCACGCAACCACAGGGAGGACATGCAGACTCCACACAGAAGGCACCCCAGTCAAGGATCAAACCGGAGAACCTCTTGCTGTGAGGCGGCAACGCTAACCGCATATATATATATATATATATATATATATATATATATATATATATATATAGGTTTGTTTACTATCAAAAGACTTTGTCATATATTTGACAGTTATAACATCAAAATAGATTTATGCAACTTTCATAAATACTGAAAAAAAATTAAGTTTTAAATTGAATTGCAACAGCACTCATGTAGTTTATGCAGTCTTGTGTCAGTCTTGTGAAAGATTTTATATAGGTAAGACTAAAAAGTTTTTTAAAGTACGTATATATCAACACATTTATGACATCAAAAAAGTCAATGAAAAAAATGTATTGGCACACCATATTAAGAAGAACCCAGACCATTTGTTCAAATTTATTACTATTGATCAGGTAGTTGTCAATAATAGGGGGGGTCCTAGGGAATTGTTTCTTGAATTTAGAGAATGTATGTGGCAACTGAGGGTTAATGCCACTAACCCACCTGGGCTGAATGATGTTATTTTCCTCTTGAGCTATTTAAAATTAAAAACTGAATATTACTTTTGATCGTGTAGAGGGTGAACCATTGTAGTACATTTTGTATACATAATAGGAGTATTTGGGAAGGACATTATTCTTTTGAAAAAAGTAGTAGTGGTGATTTGGTCTGTTCATGTGACTATTCTTGTTCAAGCCTTACATTATTTACATAGAAAAAAGGGAGATGTGCATAAACATATACATTTTACTTTATTTTTTATTAAACATTTATTTTTCTAATTAGGTTTTGTGTTAAGGATTTCATTTTTACTTGAAAAATGTGATTTTAAAATGGATGGTTCTATGGCTTATTGTAGTCATGTGATGGTGCCTGGTTTTAAAAGGAAGTGATGTTTTTACTGTGACAAATCTGATGAAGTCAAGTGTAATTGCTGATGAAAGTGCTCATTAAAATTTTTTTCTCTGGTTCTGTGGCTCTTTCTTGTTTTATATATATATATATATATATATATATATAAAACTAATCATGTTCTTCATGTAGTTCTTTTTTCTCTTCGCTTCCCCACTTTAAGCTCTTCTTTTCCATCTTTTGAACCAGCTGCCCCCTTATACATTTATTTTATTTTACATTTGTTGACCGGGATAGTCTAACTGGATACATGTCCATTTTCAGTAGAGGCCCGAGGAGATAAGCCCCAACAGAGATAAATGAAAAGCTTACTAATCGATATACAAAGTAAGACTAAATGAAAATATTCATATCAAACTAGCAGATTTCAGGTACATAAACACAAAAAAAATAATAGGAAAGATAACTAAATAGCAGAATTAATTATATATAAAAAGAAAAACAATATTGCAGGTTAAACATATTATTCTGTGAGGATAAACAAAAAAACTTTTAGTGCCAGAATGCTTCTACTATACAGTATGCAGTTATAAGTCATTTATAAACAGAAAGACTAAGGTCTAGAGGGGAGGCAGGATATGTATATACATTATGTAAAAGGAAGAAAAACTAGTATATTTTACAGTAGGAAATGTAAAGTGAGATTCTGCATAGTGAAGTTTGGGAGGAAAATAGAATTTATAGGGATAAAATATGTACTAATTTCTAAGTAGTGAGGGCTAGGCAGAGTTTAGTTCAATTAAACAGATAGTTGCCTAGTCAGGTTTAGTACAGGGGCACAACCAGTGTGTTCTAAGGTAGGGTTTTAATCTATTTTTGAAGAGTGATAGAGAGGGAAGAGAGGAGAGGTCACTGGGGAGAAGATTCCAGGTTTTTCCAACAGCATTAGAGAAGAGAGATTCGCCAGCTTTGTTGTTAGGTTTAGATATGTACAAAAGAGTTTTGTGAGAAGAACGCAGTGATTTCAAATTTGTGTATGGAGTGATGAGGGTAGATAGACTAGGAGTGCAGGAAGGTTTATAAAGAGTTTTATGGGTGATGGTTAGTTGATGGAATTTAATCAAGTTTTGTAGTTCAAGCCATCCCAGCTGCTTTATATTTAAGCAGTGGTGGGTTCTGTAAGGGTTACCTGTTGCAAATCTAGCAATATTATTGTAGGAAGTTCCCAGTTTGCTGAGGTTAATTTTTGAAAGGTCAGTAAAAATAGGTGAGGCATAGAGGAGGGTAGAGATTAGATGAGTATGGGCTATAGTTGTTCTAGCTGTGGGAGAAAGGTATGATTTAATTCTATAGAGGGAGCCAAGTTTTTTGTTGACAGTTTTTATTGTATTGTTGATATGGATGTCAAAGTTCAAGTTGTTATCAATGGTGTTTCCCAGTAGTTTGGTAGAAGTGTCAGTTGATATGATGGTGCCGTTAGTGGATATAACTGAGAAATCAAGTGGAGAGGTCTTGTGGGTTGGATTAAAGAGGAGGAGTTTAGTTTTTTTGGGGTTCAAAATAAGACAATGTTGTGTAAACCATTGTTCAACTGTGTTAAATACTTTCTGGGTAAGAGAGAGAAGTTCAGATGTGGATTTGGCTGAGCATATAAGTGTCGAGTCATCAGAATATTGTATGCATGTGGCTTGGGGGATGGCTAGATGAAGGTCATTAATAAATATTGAGAAGAGGAGAGGTCCAAGTATAGACCCTTTAGGGATACCCAGTGAAACTGGTTGGAGGGTAGAAAGAGTCTTATGCCAAATAACTGCCTGTTGTTTTTTATCTAGGTAGGACTGGAACCATTTTATAGAAGGTGCAACAAATGATAGTGATTCTAGTATGTTGAGGAGAATCTGTTGATTGACCATGTCAAATGCTTTAGACAGGTCAATGAATAGTGCCAAATATAGGTTATTAAGGTTACGATTTTTGTTAATATAATCTGTAAAGGAAAGGAGGGCAGTGGTAGTACTGTGTGAAGGTCTGAAACCATGTTGACAGCTGGAAAGTAAGTTATTTTGTGTTAAGTGGTCAAGTAATTGCCTATGGATACATTTCTCCATGATCTTTGCTAGAGGGGAGAGAAGGGCACTAGGACAGTAGTTGGAGAGCTCATTAGAGTTTCCGCCTTTATGGAGAGGGATAATATGACAGACTTTCCAATGGCTAGGTATGTGACCTTCGGTAATCATCCTATTGATCAGAATGGAAACAGGGTAAGCTATGGATTTGGCTGATAGCTGTAGAAAATCAGCAGGTAGTTGATCTGCAGAGGGACAGCATGGTTTTAGTTTTTGTATGAGGGTTTGGATGTAAGTAGTTGGGACAGGTTGTAAATGAAAAGGAGGGGGTGAGGTAGAGTTATAGGTGGGTATTGTGAAGCTATTGGGTGTTAGCTGACTAGCCAGTGTTTGGATAGTGTTTGTAAAGAAGGTATTGAATGTATTGGCTGTATTTATGGGGTTAGTATGGTCAGTGTCTTGAGGGTTAGGTGTGGTGGATTGATCTGGGTGGAGTAGTTGGTTAATCCTAGTCCAGAATTTTTGAGGGTTGTTTTGATTAGTTTGTCAGAATTGTAGGTAGAATTTTATTTTTTATCAGAGAGTATTTCTTAGTGTCATTTCTTAACTGTCTAAAGGTTTGTTGGTCCATAGGGTTTTTAGTCATTCTCCATTTGGCCAAGTGTTTATTTCTAAGGTACATTTTGTCTTTGGTTGCTTTTGAAAGCCATGGGGCAGAGTTGGTTTTGACTCTAATTAATCTGGTTGGAGCATGTTGGTTGAGAATACCCAGAAATTTGGAGTTAAAGTACTTGATGGCTTCTTCTAAAGGGAGGTATTTTAAGGGAGACCAATTGCATGTTCTTAGTTCATTTTCGAATAGCTCAGGGTTAAAGTTCTTTTTGGATCTGATATTTTTGACAGATTTAGGATTGGGAGTATGGGTTGTGTGTCTGATAATATAGGCAAGTGAGTTGTCACTTAAATCATCAGGGAGGGTTCCTGAATCATAATTGTGAGGGTGATGGTTTATGAGAATCCAGTCTAATATGCTAGCTTTCTGGTTAGTTTTATTGATCCTGGTAGGGGATGTAATAGTTTGAGTAAAACCATGTAGGTTGATGTGGGTTGTAGGGAGGTTGCTGCAATAGCAGCTCCAGTCAATGTTTATATCTCCTAGGATTATGGTTTCTTGAGGCAAGTATTGGGAAAGGCAGCAAAGAATATTTTCCATAGTGGAAATGTTATTACCAGGTGGAAGATTAATACAGATGATATAGATGGATTTGGCATTGTTAATTTGAAGTTTGGAGATGAGAATTTCAGCATTGGAATCAAGAGGTATTTTACAGTTGTAGGTGATTAGCTGTAGTCCTGATTTAAATAGAATAGCTACCCCTCCACCTTTCTTGGCTACTCAGTCAAGTCTTAGTATGTTATATCCAGGTGGAAGGAATTCATTGTCTTTGGTAGAAGGTTTTAACCATGTTTCTCTTAAGCAGAGGATATCAAAGGAGTATACTTCTACTAGAGCTTGTAGTTGAGGTATTTTGTTGTTTATGCTGCGTATATTAAGATGGGCTACATGGAGTGAGTTAGATTTTTTACTGTGTGGATTGATTGAGTAGGGATTTTGGCTGTGGAGAGTACTAGGAGTATTTGTTGGGCCTGGGTTAGGGTGAATATCTCCATCTTTTATACGGAGTAGTACATCTATGTAGCTTGGGTTAGGGAATTTGATGTACAGAAGTAGTTTTTCCTGAGATTGAGGGTGTAATATTTCAGATGTTGTATTCTATGATACTTTGCAAGCAGGTATTTAGGTGAAGTTGTTATGTTAGCATGGTTAAGGAGGAGTGTAATGGATAGAGCATTGGTTTCTTTGCTGGGATAGGGATGGTCTAGATGTAGTGGATATTCATAGGAAGTAAGTATGTAGGCAAAGATTAGAGGAAGAAGTAGTAGTAGTATGAATAGAGGTAGTATAAGTAGTGGGGTATGAAGTTTATACATTGTGCAGATTTATTATTGGATATATGTAAAGGGTGAGGTTGGAGAAATGTGAAGGATATGGTAAGGTGGAAGTTTCTACTTCTCTTTTTGTGCCTCTTACGACTTTCTCTTTGCCTATCCATTTCTGTCAACCAATATTATAAATTTGGGTTATTTTTTTTTTTTATTCATGTTTTATCCGACTTACCTCTGTTACTTTTTTCCTTTATGTATGGATCCTACATTAAGTAAAGGTTCATTAGCTATCTATTGTTCAAATACTGTACTAGAATATCAATGAATCTTGGAACTTCTTTTTTATTTATTGTGGAGTTTTCTCCCTGAGTCTCTGCTGAGCCCAGTCAAACTTTCCTGGTAAACAAATAGAAACAAATTAATATATATATATATATATATATATATATATATATATATATATATATATATATATATATATATCTATATATAAATATATATATATATATATATATATATATATATATATATATAAAAATCTGCCTAAGCAGCAGAGACCTCCAAAGCAGACATCCAAGCAAGCGCTACCCCAAAACAAAACACGTGCAACACATAGCTCACAAAGCCAGTGTGCCGAACAGTCACAGCCCTTAAGGCTAAATAACACACCTGATACACTTGTAATAGGTGACTCTATCATCAGGAACACCGACATCCCGCTCACCAGGCTGAACAAGGAGAAGGTCACGGTGAGCTGCCTGTCGGGTGCTAGGATCCACCACATAACACAAGCACTCAGGTCACTACAAGGCAAGTACAAATATGACTCAGTCATTGTCCATGCTGGTGTGAATGAGCTGAGATGTACCTCCCTGGACTACATGAAAAGAGACATAGAGGAGCTCTCTGAGCATGTAGCCCAGGCCGGTATGACCCTGACCTTGAGTAGCATCTTACCCTCACCAAGAATGATGCCACAATATGAAGACAAGATGATCAATTTCAGCAATTGGCTTAAGTATTGGTGTCATTCAAACGGGATCCAATGCCTGTCAGCCTGGGATGACATGCTCGACAAGACACGATGCTTCTCTAGGGATGGCTTGCACCTGTCACCCCTGGGCTTTCGGATATTGGCAAAGGCTCTTGCCAATCCCCATAGTGCCTTTTTTAGGCAAGGCTCAAAAGACAAACCCACCTCCATAGGTATCACAAGGGATAAGAAACTAAGAGTAATGCTACTCAGCGCCAGAAGTCTAAACCTCAAGATGCACACACTCGAAACACTCCTTAGCATGGAGAACATCGATATCTGTGCAGTAACAGAAACCTGGTTCAAGGCTCCCGAGAGCACCCCAGCCCTACCAGGTTATACCTCATACCATGCTTTTCGGCTCCAAAACTTGGACCGAACCACAAAAGGAGGGGGAGTATCAATATTCATTAAAGATACCCACACTTCCAGGTTGGTGGCACAGCATGAAGCATCAGAGACTATCCATGTGCAACTAACAGTGGATAAAACTGCCTTCCAGTTTATAGCCTGCTACAGACCACCCTCCCAAACCCAGGAACCCCACTCGGCCATCCTGAGAACACTGGAAAATATGAAGGTCTCTCCAAACACCATTATATTGGGCAACTTCAACTACCCAAACATAGACTGGGAGCATTACTCTAGCTCCAACACCCTAGCCCAAAGGTTCCTAGAATTTATAAACTCAAATGCTATGGAACAACTTATTACCACTCCCACAAGAGGGGAAAACATACTGGACCTGATCATCACCAACATGGGGACTCTATGCTCCAGACCAGAAATGTATCCCTCACTGGTAAGATCAGACCATAAACTAATCTCACTGGATATTCACATCCCGACTCCACCCCTAGCCCTGAAAACCACAGTGAAAAACTTCTCTAAAGCAAATTTCACACTCCTCAAAACTGAGGTGGAATCCTTCAAAGCCTCTGGGACTGTGGAAAATACGGCCCAGACCACAGAATCCTTTATAAACACATTCTATGAACACCTTCAAGAATGCATGGATCATGCAATCCCGAATAAAACCAAGACCCAGTCCTCCAAAGGCAGACGTCCTGTCTGGTGGACCCCAGCCATAAACAAACTCTACAATAGAAGGAGGAAGCTACTACATGATAGAGCAAAATCCAAAAAATGGAAGGCATCTTTGATCAGTATTAGCAAAAAACTATGGGCACTCATAAAATCGTCTAAGGCCAGCTCCGAGAGAAAAATTGCACAGAACACTAAGGATAATCATAAGGCTTTCTTTAGTTATGTTAGGAACCTGGGTGGGAATTCCCAGATATGCTCAGAATTAGTCCAAAATGACAAAAAATACACCGAACCCACAGACATTGCCAACATCCTAGCTGACAGGTTCAGCACAAAGTCCCCCCCCTCCCCAACAAAAGGGCAAATATCTATCCCAGCAGAGTGCTCCCCTCCTGACATCTCAGATGCTCAGGTAAGAGCTGCCCTCTCCAAAGCAAAAAACACAGCATCAATGGGACCAGACAGTGTCCCAGGCTGCGTCCTACATGAACTCCAAGAAGAGCTAAACCCAAGCATAAAACTACTGTTCAATCTCAGCCTTACTACAGGATATGTACCCAAAGAGTGGAGTACAGCAACAGTTGTCCCTCTCCACAAAGGTGGTGCCTCAACGTATCCTGAAATCTATTGCCCCATAAGCCTGACTAGCTTGGTCTGCAAAGCTATGGAAAGGATCATCATGGACCTCATAAATAAAGATATTGGGGACCTACAGACACTGGATCCTACCCAGTTGGCTTTGTTAAGGGCAGATCCTGCCTCTTAAACCTGGTTGATTTCTTTGAAACAGTCACCATGGCCATTGACGAGGGGAAGGTCATCCACACAGCTTACCTGGACCTCGCAAAAGCCTTCGATACAATACCCCACTCGGGCATTATAGATAAGCTCACCAGCTTAAATATAAACCCCTGTGTCACTAGATGGGTTGCAAACTGGCTCAAGGACAGAACCCACATGGTTAGAATTGCTGGAGCCATGTCAGACTCCAAACCAGTTACAAGTGGCATCCCTCAAGGCTCAGTCCTGGGACCTCTCTTGTTCGGCATATATTTCTCAGAGGTACAGCCCAACATGGAAGGACTGTGGCTGACCAAGTTCGCAGATGACTGCAAACTGGGCGCCATAATCGACTCTCCAGCCGACACAAGCATCCTCCAAAAGAGCCTCATAGAAACAGACAACTGGTGCCAGAGCAATGGCCTCAAGCTAAATGCCAAAAAGTGTATAGTCATCCCCTTTGCCCACAAATTACCACATAGGTGGTAATCCATTAAGTACAGAAGAAGTAATTAGGGACCTGGGGACCCAAGTTGATAGCAATCTCTCATATGACAACCACATGGCCAAAGTGGTTAGAAAAACATTTTATATAGCCCACCTAATCATGAAGGGATTCACATCTAGATCAGGGGAGGTCATCATGCCTCTTTACTCATCCCTCATCAGGCCCATAATTGAGTACAATGCCCCTTTTGGGATGTACCTTACCAGACACCTGTAGCAACTGGAAAGACCCCAAAAGTACCTCACCAAGAGGATCAAAGGGCTCAAACAGATGCCATATGCTGCCCGGTTAAAGAAACTCCAGCTCTACTCAGTGGCATACCACCTGCTCAGAGGCGATCTGCGTCTGATGTATAAAGCCATGTCCAACCCGGAAGTAATGGACATGCTGCACCTCAGAAAATCCAAATCCCATCGAGCTACGTGCTCGAGAGACTTGAACTTCAGCACTGAAATAAATAGGACATGCTGGAGGGACAGATTCATAACCCAGGGGCTCCCTTCACTCTGGAATAAAATACCAGTCCAGGTTAGGCAGATGGGAGATTGTAGGTTTACCCCAGGTATCACTTCTGTGTCACTGTTAGACAGAGGCACAGTATACTAAACTCAAAAAAGGGCATAGCAAAATTAATTTAAAATGGGTGGCGAAAGCCAAACACACTCTGGCTAGGCTTATAAATGCCCTAGGGCAGATAGCCTAGTATGAACCTATGAACCTATGAACCTATATATATATATATATATATATATATATATATATATATATATATATATATATATATATATATATACTCCCACTACCACCCAGATGTTAAACAAACCCTCAAACTCACTTCAGGTTAGCCACCTAAATATCAGAAGCCTAAACAGCAAGGTACAACACCTACACGCACTGTTAGACACATATTCCCCAGATATACTAGGTCTTACAGAAACCTGGTTAAAACCATCTACCTCAGATAATGAAATTCTCCCACCAGGCTACACCATACTAAGGAAAGACTGCACCAACAGGAAGAGTGGAAGGGTATCAATAATTTATAAAACTACATTGGATGTGACCTCATATTCACACAAACACCCCATGTTAACAAAATGCTGAAATCATTATTTCTAAGCTCCAAGTCGATAAAAAAAAAAGTATATATAATGTCTCTAGATTCCCCCAGGTAATAATACAGAAACCCTAGAAAACATCCTCTCTTGGCTATCTGGTAGCTTCCATCAAGAAACCGTTGTTCTAGGGGACGTTAACATTGACTGGTATAATTGCTCCTCAGAAACTCCAGCTACACATGTACATTTACATGGATTGACTCAAATCATATCCTCTCCAACTAGAATTAGCAAACCTAACAAGGAAAGTATCCTAGATTGGATGCTTATTAACAGCCAACCCCATATGTATAGGGCCGGCATCCTACCTGAAGACATTAGTGACCATTTTCTTACCTACATTATCAGGTGTAAAACTGATATCCCTTTCAAACCCACCTACAAGACAATTAGGATCAACAAAAAATTCAACCCTGCTAGTTTCCAAAATGAACTCAAGGCATGTGACTGAACCGAACTAAAACAGCTTCCACTTGAAGAAGCTGTTCTGAGTTTTAACACCAAATTTCTTGCCATCCTAGATACCCATGCACCAATACGCTCGATTAGACCCAAAACTAAAACTGTGCTATGACTTTCTAGTGAAACCCGACAAAAGATCTGACTTAGAAACAAGACATGGGCAAACTGGCATACCAGTAAATCCTCCTTAGAGCAACTTAAATATAGACAACTAAGGAACAACACAAAAAACTCTATAACTCTAGATAAAAAAAAATATTACTACCATTTACAGCAGAAACATCAAAACAATCCCCAACAATTTTTGGCAGGTATTAATAGACTTATTCACCCTGGACAATCCACTACTCCTACCCCTGCAGCTACTTACCAAAAGCCCTCAGAGGACATTGCTAATATCTTCAATAGTTTCTTTACAGAAACAATTCAATCACTAGCAAACCAACTAAATACCAGTAGTACATGTCCAAAAGCCACCATAACTAAGCCACTACCCCCCTTTAACTTTCAACCAGTCCCTACAACCCTAATCCGTACTCTACTTAAGAAATTAAAACCAACCAAAATTGCAGCAGATAATATCCTGGCTGAGTATCTAAAAATAGCAGCAGGTGCCATAGCATACGCAGTTTCTATACTAATCAATAGAACCATATCAGAAGCCACTATCCCCTCCATTTGGAAGACATCCCATGTCACTCCACTCCACAAGGGGGGAACTCCACCAAATTTTCAAATTACAGGCACATAGCTATCTTATCACCTCTGGCTAAAATTATGGAAAAGTGAATCCATAAACAATTCTTTAACTATCTCATTCAGAACAATGTTCTGGCCAACTCACAACATGGCTACAGACCATCCCACAGTACAACCACTACTCTTCTCTCCTTTTGCAATGTTATTAATCAAAACCACAACAGCAATAAGCTCACTTCTGCCCTTTTTCTTGATCTTTCCAAAGCCTTTGACATGGTCATTTACCAATTACTCATGCACACATTTGAAACTATCTCCCTAGAGGTCCAAGCTATCCAATGGTTTAAATCTTACCTGAGCGGCAGACAACAGGCAGTCCTGTGGCAGAATAAACTATCTACACTTCTTTCCATCACCATTGGGGTCCCTCAGGGATCAATACTATGACCCCTACTATTTTCCATATTTATTAATGACCTTCACAAGGCCATTCCAACAGCCTCCTGCATACAATATGCAGACAACTCTACCTTGATTTGCTCTGCTACCTCCCACTTAAGTATGCAGTCTCTTTTCCAAAATGTATTTAACACTGTAGAAAATTGGCTATGCAATAGATGTCTCCTGCTAAACCCCAACAAAACAAAGCTTCTGTATAACCCCCACTCGTAAAACCCCCACCTCAACCTTGACTATAAAGTCTAATAATGGCACTGTCATAGTCCAAGAATCCTGCACTCTTAGGTGTAATTATTGACAATAACCTCAAGTTTGATACATATACAAATCAAGGACAAACAGTAGAATAAAAATCCACCAGGATGTACGAACTCTGCAACACACTTTATTATGAAGCACTTTTCGTACAACTCTAAAAAGGTCAGTTGACCTACTCATTACATATTTAAAGTGAAAAACTTGTTTAAATACAAATCCATTGTGAATATATTAAATTAATTGTGTTCTTTAAAACAATTATGATGTTTAAAAACATTTTACAGCCAGCCAACAAAAATGTTTTCCTCAAAAAAACTTATTCCTTTTAAAACTAAATATATACCTACATATAAAAACATTTGTGTAAACATATAAATGTAAAAATATATTTGTGAAATATTACTTTGTGAATGTAAACATATACAAGACTAGATAATCTATATTTTAAGCATCTGAACTATCTTAATTCCGGTCAAATAAATATATATGTATATATATATATATATATATATATATATATATATATATATATATATGTGTGTGTGTGTGTGTGTATACTTTGCCCTCTAACCACAAATCATGCATTTCTTTATAAAGAATAACAATGCGCGATGCTAAAAAATAGAAAATCAGTGTACTTACATACACATATACTTATATATAATAAATATAAAATTCACCTCTTAGCAAGCACATAATAGGACATTTGTCACTAAGGCCAGGATATGTATAGGCATTGAGCCTTATTTGCCAAATCAATTCTAATTTTTCTAATAATAGAGAATGAGGGCCACCCTTAGGGTCAATACTAATCTGATCTATGACCTTAAACCTGAATTTGTGCTCTGGGAAAACAGATATGTGCCTTGCTAAAGCATTTTCCTCTTTGTGTTTGTTTATCCTATACAAATGTTCATACACTCTGTCCCTTAATCTACGATCCATTTTCCCAATATAGAATAATGGACAAACGTGACACTTTGCCACATAAACCACTCCCTTAGAGTTGCAGTTAGATTTACGTTTACTATTTTTTGACCATTAATGCTTGTGCTGATTCCTTGCTCCATTATGTTACAGTAGGGACAGTTGCCACACTGAGTCATATCCATCTTTGATGTGGATATCGTTTTCTGCTTTTCTAACAAGTTCTTGAAATTTAAACCTCTTCTCAAAACAAAATTGTGAGTGTCACCCATTTTGGATGCCAAAAATATGTCTTCTTTAAATATACTCCAATTTTTGATAATAATGTTTTTAATATTTTAATATCAAGAGAGAAGGTCAAACTACGTGCTAAATTAAAGTTTACCCTTTTATTTCCTTCTTCAGCTGGTAACCTGACCAAATTGTTGTCACTGCTATTATTAGCATTATTTATTTGTCTATTCTGTTTTAATATGGGATTACATTGTCCCATACTTCTTTAGAATTTGACTTCCTCTATTAGGTCATCTAACAATTTGACAGGGTATGCTCTTTTTAAAAACATGCTTTTTAGGTTAACACATTCATCAAAGAAGTCCTGTTCAGTAGTGGTCATTCTTGCAGCTTGTACTAATTGACCCTTCACTACAGAATGCTTCTGATGGAAAGGGTGTGCACTTGTGTAGTACAAGAAGGTGTTGGAATAAGTAGATTTTCTAAAAATCTTAACATCCAAGTTGTTGTGTTCCCTATTTTTATTTAATTCAACATCTAAATAAGATATGGAATGTTCTTCAAAAGCATATGTAAAATACAGAAAGTCTGATGTAGTATTTAACCATTGAACTAATCAGTTTGCTGTATTCTTATTTCCATCTATTAACATGGAGATATCATCCAGGTATCTTGTATAAAATTTAATAATGTTTTGAAATTCTTGGTTCCCTAGAATATATGTATGTTCCCAGTGTGACATCACTAAATTCGCACAGCAAGAACCACATGGGGAACCCATTGCTACTCCCTTAGTTTGAACATAGTACATATTGTTAAAAAATATGAAGTTGTTAGTATAATGTCCAATAATTCTCCTACTAATGAAATGTCTTGCTCTAGGGCACTTTTCTCTCACATTTTTATACTAGCCCAATCGATACTCTGTTCATGAGGGATACTGGTGTAAAGATCCCTAACATCTATCGTTAGGAAGTTATACTCAATTCTGTAATCTAAGGTATTCAACTTGTCTAAAAATGACCAAGAATCTTTAGAAATACCTTCCTCTGTTGTGACATACTTTTTCAGAATAGAATCTATGAACTTAGCACAAGCATATGTAGATGAAGCCCTTCCATTCACTATGGGTCTAAGTGGGGGTTCCTTTATGTCTTTATGAAGTTTAGGGACTCCAAACATAAAAGGGATCCTTGGTGAAAGTATTTGTAGATAATTGCATATGTGCAGGTCTATTCTACCTTCTATAAATAAATCATTTAAATAAATTCTGATACGCTGATTTGTTTTATTCAATTCATTTAACAAGGCTTCTGAATATGCATCAGACTCCAAAATAGTTTGGATTTTCATATCGTAATGATGAATATCCATAAAAACTAGTCCGCCTCCTTTATTGGGTTTCATTACATGGACTTTTGCAGAGCATAACAAATTAAATAAATCTTTTTCCTCCTTACTTAAATTAAACTTGTAATCAGCTTCTGATTTACTCCGTTTTTCTAAAATCCAACTCACACATTTTTCAAAAATAGATAATAAGTCGTGTAGTGGTGGGTTAAAGCAACTGTGTACTTTAAATTTGTTAACAATGCTACCCTGTGGACCCAAAAGTTGATAAAAATTCAATTTTCTAACAAACATTTTGAGATCACAAATTAACTGTGCTGTATTCATTCTATTTGTAGGAATGAATGACAAACCTTTGACCAGAATGTTAACCAAATCTTTGGAAACCTGAAGCGAAGAATAGTTATAGATAGAAAAATCCTTCTCTTTATTTTTAATAATACATGGGTCCTTTTCAAACAGGTTAGCAGTGGTTGTCTCCTGTTGTTGTTCCTCCTCCACTTGTTGTAATAATTGCGAGGCCTGCTCCTGTTAAAATCCTGCCTTGAAGACTGTGCTGGTGCTTGCTGCCGGTTATTTGTTTGTTGTTATTAGAGTCTCCATTTCGGTCTCTAATACGGTCACTTATCCTTACATTTTTGACCTCCTGGTTATCAGAAAAGTTACTTGCTTCATTTCTAGACCTCTGCGGGGAAAAAGAAGAATAAGGTGTAGCAGATGCTGGCATGTTGACGTCATCATTAGCAACAGGTGATTTGTTCTGGTTACTTTGCTGTTTAGAAACCCATGCTTGAGATGGTGGTGGGCGTGGATACGCTACACCCGTTTGATACTGAAGACGGTCTCTGTTTAACTTTTTAACTTTGGTTAATCTAATTTTTGTCAAATGCTGATCTATACTTTGAAAGATACGGTTATAATCGTACTTGTATCTTTCAAAGTCCAAATGAGTTTTAATCTGGTTATCCAGTCTTGCAATTATAACCATAAGCTCTTCTAGCATTAGGTTATAGTGTTTCACAAAGACTTGTAATACTTGTAAACCCTGTTGATTAAATAAATTAACTAATTCCATATGGAAATCAGACTCCGGAATTAATCCGGTAGGGTGCTGCCACATCCTTAACCCTTTTGGTACCATTTCCAGCCTGATGCACTCTTGGAAGTATTCAACTTCCAAGCAAAGCTTTTTGTATTTAAACATGTTTTGATCAAATTGATTTAATAAATCAGCAAGTGATGTATTACCTCTGGCCGGGTTACTTGTCCCTTGAACGATGTTAGAAGTAAAAAGACCAACTGGAGACGCAAGCCAGTCTTTTAATACTGGTGACGCCATAAGCCTCAAGTGGTTGTTCTGTTGTGCATCCTGCTGTAATTCGGACACCTGACTTGTGTCTGCTGAACCTTCCCAGTTGTTTGCAACAATAGTAGCGAAGGTCTGTGTTGAATTAAGTCCATTAGGTTGGTTTTGTTGTGCATTAATCATACTCCTTCCCTCAGGAGATGTAGCTGCTTGAACATTCTGACTCAATTGTTGTAAAAGTGTAGTGTCTTGATGTTGCTGCTGGCTGGATGTCACTGCATCTAAGCACTTATTCAACACTTCAACTTTTTCTGATAAAAGTTGAATAAGTGCTGTTAACCTCCCCACTGCTTCCAATTCAGTAGTGGAACCTACAAACAGTTCAGTTGTGGAATTCAGAGTATTGTTCTCCATGGCAGAACACCAAACTCACTTCCAAAATGACAAAAAGACTCAAGGACAAACAGTAGAATAAAAATCCACCAGGCTGTACGAACTCTGCAACACACTTTATTATGAAGCGCTTTTCATCCAACTGAATCGTTGGACTTCCTCAGATAAAATGTAATTAAAATTCATGGATTTAAATACAACGCTAAAAAGGTCAGGTGACCTACTCATTACATATTTAAAGTGAAAAACTTGTTTAAATACAAATCCATTGTGAATATATTAAATTAATTGTGTTCTTTAAAACAATTATGTTGTTTAAAAACATTTTACAGCCAGCCAACAAAAATGTTTTCCTCAAAAAACTTATTCCTTTTAAAAGAAAATATATACCTACATATAAAAACATTTGTGTAAACATATAAATGTAAAAATATATTTGTGAAATATTACTTTGTGAATGTAAACAAATACAAGACTAGATAATCTATATTTTAAGTATCTGACCTATCTTAATTCTGGTCAAATAAATATATATATATATATATATATATATATATATATATATATATATATATATATATATATATATATATATATATATATATATATATATATATATATATATATATATATATATATATATATATATATATATATATATATATAAATATATATATATATATATATATATATATATATATATATATATATACTTTGCCCTCTAACCAGAAATCATGCATCCCTTTATAAAGAATAACAATGCGCGATGCTAAAAAGGTGTATATGTATATATACAAAAAATAGAAAATCAGTGTACTTACATACACATATACTTATATATAATAAATATACAATTCACCTCTCTAAAGTTTTTAATTTTAGTAAGCACATAATAGAACATTTGTCATTGAGGACAGGATATGTACAGGCATTGAGCCTTATTTGCCAAATCAATTCTAACTTTTCTAATAATAGAGAATGAGCGCCACCCCTAGGGTCAATACTAATCTGATCTATGACCTTAAACCTGAATTTGTGCTCTGGGAAAACAGATAGGTGCCTTCCTAAAGCATTTTCCTCTTTGTGTTTGTTTATCCTATACAAGTGTTCATACACTCTGTCCCTTAATCTACGATCCATTTTCCCAATATAGAATGATGGACAAACTTGGCATTTTGCCACATAAACCACTCCCTTAGAGTTGCAGTTAGATTTACATTTACTATTTTTTGACCATTAATGCTTGTGCTGATTCCATGCTCCATTATGTTACAGTAGGAACAGTTGCCACACTGAGTCATATCTATCTTTGATGTGGATATCTTGTTCTGCTTCTCTAACAAGTTCTTGAAATTTAAACCTCTTCTCAAAACAAAATTGGGAGTGTCACCCATTTTGGATGCCAAAAACATGTCTTCTTTAAATATACTCCAATTTTTGATAATAATGTTTTTAATATTTTTAATATCAAGAGAGAAGGTCAAACTATATGCTAAATTAAAGTTTACCCTTTTATTTCCTTCTTCAGCTGGTAACCTGACCAAATTGTTGTCATTGCTATTATCAGCATTATTTATTTGTCTATTCTGTTTTAATATGGGATTACATTGTCCCATACTACTTTTGAATGTGACTTCCTCTATTAGGTCATCTAACAATTTGACAGGGTATGCTCTTCTTAAAAACATGCTTTTTAGGTTAACACATTCATCAAAGAAGTCCTGTTCAGTAGTGGTCATTCTTGCAGCTCGTACTAATTGACCCTTCACTACAGAATGCTTCTGATGGAAAGGGTGTGCACTTGTGTAGTACAGGAAGGTGTTGGAATAAGTAGATTTTCTAAAATTCTTAGCTTCCAAGTTGTTGTGTTCCCCATTTTTATTTAATTCAAAATCTAAATAAGATATGGAATGTTCTTCAAAAGCATATGTAAAATACAGAAAGTCTGATGTAGTATTTAACCATTGAACTAATCAGTTTGCTGTATTCTTATTTCCATCTATTAACATGGAGATATCATCCAGGTATCTTGTATAAAATTTAATAATGTTTTGAAATTCCTGGTTCCTTAAAATATATGTATGTTCCCAGTGTGACATCACTAAATTCGCGTAGCTAGAACCACATGGAGAACCCATTGCTACTCCCTTAGTTTGAACATAGTACTTATTGTTAAAATATATGAAGTTGTTAGTGAGTATAACGTCCAATAATTCTGCTACTAATGAAATTTTTTGCTCTAAGGCACTTTTCTCTCGCATTCTCATACTAGCCCACTCGATACTCTGTTCATGAGGGATACTGGTGTAAAGATCCCTAACATCTATCGTTAGGAGGTTATACTCAATTCTGTAATCTAACGTATTTAACTTGCCTAAAAATGACCAACTCCTTAGAAATAAATTCCTCTGTTGTGACATACTTTTTCATAATAGAATATACGAACTTAGCACAAGCATATGTAGATGAAGCCCTTCCATTCACTATGGGTCTAAGTGGGGGTTCCTTTATGAAGTTTAGGGACTCCAAACATATAAGGGATCCTTGGTGAAAGTATTTGTAGATAATTGCATATGTGCAGGTCTATTCTACCTTCTATAAATAAATCATTCAAATAAATTCTGATACGCTGATTTGCTATATTCAGTTCATTTAACAAGGCTTCTGAATATGCATCAGACTCCAAAATAGTTTGGATTTTCATATCGTAATGATGAATATCCATAAAAACTAGTCCGCCTCCTTTGTCGGGTTTCATTACACGGACTTTTGCAGAACATAACAAATTAAATAAATCTTTTTCCTCCTTACTTAAATTAAACTTGTAGTCGGCTTCTGATTTACTCAGTTTTCTAAAATCCAACTCACACAATTTTCAAAAATAGATAATACATTGTGTAGTGGTGGGTTAAAGCAACTGTGTACTTTAAATTCGTTAACAATGCTACCCTGTGGACCCAAAAGTTGATGCAAATTCAATTTTCTAACAAACATTTTGAGATCGCAAATTAACTGTACTATACTCGTTCTATTTGTAGGAATGAATGACAAACCTTTGACCAGAATGTTAACCAAATCTTCGGAAACCTGAAGTGAAGAATAGTTATAGATAGAAAAATCCTTCTCTTTATTTTTAATAATACATGGGTCCTTTTCAAACAGGTTAGCAGTGGTTGTCTCCTGTTGTTGTTCCTCCTCCACTTGTTGTAATAATTGTGAGGCCTGCCCCTGGTAAAATCCTGCCTTGAAGACTGTGCTGGTGCTTCCTGCTGGTTATTTAATTGTTTGTTGTTATTAGAGTTTCCATTTCGGTCTCTAATATGGTCACTTCTCCTTACATGTTCGACCTCCTGGTTATCAGAAAAGTTAGTTGCTTCATTTCTAGACCTCTGCGGGGAAAAAGAAGGCATAGCAGATGCTGGTGTGTTGACGTCATCATTAGCAACAGGTGATTTGTGCTGGTTACTTTGCTGTTTAGAAACCCATGCTTGAGATGGTGGTGGGTGTGGATACGCTACACCCGTTTGATACTGAAGACGGTCTCTGTTTAACTTTTTAACTTTGGTTAATCTAATTTTTGTCAAATGCTGATCTATACTTTGAAAGATATGGTTATAATCGTACTTGTATCTTTCAAATTTCAAATGAGTTTTAATCTGGTTATCCAGTCTTGCAATTATAACCATAGGCTCTTCTAGCATTAGGTTATAGTGTTTCACAAAGACTTGTAATAATTGTAAACCCTGTTGATTAATTAAATTAACTAATTCCATATGGAAATCAGACTCCGGAATTAATCCGGTAAGGTACTGCCACATCCTTAACCCTTTTGGCACAATTTCCAGCCTGATGCACTCTTGGAAGTATTCAACTTCCAAGCAAAGCTTTTTGTATTTAAACATGTTTTAATCAAATTGATTTAATAAATCAGCAAGTGATGTATTTCCTCTGGCTGGGTTACCTGTCCCTTGAACGATGTTAGAAGTAAAAAGACCAAGCCAGTCTTTTAATACTGGTGACCCCATAAGCCTCGAGTGGTTGTTCTGTTGTGCATCCTGCTGTAATTCGGACACCCGACTTGTGTCAGCTGAACCTTCCCGGTTGTTTGCAACAATAGTAGCAAAGGTCTGTGCTGAATTAAGTCCATTAGGTTGGTTTTGTTGTACATTAATCATACTCCTTCCCTCAGGAGATGTACCTGCTTTCACATTCTGACTCAATTGTAAAAGTGTAGTGTCTTGATGTTGCTGCTGGCTGGATGTCAGTGCATCTAAGCGGTTATTCAACACTTCAACTTTTTGTGATAAAAGTTGAATAAGTGCTGTTAACCTCCCCACTGCTTCCGATTCAGTAGTGGAATCTACAAACAGTTCAGGTGTGGAATTCAGAGTACTGTTGGCTATGGTGGAACACCAAACTCACTTCCAAAATGACAAAAAGATTCAAGGACAAACAGTAGAATAAAAATCCACCAGGCTGTACGAACTCTGCAACACACTTTATTATGAAGCTCTTTTCTTCCAACTGAATCGTTGGACTTCCTCAGATAAAATGTAATTAAAATTCATGGATTTAAATACAGCTCTAAAAGGTCAGTTGACCTACTCATTACATATTTAAAGTGAAAAACTTGTTTAAATACAAATCCATTGTGAATATATTAAATTAATTGTGTTCTTTAAAACAATTATGTTATTTAAAAACATTTTACAGCCAGCCAACAAAAATGTTTTCCTCAAAAAACTTATTCCTTTTAAAAGTAAATATATACCTACATATAAAAACATTTGTGTAAACATATAAATGTAAAAATATATTTGTGAAATATTACTTTGTGAATGTAAACATATACAAGACTAGATAATCTATATTTTAAGCATCTGAGCTATCTTAATTCTGGTCAAATAGATATATATGTGTGTGTGTGTGTGTGTGTGTGTGTGTGTGTATATATATATATATATATATATATATATATATATATATATATATATATATATATATATATATATACTTTGCCCTTTAACCACTAATCATGCATTCCTTTATACAGAATAACAATGTGCGATGCTAAAGAAGGTGTATATGTATGTTGGTGTCTAAACCTGCCTAGCACACTTTACAAATTGTAAGCGGGTGTGCGTGCCGTGCACTAGGTTTGACAGGAAGAAAAAAGAAGTTAAACCAGAAAATAGCAGCAGTGTGCACATTTGAGCACTCTGTTTGTGTGGTGCACCCCCGGGCTTAAACAGAAGGGCAATGGGAAGGGAAAACAGCAGTAAGAAGGTAATCAAGGAGTACTAGCTTTGCTGCCAGGTGAAACGTATCAGAACTAGCCATTTACACAGGCAGCAGACCAGCCCAGCCAAGAACACTACTATAAACTTTGCAAACCCCTACAGCTCTGGTTTTTCCCACACTCTACACTACCAGAGTAAACAAGCGGGGAACTTTTAACACTCACAACAGCAAAATGTTAGGGGCTGCAATAGCTATCATACAACTTGTGGAAGAGGTGGTGAGGATGTGAATGCTGCCGAGCAACCCACAGTGAGGAGATGGAGAAGAGTGTACAGACCCAGGGTAAACTACCAAGGGCTACATGAGCTGGAGATAGTGGAGCACTATAGGGTGGACAGGGACCTTCTACAGAAAATTGTTGAGCTGTGCAGGCCACACCTCACACACAGAACAAAGGAGAACCCATCACAGTGGATACCAAGGTATGTGTAGGCCTAAAAATACTAGCTACAGGTACCTTCCAAAGGCCAACTGGGGATATGATGGCGATTTCACAGGCTTCAGCATCCAGGGTACTCTACCAGTTCCTGGATGCTATGTCAGCACATGTCGGTGAGCACATATATTTCTGCAACACCCATGAGACGTTGGCCTGCAGCATGCATCTCTTCCACAAAATAGCAGAATACCCTGAGGTAGTGGGTGCAATCGACTGCATGCACATATGCATCAAAGCACCACCCAGTGAGCGGGGTAGGGTCTACATCAACCGCAAGGGTTTCCCCTCCATTAACTGCCAGGTTGTGTGCGATACCCAGGGTATAATAATGAATGTGTGTGCTGACTGCCCTGGAAGCTATCACGATTCCCACATCTGGCATCTGATGCAGCTGTACCAGAGATTTGCCAATGGGGACATTCCAGACAGACACCTAGTGGGGGATGCTGGATACGCACTGGAGCCATGGCTGATGACATCCATCAGAAATGCACACACACCCAAACAAGAACTCCGTAATGAGGCACACGCACAAACAAGAATCATAATAGAGCATGTGTTTGGGATGCTCAAGTCATGGTTCTGGAACCTGGACACATCCAGTAGAGCCTTGCAGTACTCACCAACTACATGTACCCAAATTGTCCTTGTATGTGCCATGTTACACAATATGATTCTGCAGAAACAGCTGCAGCAGGAACAGCATGGGGGAGGGCCATACAGCCCCCACCATTGCCAAGGCCTGCACAGGCAGAGAGTGACTTGGAGAAGGAACAACCTGAGCCTGCCCCAGTAGGCAGAAGGAGGCATGCCCAGTATGCTCTGGCCTTGACAAAGAGGCAACCCATACCACATACACTGACACGGGAGGGACCCAGGGAATAACACCTCTCTCTGACTCTCACATACAGTAAAAGGGATGCCAAACATTACATTACCTCTGCCTAACCATGTGTAGGGCGTGTACTATGTGCATCCAACATAGGCAGCCTTGCAGCACCACCCTCAATACTGGGACACCCACAAGGTAAGTGACTCACACATGCCAGTCAGGGGGGGGGTCACATACCCAACAAGAGTCACAGCCAGCCGGACAGGTGTACACAAACACAAACAAATGCTGTACTATGGCCTCTGAATGATGCCTATGGGTAACCTCCCCACAGGCCTACACAGACAGACTACAGCAGGCTAGGCAGTGGGATGTCAGCTGTGAGGGCTAGGAAGCCAGAAACTAATATGTAGGTAATTAAAAGCTAAGAACTGTAGTACACTGGTATGCCTCTAGCCAGCACGATAGGTAAGACTACAGACTGAAATGGAGTACCTGACATACCAGTACAGTCCTAGAAAATGTGCACGTGTCAGGTGTGCCCTCCCATCCTACATAGCCTTATAGTAACAGGCAGGTGTGCCCCCTCAATCCTGTGTAGAAATGTAGAAGTAGTCAGGTGCCCCCCCCCCTGCTATGCAGAAATGTAGCAACAGTCAATGCCAAATGATCTATGGATTCCCTGCAGACACAGCATGCTACCTGTTGGTGTACAACACAAATGTCAGCACTGCAGTACAAACTACCTGGACTTGATCCACACATGCAATACAGACGGCCATACTGGGCATGCTCACACACTTAGAGAAATTAAGGCAATGTCAGTCAACAACATATTGAAAGGTCATACTGGGCATGCTCACACACTTAAACACATGAAGGCCATGTCTGCAAACACCAGTGGACCAGACATATCTGCAGACATCCATATCCAGATATCCAGACATAGTTGCAGTTGTTAGTGCAGACACTTGTCAATATGCACCACTCATGCCTTGCACACACAGTGGATGGAAATACAGACATATATGTAAGGCCAGCAAACTATAATAAGCCAAAGGTAGATGGACATAGATGTGTGGAAGAGGGTGACTGTGACAAGGAGCCATCCAGGCCTGTCCCACCCAGCACACAGCCAAAGGGCCCCAAACAAATGAGGTGCGGATGTCACTCACTGCAGGTACTAGCTACCAGTACCTGTCAGCATTACAGACTATGTGGTACACGCGCCAGCTGTGCAACATGACTGGACAAGGAAATAGTCATCTAGTAGCTGTATACATGTACCTGTGACATATGACCCTGTGTGGATGCATGTGGCGTGTCAACCCCTAGATGAATGGGTTATGGCCCATGCACACAACACCCTCCCCATAGCCCTACTATGACAAGCCTGCTGAGATCATCCAATTTGAAATACACCTTTGGGAGAGCTGCAGCCTAATAATCTCTTTGGCATGTCCCATAACTGCGTACTGTTGTAGTGTGATAAATTAGTTAGGTAGGAGTTCTAATCCCCGACTTTGCAACTTTGTGTGTGTGACTGTCTGTCTCTGACTGTGTAGAGAGCAATGCTTTTTAGGCTACTCAAACTCCTTACAATTCATATACTCAACTTTGGCAAGGCTGCTGATGTCACCCACCTAGAAATACACCTCTGGGAAGATTGCAGCCCAGTAATCTCCATAGCATGTCCTGTAACCATGTACTACTATAGTGTGATAAAGTAGTTAGGTAAGAGTTCTAACCACAGACTTGCCACCTGTGTGTGTGCATGTCTGCCTGTGTAGAGAGCAAGGCTTTTTAGGGTACTCTCACTCCTTACAATTCATATACCCAACTTTGGCAAGGCTGCTGATGTCACCCACCTAGAAATACACCTCTGGGAAGGTTGTAGCCCAGTAATCTCTGTACCATGTCCTGTAACTATGTACTGCTGTAGTGTGATAAAGTAGATAGGTAGGAGTTCTAACCCCAGACTTAGCATTTGTGTTTGTGTGGGGGTCTGTCTGTTTCTGACTGTGTAGAGAGCAATGCCTTTTAGAGTACTCACACTCCTTACAATTCATATACTCAACTTTGGCAAGGCTGCTGATGTCATCCACCTAGAAATACACCTCTGGGAAGGCTATAGTTCAGTGCTCTTTGTAGTGCATCCTGTAACTACATACTGCTGTAGTGTGATAAAATATTTAGGTAGGTGTTCTAATCCTAGACATGGCAAGTGCATGTGTCTGTCAGACCCTGTCTGTGTAAAGAGTAATGCTTTTTAGGGTGCTCACACTCCTTACAATTCATATAGTCAACTTTGGCAAGGCTGCTGATGTCACCCACCTAGAAATACACCTCTGGGAAAGTTGTAGCCCAGTAATCTCTGTAGTGCATCCTGGAACTCCGTATTGCTGTAGTGTGATTTATAACCATGGTAGGGTTCCATCCCCACCCATGGCAGTTCTGGATGTTTTGTGTGTGTCACTGACTGTGTAGGGAGCAATGCATATTAGACTAGTCACACACAGTACATTTCAAATGCCCTACTTTGGCAATCCGGCTGATGTCATTCATTGTGAAATACACCTTTGGAGAATGAGTTCTCTAGTAATCCTCTTGGTGCATCCTATAACAGCTCCATGCTGTAGTGTGATGTAGACCTCTGTTAGGGGTTCTATACCCACACATGTTGGTTGTGGATGTTTTGTGTGTGTGTCACTGTCTGTGTAGGGAGCAATGCATTTAGGCTAGTCACACACAGTACATTTCAAATGTCCTGTTTTGGCAATCCTGTTGATGTCATTCATTGTGAAATACACCTTTGGAGAAGGAGTTCTCTAGTAATCCTCTTGGTGTGTCCTATAGCAGCTTCATGCTGTAGTGTGATATAGACCTCTGTTAGGGGTTCTACACCCACACATGTCGGTTGTGGATGTTTTGTGTGTGTGTGTCACTGCCTGTGTAGGGAGAAATGCATTTTAGGCTAATCACTCACAGTACATTTCAAGTGCCCTGCTTTGGCTATCCTGCTGATGTCATTTATTGTGAAATACACCTTTGGGGAAGGAGTACTCCAGCAATGTCCATGGTGTGTACTATAACTGCTTAGTGCTGTAGTGTAATAAACTAGTTAGGTAGGGATTCTACTCCCAGACATGACAGGTGTGCATGTGTATGTGTTTGTAACTCATATGCTGTGTAGAGGTGATTGTGAGTCTGTGGCCAATGTGGAGTGGGTTTTGCATATTTCTTATATGGTGGCCCTACTATATAGCACAATGTCTTCTGTACAGGGATAACAGATGTGAAATAGCTGAGAGGCTGGGGTGCAAAGCCATACCCATACGTGTGACATCAAGGCCAGGCAATCACAGTTAGCAACCCCAGTATTACCCAGAGCACACTCTCAACCCATGTCTCATACACATACACGCATGCCTAGGCAACAGCCAATATGTGGGTAGTACACTGCATATTGGCCACTAATAGTTTCTATGGAGTGATAGCAGTGGGCTATAGAGGGCATGCCACCATGTCCGTCTGCCCAATATGCATGTACATGCAGACAGTGCACATCTTCCATGTTCCCCAATGGACACCTGCACCACCTATGGTGCCATCACATGTGGCCCACAATAGACATACCATGCCTGACAACATGTTCTGTATGGACATATGCCACTGACACTAGGGAATGTTTTTAGCATGCTATCAATGTAGGTGTAGGGTAAACCTGCTGGCCATTACCAGTTCCTGCCACAGGTGGGCAAGACTGGCACATCTGATAATAATCTGTGTTCACAACATGGGCCAGACACCCCAGGTACAGTTTCACATGTCACTGTACATGCATGTGGGAGGTGTGCACATTCCAGACACCGTCCATGTCATGGACTAAGGAACACATACATGGCAAGCGATGCACAGCATTGGCCACACACAATAGTCACCCAGGTGACTGGATGGGGGATACAATACCCACCTGTGTGGGCAAATGCAGAAACTGCAGCCCCAAGCCACAATGCAGACCATTGTCATGTGGCCCAATGCCAAGGTATACCCATCGCCTACCCTTGTATAGCCTGCTGGCACAGTCGACCACCACACACCCGTGCAGACATGCACCCATGCATGTCAGTACTGGCACCCTGTGTGTTTGTGTGTGTGCTGTATAGTATGTATGTTCACATCCACACTCACTACAACCCCCATCAGCATACTGAAGCATGCGGTCTGATGTCAGACACCTCCTCATACCCTTTGCCCATACAACCTCCATATGACCTGTGTGGTGCATGTGATACCTGCACAGTGATGTGTGTGTGTCCCTGTGAGAGTGTGGCTGTGTTGACACTGGCACCTGTTCATGCAGACAGGCACATGTATGTCACCTACCATATAGCTAACGTATCCCTGTTGCAGATGTCACTCACCATCACATATGTTCTGAGGGCACCACAACAGATAACCCATGTGGTGCATCCAATACCTGCATCAAACTGTAATAACACTACATAGTTGTCAGGGGTTTGATACTCTGTGCTGGTAAGTGTGTGACACAAACCTGCTTCAGTTTTACTCCCCCTCCCTGACATGTCTTTGCCTCTGTCTGCCTCTCCCACACGCTCACTGGTGGATGTGAAGACCTACACCTGCTTTGCTTAGGCAGCAGCATGTGTATTTTAAGTGATGCTCATGATCAGCTGATGGCCTTTGCATGAATTGCAGCCCTCCCCTAGCTGATTGCATGTGAAACAGCTGTGGTAACGTTCCCATAGCCAATTGCATGGAAACACACTACAATATCTAGGAATATCATGGTGGTATTGGCCCTTTTCATTCACTGTGAGCAGGAACTAGATCTGTCATTTGGCAAACGGCATATCAGATGGATTGGGGATTTACCTCTAACAACATACACTGTGGAAAGAGGGAAACAAACAGGAGGGGGATGTGCCTGATCTGACTACAGACTGTAAGTGCTGCTATACTGCATTTGGAGTAATGTTGGTTTAACAGTGTTTGTGTGGATATGGCTGTCGTACATGTCTCAATACCTGTCATGTCAGTTCCATGTTTATGAGGAATCCCCATCTGCAGGGTCATCTGCAGACTGGGCAGTGTTGTGCCTTTGGTTTCATGTGTTACCCACAGGGCATCTATCTGTGGACTGCAGAAGGTAGTGTGAGGATTGCAGTCTGTAGATGGTGAAAGCCATGAAAGTTACTGACATCATATCCCTCATAGGACATATGTTGCAACAAACCCAGTAAATGTATGAGGTTATTACAGCAACATGTCAATATTGGCCCTGTGTATGTGCTTCCAGCCACACCTCTGTCAACATTTGTACATATGTCATGCATGAAGTGGTGCATATGTGTTGTACACCATAATTAGTGCCATCATATCTGATAAGAGGCCAGTGATATATCCGACTGCTACACATGTTATGTACAGTAGGGGTTATATTTCATGGCATAACCTGGTCATTTTGTGGATGTTTGTACAGTATTGAGGTCTGTGTACTTATGGTGAATATCGACAGTGTGTGTGTTCTTAATATGTACTTTAGCCTGTGTACAGACTGTAGTGGATGTCATTGTTCTAGTTCCCCTCCTATCTGATGTTACATCCTGCTCCACTGTATGGTACTGTATTGGCGTACATGTTTGTAGGGCCATACACACATGTGTCCCATACTACAGACAGCCATCAGACCAAACTGTGTAGCAGCTCAGTTTATGTAGGGTCAGTCTGTGAGTGTCACATATGAGGATGGTGTAGAACAGATAGTCCATATACTGTAATATTATGCTAGCTTACCATATGTGGCTGTGTTCACATTGGTTGTGGTTATGACCTTTCACACAGGTGTATCTTACCCTGTGTTGTGACATGCCTATTGAGCCTACTATATATGCAGGTACATGTGCATTCCCCCATAAGAGATGTAGGCCAGTGTTGAGACAGTCTCCCTGTAGCCTGCACAGTGCATTGTTACATGCCTAGCAGCTTAGTGTACTTACCAAGTGAGATCTCATGTGCAGATACTTGCCAGATGTACTGCTGCTGGGCCTCGCTTAGTCATATATGTCAGACAGAGCAGTGGGATGCTGTACAGATGTATGTCAATATCTAGTGGGTAGTATGTGGCCATGGCACCCCTGTACCAGCAGTCATTATGTGTCAGGCCAGACAGGGGTGTGTGAATGCATAACCTATGGTGGCAAATGTATACCAGTCAGTATGTATTATACCCATCTACATGGCTATCTACATCCATATTGTCAGGCATGGTCCACATGTTTTGCACTAAGGGCTTATGTGTATACCTCTGGACTTTACAGAGTGTGTCAGAATTTCCACAGATATTGGCAAATATCTCTGCTGTAGTCCACAGTGGCATTACTTGCTAGCAGCGGTACTTTACAATGATGTCCTTAGAATGTCTGTCAGTAGCCAATGGCACACATATTATAAGCAGATACGACCTCCGACACAAACTATGTCTGTGAAGCCAATCCCAATGACAGTAGCAACAGTCTACTAATATACCTGCTATACATACCTGACAACCCCTTGCACTACGACTTTGGAACTATAGGGGCTGGAGTAGGGCTACACTCCATGTCTAGGACATATGGTGGAAATATATGTACATATACTTATCCAGATAGCCATATATATATGATTACACATATGTAGTACTTCCAATTACCACTGTCATGGCAACCACCCACTATAAATCCCTACATCATGTGGGCGTGGTCCCTTTACATTTCCTGTGTGATGGACATCCTTCCTGTGTGAGGGCATCAGTGTTACTGACAGCAGGTAGCAATACTTCTTACAGGATAACCGGCACACTCAGGGCAGCCACATATTTGTAAGAGGGTCGGGAACTACAGACAGACTGCGAGTAGAGTTGTGTTATGCTTTGTATAGTACTGGTGTTGCAGGGTGTGTATACATACTAGTTTACCTTGGAATGTAGTCTGTCTGCATAGCTCACAACTGTGGGCCTATCCTCTTGCTGGCCAGAGGTATGCCTATCATGTTTTGTCTGTCCACCACACAGGTCTTGTGTCAGATATTACACTGGCAGTGTGTGTGTGTGTGTGTGTGTGTGTGTGTGTGTGTGTGTGTGTGTGTGTGTGTGTGTGTGTGTGTGTTGAGTGCTATCAGTACATGGCAACATCCATTTCTATTTCTAACCTCAATTCCCACACTAAGGGTATGTTGCAGACTATCCTGTAACACCAGCAACTTGCTTAGTGTATGGCAAAAGTTGCCCACATATGTGCCTGTGTTCCAGCCTTTGTCCTCCACCCACATACCAAGCTTTGCACATATATCATGCTGTCGGTGGTTGTTCGGTAGTGGGCTGTGAGTATATCACATTGCCATTGCTGCCATCAGTCCACTGCTGTTGTACCCCCCACACATACAGTGGGGCTGGGGCCATATATGTGGGGACATCACCTACACCATACGTGTGTGCCCTTATTCCCTCCAGATGCCAGTGTATGTAACAGTGGTATATGGCCCTGTATAATTGAGTCTAGGGGGGGGGAGTACCATAAATGACCTAGGCTGTTACAAAATGTGGCAGTATCAGGAGTGAGCTGCCTTAAGGTATCTGGATGTACAGTACCATATACTTCACCTATATTTACATTACTTACATGAACTGGGCTAATGCAAGCCTACTGCCCCTGCCATACAGACTGTTCTGTTTGTTGGTGTGCTTGTGATGGTGTCAGTTATGCCTTGTTATGTAACGGTTACAACCCATGTGGTCACATGATGTCTTTACCAACTACTGAGTTTGTACAGAGTGTAGATAGAGGCTGCTGAACTATACACCTGAATTACATACTGTTGATCGTTTGGTATCCTGTGGCCCAGTTTGTCTTTACTATTGTACAGTTTGAAGGGCTTGGCCTGGACAGCAACAGTTGTGAACCTTTCCAGACTACTGTATTAGTGTAACTGTTTCACAGTTGCATTACTCTGTTTATATGGTTGTCAGTGTCTGAACAGCTATATGACATGGCATATAGAACTGTAATAGTACACAATTAAAGGTTTTCCATTTCTGCAAACCTGTCTGTGGTGTTTTTCCTATGACCTCTCTGTGTGTATATGTTGCAGGCAATGATTGTCATTTGTTTGGGTGGCCCATACAGTGTCCAGTCATTCAGGGGTTAACTGTAGACATAGTGGCTGTTCCATATTGTGTGCACCTTCTACATGTGTACCTTACTGTACATATATCTGCGTGTGTACGTGTAGTCACATGTATATCTATATATATATATATATATATATATATCTATATATATATATATATATATATATATATATATATATGTATATATATATATATATATATATATATATATATATATAGATATGTATATACATATATATATATATATATATATATATATATATATATATATATATATATATATATGGGTCCTATTTATTTTATCGACATGCACTTTCTCTAAACAAATAAAAAGGAAAACATGCAGTTTGCATGTTGCCTTAGTTGTACATCAATTGTACAATTAAGGAAAGTTTTGTTGAGATCATAGTATAGTGGGGGTAAGGGAATATTCCCTTTTCTCCACTGTAGTACGATCTCGGAGTGAGAATATTAAAGTAGGGGGGTGAGAGGGTGCAGGGGGGCTTAGTGTGTTATTTTACTTTTTTAGTTAGTTTTTGTTTTTTTATTCCGCAAAAGTGCATTTTCGATGGAATGCACTTTTGCGGAAGTGAGTTTGAGGAAGTATAGTTCGATGAATGATACTTTCGATTTAAAAATGTAGATCCATATATATATATATATATATATATATATATATATATATATATATATATATACACACACACACACACACACACACATATGTATATCTGTATCTGCATGTCCGTGTCTGTGTATCTGTATCCTGGGGATGTTGATGGCTTCCACATATTACATTTCCTATGGGAGGCAGACTGTACTGCATTATATGTTACCAATACCAGCCTGACATCATACTGGTGGGATGTAGTACTGGTAACATCTCGTGCCCATGTTATGTTGGGTTCTGGTTATGGGATCTGCAATACTTGGTAGTGTATTGCAGGGTGGATGTGTTTGGCTGTGGGGGAGGATGTCTATTCGTACAAGACGTATAGTGTGTGGGGCCTCTCAACCCCATTAATGGTGCATGCGGACATATGTGTGTTTATTAATCTGCCATTGCTATCTACAGATGTATGGCCATATATCCCTATATAGATATATATATATATCTGCTAACATATATATAACTATATCCATATATACCTACATAGATATATATCTGCGTATACATATGTAACTTGCTGTGTACATGTAGACATATAGGTGTCGACACATATATGTTTCGATGCAGTCATTTGCATGTTTATATGTTCATATATATTGATATATGTGTATATAGTTTTAGAAATATATATATAGATATGTTGTATCTGTTTAGATATTAATATATTTGCACAGACATACATCTAGATATTGGTACACATTCTCTGTACTGTTGCATGACTGATCTGGATGATATGTTTCTGAAAAAAATCAGATTTATATGTATCTGGCATGGCTTAGTGATAAATCACTTTGTTTATAGTATCCAGGGTCCTGTTTTGATCCTTGCAGGAACTGTTTATTTTGTTGCTGGGCAGAACATGGCCCATTGGATACAGAGTGATTAAGGCACTTTTGAGCAGTTGCATGCAGGTTTCCATGGGGGTAAGGACTGTATACACAGATTAAGCAATATAGAACCTAACTGAGTGTAAGACACTGTAACCAGAAAATAACAGTGCTTAGCTCTGAGCAAACCCATGCAAACCCGCTTACAACTGCTTTAAAGTGCCTTAATCACTCTGTATCCAATGGCCCGTGTTCTGCCCAGCAACAAAATAAACAACCTCTGCTAGGCTCGAACCCAGGACGCTACACTCTGTAGACAAAATAAATTACCACTAAGCCATGACAGATACACATAACCCTGCTGGTTTCAGATGCATTTCATCCAGCACTATTATATATGTGTATATATATATATATATATATATATATATATATATATATATATATATATATATATATATATATATATATATATATATATATATATATATATATATATATATATATATATATATATATATATGGGTCTAGTACCATAGATCGAAATTACACTATTTCGAAATACGATAGTAGTGTCCCAAAAGTCGGCGAAAGTCATTGAGTCGAACGGGACATTTCCTGCACTATGGTGCAGTAGTGACGGAACTTAGAGTTAGGGCTTGGGTTAAGGATAGTGGACAGCTAGTAGGGCTATCCACTATCCTAAACCCAAGCCCTAACCCTAAGGTCCGTGACTACCGCACCACAGTACAGGAAATAGGTCTGTAACTACTGCTCAGTTGAGGAAATACAATTTCCTGCACTGTGGTGCAGTAGTCACGGACCTTAGGGTTAGGGCTTGGGTTTAGGATAGTGGCTAGCCCTACTAGCTAGCCACTATCCATAACCCAAGCCCTAACCATTTGTTCATTCTAGTTTAGTGGGATACTACTGTCATATTTCAAAATAGTGTAATTTCGATCTACGGTAGTAGACCCATTTATATATATATATATATATATATATATCTATATATATATATATATATATATATATATATGTGTGTGTGTGTATATATATATATATATATATATATATATATATATATATATATATAATAGAGAGGATAACAAAGACATATATGAACACAGGCACCATTAATGGTAGTGATGGGGCTCAAGCAACATATGCCTTACATGTATTGATATTCCTCCCTGCAATACAATACCAACTGTTGCAAATGCCATAACCAGGACCTGACAGTACATGTCCACAAGATGTTAACAGTAAGACATCCCACCTGTATTATGTCAGGCAGGTACTGATAACATATCATGCAGTACAGTCTGGCTACCATAGTGAATGTACAATGTGTAAGCAATAAACAGTCCTATGATACCTATACACAGACAAATGTATGCAGATACTCATATATATATATATATATACACATATGTATAGATATATATGTAACTACACATACACACACAGAGGTATGTCTAGGAAGATACATAATCAGGGGGTGCACACAATACTGAACAGCCAGTATCCCTACAGTTGCAATCTCATCCGATGGACAGTGTATGAGTCACCCATACCACAGACAATTGTTGCCTGACACATATACCTGCAGAGAAGTCAAAGTATGTAACACAACACAGAGGTTTGTATACATAGGAAAAGTTCAGTTGTATGCTATTACAGTTGTATATGCCATGTCATATAGTTGATTATGCTTTGACATACATACAAATTGAGTAATGCAACACTCAAACAGATCATTTATTACAGTAATCCGAAAACATCACTTCTGTTGGTGTCCATGCCAAGGCCTTCAAGTAGTACAACAGGAAAGACAGACTTGGCAACAGCATAGCAAACAATCCATAGTATGTAATGCAGATGTATAGCCCAGAGGCCTCTAAATACACTCTGCCTGCAATCCCTAGGGGGAAAAAACCTGGGTTAACACTATGGGTGGTATCTGTCACATAACAATGTCTAACTGAAATCATCACAGTCACACTGATGGCAGTAAGCAGTAGGCCAGCAATGTTCACAAGGTGAAATGTATGGGAATGTACATCCGCATACCTTAAGGCAGCCTAATACTGGTAGTCCTCATACGTTGTAACAACCTTGGATACTTATGGTGCATACCCCCTGTACAATGCCTTACAGTGGCATAATACACTGTTACATACACTGACCTCTAGACTGCAGAGGTGCACACATGTGTTGTGCAAATGAAGCCCACATATATATATATATGGTGCATATGGTTTGTACATCATTAGTTATTGACATCATACCTGATAACAAGCCATTCAGATAACAGACTGCTGGACATGTTGAGTGTAGTAGGGGCTGTTTCTGATGACATTACCTGGACATTCTGTGTTTGTGTGTACAGTACTGTAGTCTGTGTACGTAGGGCAGGGGTTTATATCCTTCACTAGCCAAAAAGCCATTCCTGACCCCTCATCCACTGAACTAATTTTATCGGGAGACACAACAGCCATCTGATTCATGTGTGTGTGTGTGTGTGTGTGTGTGTGTGTGTGTGTGTGTGTGTGTGTGTGTGTGTGTGCGCGCGCGTGTGTGTGTGTGTGTGTGTGTGTGTGTGTGTGTATATGTGTGTGTGTGTGTGTGTGTGTGTGTGTGTTGTGCGGTAGAGTGTCCATTCATCCTCAGAGGTACAAGGAACCACTACAGCAGGGTTGAAGAGAAACATGTGGCTCCAGATCTGCAGGTTGCAGACCCCTGAGTTAGGATGATTGATGACTCTATGTGCATTGCACTTATGAACCATGGGCGCTGTACAGACTGTGGTAGACGCCATTGTTCTCTGTCCTGTTCTATCTGATGTTACATGCTGCACCAGTGTTAAGCATGTGTATCATATGTGGCTGTGTTGACATTGGATGTGGGTATGCATTTTCTTACAGATGTCTGCTATGCTGTGCTGTGACCTGTGTGTGAAGCCCACTATAATGGCAAGTACATGTGTATTCCCCCATACAATATGTATTCCAGTGTTGTGGCAGTCTGCCTGTAGTTTGCCCAGTGCTTTGTGATATGCCTAGCAGTCTGCTGTAAATACCTAGTGTGCTGTTATGTCCAGTTATTTGCAAGCCATACTGCTGCCAGGCCAGCATAACTGTTGTGTATTTCTGACAAAGCAGTGGTATGCTGTACAGATATATGTCATTATCTACTTGGTAGTATGTGGCCATGTGAACTCAGCAGCACCATGTATTATGTGTCTGGACAGACTGGCGTGAGTGTGTGCATACACTTTGTGGGCATATGTACCCCAGTATTGTCATGATATACCTATGTACATGGCTAGTAACATCCACATTGGGAGGCATGGTCCACATGTCTCACATGAAGGGGACATGTGTATACTTCTGGACTGACCACAGAGTGCAGACTGTCCACATATAGTGGTCATATCCCTGCTGTAGTCCACAGGATCATTACTGTGCTAGCAGTGGGACTGTACCATGCTGCTTCAAGGATGTCTGTCCATTGGCAATGGTGCACGTCTACAGCAGATGTGACCTCCCACACCCAACATGTCTGTTAAGATACCCCTATGACAGTGGCAACAGTCTACATATATACCTACAATACATCCACAACATCCCCTTGCACTATGGGGTTGGGACTATTGGTACTGAGGTAGGACTGTACTCCATGTTCTGGACATATGGTAAACATATCTGTGTACACATATATCCACATATCTATGTAGATATATACACATATACATATCCACACACATATATGGACATATACATATCCACATACATATATGGAGATATATATGTACATATATACATATAAACACTCACACATATGCATATACACAGCAATGACTTCAACAAGTGGCTAAGTGTCTGATGTCATTCAAAGGGGATCCAGTATCTGTCTGCCTGGGACGACATGATGTACAAACCACAATGCTCTGCCAGAGATGGTCTGCAAGTGTTTCCCCTGGGATTCAGGTTACTGGCTACAGCTCTTGGCACCCCCATAGTGCCTTATCTGGGCAAGGTTCAAAGGACAAAACCACCACTGTAACAGATACAAGCATGCAAAACTGATGGTAATGCGACTCAGTGCTAGAAGTCTAAACCTAAAAAGGCACTCTCTTGAGCCACACCTACAAATGGGGAACATCGATATCTGTGCAGTAACTGGGACCTGGTTCAATGCTCCAGAGATCACACCTGTAATACCTGACTACAAACCTTATCACACATGTTGGGCAACAAACCAAGACCACAACACTACAGGTGGAAGTGTGTCCATGTTCACCAAGGTCATTCACACCTCCAGCCTAGTGTCCAACACAATGCATCTGAGAATCCCCAGATGCTACAGATCCCCCTCCATGGGCCAAGGTTCTCACTGCACCATTACAAACATACTGGACAGCATTAAGATACAACCAAACACCATAATACTGGATGATTCCAAATACTCTTCCATTAACTGGGAAAACAACTCGTGTACCACCACCCTTTACCAACGGTTCCTGGAAGTCATACATTCCAACCCCCCTGGATCAACTAATCCATTATCCAACCAGGGTCTCCAATATCCTAGACCTGGTCATTACCAACATGGGAGTAAGATGCTCCACACCAGTGGTCAACCCCTCATAGGTCAGGTCTGACCATAAGGTAATCACTGTTGACATACACATCCCACCCCCACCCGCCAGTAAGGAACCTCCATAAATACCCTCTCCACAGCCAACACCATGCTACTCAAGTCAGAAGTGACAAACCTCATGAAACCCATGGAGATGGGAGCAGAAAGTGCAACTGGTGAATCCTACACTAAAGCACTGTATGGGCACATCCACTCGTGCATGAATTGTGCCATCCCAAATAGAACCGAAACACTGCCCTCCAAAAAAAGGAAGCAAATCTTGTGCTCCACTGCCATGAACAAACTATACAACAGAAGGAAGACACTGTTGCAGATAAAAGGATAATCCCAAAATGCAAACTTCTCCCTTACCAGCCTCAGTAAGAAGCTGATATCCCTCAAAATCTGCCACAGCTTGTTACATAAATATAATTGCCATAGGTTCCAAAGACAACCACAAGGCATTCTATAGTTATGTCCAGGATCTAAACGGTAATGCTCAGAACTGCTCTGAGCTATAACAGAATGGCATTAAATATACTGATTCAAAGGAGTTTGCCAATA
Source organism: Protopterus annectens (assembly GCF_019279795.1). Lineage (NCBI taxonomy): Eukaryota > Metazoa > Chordata > Ceratodontiformes > Protopteridae > Protopterus > Protopterus annectens. The sequence goes on from NC_056735.1 coordinate 1,331,441,735, forward strand.
TCCTGGCAGACCAATTTATTGCTACATTCAGCCTTCTCTCACCCCCTAAAGGGCCCATCTCAGTAACAAAAGGTTGCCAAATTCCAGTAATCATGGCCAAACTGGTGGAAACTGCCATATCCACTGCTAGGAATACAGCATCCATGGGACCAGATGACATCCCGGGCTGTGTAATACATGAACTACAAAATAACCCTGCATATCACCTAAGTGCCATGTTTAATCATACCCTCACCTCAGGTTTCTATCCCACTGGGTGGCACACAGTTACAGTTATCACACTCCACAAGGGGGAATCCACCTTGGATCCTGGGAACTACCATCCCATCAGTCTGATGAGCCTGATCTGTAAGGGCATGGAATGCATTATCATGCAACTTATAAACAAAGACATTGGCAACCAGCAAACACTGGACCCCACCCAGGTTGGGCTTGTGAAGGGCCAATCTTATCTCCTGAACCTGACTGACTACTTTGATTCAGTCTCCAGAGCTGTAGAAGAGGGTAAGACAAACCACACAGCCTATCTGGACTTGGCCAAGGCCTTCAACAACATACCCCCACTCTAGAGATATAGTTAAACTTACAAAGCTGGCCATAAACACCTGCATCACTTGATGGGTTGCCAACTGACTTATTGACGGAACCCAGACTGTAAAAGTAGCCATGTCCAATCTCTGCTCCAGACAAGTGGCAATTGGAGTACATCAGGGTCAGTCCTGGGACAGCTCTTGTTTGGCATCAACTTCCCTGAAGTACAGACCAACACTATGGAACTCTGGCTAACAAAGTTCACAGATGACTGCAAACTGGGAGCCATTATTACATCCCCAAATGATGTGGATATTCTACAACATGGCTTTACAAAAACAGATACTTGGTGCCAGAGCCATGGGCTCAAGCTTAATGCCAAGTAATGTATAGTTATCCCCTTTGGAAATACCATGTACCCATGAATTACCACATAGGTGGTAGTACACTAAACACTGAAAGTGTGCTGACAGACATAGGGACACAGGTGGACAGTGGTCTTAGCTTCATTAACCAAATTGCCACAACTATAAGGAAATCCTTTTATGTGGCACACCTCATCACTGAAGGCTTTACATCCAGAAAAAAGGGGGTAATTGCCCCACTGTACTCATCCCTCATTACACCCTGTATAGAGTACAATGCCCTATTTGATATGTACCTCGCAAGACAGCTGCAACAGCTGCAAAGGCAGTGGAAATACCTCACTATAAGAATCACAGGCCTAAAACAGATGGTCTATGCTGACCGTCTAGAAATCCTCCAGCTATACTCTGTGGCATATCATCTACACAGAGGCTATCTCTGCATAACATACAAGGCTATGTCAAACCCTGGGAAGTGACATCTGTAATATGTGTGTGTACTGCCATGTACAGTACATGTGTCCATGTGATGTCATTACAGTAGCAAAGGGTATTGAGTGTCATGTCTGGGACACACAAGTATATGAGACCTACACAGCACTGTTATCCATGAATGTGTGACATGCAGGGCTAGCAACCCAGGGTACGTGTTGTCACACTGGCATGTGGTGTAACATGGCATTACTACTGTTGACAGTGCTGTCCCAGGGAAGGGTAGAGTGCTAACATTACTACTAACAACAAGCACACCTGCGGACATAGCTGCACTCTGAGGGCTCACTGTCATGTTCCTGGTGTGTGGGCTGTGTCACCATATATATATCCCCTACTGGATAATAATCAGACATGTGGAATGTAACCATAGAGTACCGTCTGTATAGCACATGTTAGTGAGGGCTTACAAAATGTAGTAATGACATACATATTGTTGTCAAACATCCATCTGTTGATAAATTCATCTTACTGCATAGCTACTCAACAAACTGGTGTCTGTCAGTCCCTCTACAGATGTGCAGATGGCAGGTATCCAGCTGGGATACGTACAGACAACCTATGCTTGATTGACACTGACATGTGTGGCCAGCTGTGTACTACCTGTCACATATAGGAGACATCACCCTGTATGGACTACATGCCACAAGTACCTACACTACACTACCACAGTCAACTGAACATGCTTGGGTACAGGTCTCCATCACAGACAGTTGTTGCATACATGTCAACTGGATCACCTCAGTGGCCATTTGCAGAAGGCACCCAGAGGATTGGCTGATGCATGTCACTCTCACCCTGCCAGTCACTAATGTGGTATCTGTCGATAGACTGCCTGCTGGCACATGGCAGGTGGCATGATACCAATGTACACCCACCCCCTACACATCCAATCCCCCCATGGACAATAGTGAGGTACACAGCTATGACCACCTGCAGCAATGCACCACAGTATTAACATGTGTACATGTGCATTACTGACACATGTACATGTGCATTACTGAGGATAGCATTATTTGTGTGTTAGTACACCTGTAGTTGGAAATTCCATGACAGCCTTCACAACCACCTCCACTCCCATTGCCATAGTCAGATGTGGCCACTGCTGTATTGGACATGACATGTACCCTGTTACACTCCTCTCCCTAACAGCATTGTACAAATGGGTCGATAGGAATGGGAATCCCATTGAGGTCTGCCAAGTGTGTGTATGTGTGCATGTCTGCATATCTGTAGTGTGCACCATTCCAAGGCCACATATTCCTATTACACTACACATTGTACAGTTAGTGTTGTCACTGCCCATAGGTGTGGTATCACAATGCAACACCCTACTATGCCTGTGGCATGTGCATTACATGCATATCCTTGTGTCACCACTGTTGTGATATGCAATGGGTTGTATTGCCATTGTGGGCAATGCGTGATAGTTGGTATGTCAGAGTATCATGATGAGTTCCAGTGTGTACAATATCCATTGGGGATGTGGGTGCTGTGTACACTGTAATTACATCATGGTACACCCGGTATATGTCCCACGTACCACTTTCTGGTGACCATTGTCACTATCACCCATACAGGTAACTGATAACAGGATACAGCCCAGTTATGCATGTGCTGTGTGCAGCCTACCTGTAACACATTAGACACACAAACCAATTAGTTAGCAACAATACGACCATATCTCTAAGATGTGTTTCTACCTATGTGTCTGTCAATGTGTATATGATGGTATGACACACTATGTATTCTCCATATACAAACATTAAATCCCCCATTACCATATTGTACATGTCTGTGGATGTTCTGCATGTAATATGTAACCTGGTACACACCTCACCCTAAACGAGGTGTGGTGTGTGCAATGAAAGCCACACAGTTCAGTACTACTACATACCTAGGTAGGGGTCTAGTCACAGTGTTGCCAAGTAAGGATGTGTGTGTGTATGTGGATGGGTTGACATAAGGGTGCAAATTATACATGTACCAGCAGGGTTAGTAGAACAAACACAAGTGCATCCACACGGAGAAGGCACTGAAGTCACTGAAAGTACTCACACAGTCAAATGATGAAACCAGTTCAAGTGAGACGAAATAATACGAAAATTCCTCTTTATTCCATACATAAACCACAAAGAATAAGCGCTTTCGCGTAGCTGTAGTACGCTTCATCAGATTCTGTTACAAGCTCTGTTATTTCAGTTTATATAGTCAAGCATTGTATTCAATTAGTATAATTAATTAATTAGAGAACCATTCAATGGCTTAACTTAAGACAACCTCTTATTTCAGTTAAAGGGCTATGTATTCATTTTTGTAAATAGATTCATTCAAATACAAAATTATATACATATATATCCTAAATCAAATCAGAATGTTGCGTACATCTGTATAAATGTATTTCATAAAAAACATAACACTACCTTAACATACATAAACTAATCACATAAAAACTTTCTAGACTGTATTATCTTACTCATCTTCCAGTATTTCAGAATCATGGAACCTTCATCAAATAAAACCACATATTGTTTACATCTTAATATAATATACATTAAAGTGCATAGTGCAAGTCTATATATGGTATAATACTGTATAATATGATCTAATAAATCAATATATGTATATATAAAACTAACAATACTATCAATTGGATAATAAAATATATGAAAATGGTAATATAAAAAACATGTATATAAAAATATATAAAAATGCATGATATCTATATTTTAACATCTGCATTACGTCTGCATTATCTACGATGTTTTAAAACCAGCTTCAAAGGGACATATTGATTTAAGCCCGGAGGGTGGTGTGCTCTTAGTTTTAATATCCATTCTAGTTCCTTTGTTCCAAAAGGTTCACAGAATCACCCCTCTTTCATTTTTATTTACAATTTGCAAGACCCTAAATTTAAAGTTATGACTATTAAATTGAATCACATGCTTTGCTAATGCATTGAGTTCATTATTCTTTTTAATATCATATGCATGATTGTAAATTCTTTTCTTTAATTCTCTTTTTGTGAGTCCCACATAAAATGCAGAACAACATTCACAGGTGGCTAAATAAATAATGTTGCATGTATTACAAGATGCAAAAAATCTAGGAGTGAATGAGTAACTCAAGACAGGGTGAGTAAATACCTGTGTCCCTGTAATATATTTACACATATTACAATTATAACACGGAAATGTTCCAAGTTTACTACTGATCTGAGTGCCTATTGTTCCATTGCTGCTATGTGTAGTACATAGCAGTCTTTTTAGATTCTTGCTATTTCGATATGTGAAGCTACCATATATAGACTTGCACTATGCACTTTAATGTATATTATATTAAGATGTAAACAATATGTGGTTTTATTTGATGAAGGTTCCATGATTCTGAAATACTGGAAGATGAGTAAGATAATACAGTCTAGAAAGTTTTTATGTGATTAGTTTATGTATGTTAAGGTAGTGTTATGTTTTTTATGAAATACATTTATACAGATGTACGCAATATTCTGATTTGATTTAGGATATATATGTATATAATTTTGTATTTGAATGAATCTATTTACAAAAATGAATACATAGCCCTTTAACTGAAATAAGAGGTTGTCTTAAGTTAAGCCATTGAATGGTTCTCTAATTAATTAATTATGCTAATTGAATACAATGCTTGACTATATAAACTGAAATAACATAGCTTGTAACAGAATCTGATGAAGCGTACTACAGCTACGCGAAAGCGCTTATTCTTTGTGGTTTATGTATGGAATAAAGAGGAATTTTCGTATTATTTCGTCTCACTTGAACTGGTTTCATCATTTGACTGTGTGAGTACTTTCAGTGACTTCAGTGCCTTCTCCGTGTGGATGCACTTGTGTTTGTTCTACTAATTTACTGTCTGGCTGTGACAAGTGCTCCTATATTGGTGTGAGCAGTTTTATTTGACTAATGTACCAGCAGGGTACAGGCAATAACTGTTATACAAATCTGTGACATGTGTGCAACTGCACACCAGATATGTCACAGCCATGGTGTCACCACAGTGCCATAACCCTTGCGGGATATGGCTGCAGACCATCCTCCTGCTGACACATGTACACCTACAACACAAATGGATAACATTATGGAGATAACAATCAATCAGTGTTACTAACAGCTGAAATGCATCATAGTTGCATGGCTACACTACCTGACATGTATGCATTACACATTACCCCTGATAACATCTTACACTGCAGTACATTGCAGCACTCTAATACAGTCACCGGGTCTGAGGAAGTTTGGATACTGGTCCAAACAAAAGCGCTTACGGAATAAAGTTTGGAGAGAAGGGGAATATTTGCCATTTTTGCTGTTTTTCTGTGTTAACAGTCACCGTGTGTGTCAGAACCATATTAGCCTGTCCCTGCATCAATGTTATTGATGACAGGGTATCATCATATGCATAAAGTGTGTTGCTGGTTTGCCAGAGGCCGAGGGTGGTCCATACATTTATCATCATGTGTGTGTGTGGGTGAGGGGTGTAGTTCATTGATTGGGGCGTAGTGATGTGGTGTGTGTCGGTATGGGGTTGCCTTAGGTGTGGTTGCTTAGTGTGTGGGTATCCATGCACACAGTTCTGCCATGTGGTTGCCCTATACAGGTGGTGTTGGACAGCTGCTGACCATACCTGGCAGGGTGTGCAGTTCACCGCCTCCGGCCACGGACACACTGACTGTGCCTGCCAGGGGTTCCATGGGCATGTGGAGGTACAGCCCTTGAGGTACTACTCTCCCATGATGATGACAGATATCTGCTGGAACCATGTCCTGCCTTGGACTGGCCAGGGCCACGTGCACAAAGCCTGCTGTGGTGTGGTGTGGACAGCACCCCCAGTGGTGTGCTGGGGCTGGTCCTGCCACTACAGGAGTGGCTTGGCATCCTGGCACATCCACATTGACCACCAGCTGCTGGTGTTTCTGGCCTACGTCCACGCAGCCGTCGCACCACTCCCACCATGTGTTCAAGCACGGACATACCACAGTTGAGGAGGCCCACCATTTCACCCCACCATCTACCCATGACCTCAGTCTGTTCACAGATGGCAGCAGCAAGTTCATGGATGTTGCCACTTACAGATGAGAATGCAGCCCTCTGCAGCCTCAGGCCCTGTCTGGTGTACATTTCCATACGTGCCTGTGCCTCCATTATGGCCTGAAACATGCTCCTGGTGGTACCAGTTGTGACACCTCTGCCAGGGGCATGATGACCAGCGGCCCTCCCACAAGCACCACGGTACATCTGCTGATGTGGTGCCCTGCCGGACATCCAGCTATGCTGACTGTGACCTGACCCAGTTGGCATGGACACCACACTTTCCTGGTCACCGGCACCAACTGCCAACTGTCGCTCTACTTTGGCCACTTGTGATGGGGTTTGTAGGTGCACTGTAACTGTGTGTGGGCTTGGGGTGGCTAGGAGGGTGATGACAAATGATGGCGCAGTGTCGGCCTCTGACAACCCCACCTGTGCCTCAACAGTACCATCATCATCATCATCAGTGTCTGTACGGACACCTACCTCAGATTGCATGCAGGAGGGACCCTGACCCACCTCGCCACCTGTGGGGGAAACAAACACACACTTTAAGACCTGTACAGCATTGCATAACAGTACACATATTTACACACACACACACACACACACACACACACACACACACACACACACACACACACACACACACACACACACACACACACACACACACACACACACACACTCACACATGTACACCCACACACACTGACAGTCCACCTTACTACCTCCCTGTCCCTGGGTTTACAGACAGTCTCACATTCAGTTACATATGTTCCCCATCCTACATGGCACTTGCTAACATACACTCATCAATACTACCCATTAACATATCATTCCTCTCCATGCCTACACGTGTGATCACAACACATGACCTGTTACTTCATCACCTCCCTGACTTGAGTGGAGTAGGTAGTACATGGCCTCACCACTGACATCCATTATTACCCTGTGTATGCCCAGTCATGGTGTACATGGCCCCTATATGGTTGAGGCTGCTACATTCGCTACATATGTCACACACCGGAGTCTCATACTACAGTCTTGCTCAGTCCATGCCACATCTGCTGCACAATCAACCCATCATATGGACAACAGTAATATCTGGATACATTCACTGATGTGCTCTGGTAATTCCCCATTGCATTAGTAGTGCTGCATATGTGGGTATCCAGGTATGTATCTGCTGCTGGCAATATGATGTGTATACCTGGTGTGTACTTTCCCTCCCAATGCATGTTCCATGCTGCAGACCTTGTTATGCTATCAGCTGTCTTGTGTTCACATATCAGACAGGTTGTCCTGGTGTCTCATGTGTCACTCCATGTACATGTACAGCACAATCCTAAGGAGAAGTACTGCCATGTGATCAATCCCACTATCACCTGTGCATACATGGACACCCACACAAACAGACACACATATACACACACATCTGGCATGCATCAACCACACTCCACTCCACCAGATTGCACTTACAGACACAATCAACACCCCCACCCAACCCCCCACACACATACCTACATGTGAGGTTGCACAACTTTTGTACACACAGTCCTCCCATTACCCTTCTGTCAGTATGCATTACATATGGTACTCAACAGCATGCAGTACAACTATAATGATGGCATGCTAGCACCAGTATACATGTGTGTGATGCATGGGCTGTGTTGGTAGGTGATGGTCATTCCCCTTGTTAACACTACATCCATGTACAAAGTGTTACTGTGGACCTGTTCTGCACCCTGCCTTGTACTGTGCACCATACTTCACAGGTGTACAAACCATTTCTGCGTATGTAGTACTGTGTCAGTTATGTTAGCTCCAATGCTCACAGCGCCCCTATGTGTTAGAGCAACTCATACCTGGGATGATATGTGAACAGATGTCATTTGTGAATGCCTGATGTCTGCTTTACAGATCACAACATCAGCGGTGCATGTATGATCAGTACAAGACTATTACACTGACAACCACCAGACCTTACCATGGCTATGAGGGGTGCCATACACATGTCCCACAACTCTGCATGATTGCAAGATCTACTCATGTGCACATCCCTTGTAGTTCACACACTGCTGTCACTATTTCTGTGGGGTCAGGGTTACATCTGCCACAGTTACTTAACCTGATTGTGTGCAGATACAGCCACAAGGGGGTTGTTTCACACATGTCCCTACTGTAGGCCATGTGTCCTGCCATACTTCTCATCCCTGTGAACACATTTCACAATGACAGGTTGTACGTTATCTTGCATGTGGCTGATGTACCCTTCCGGTACCACATCATGGTCTCTACTGTGATGCAGTGCATTTCACAGCAACAAAACATGAACGTGTATAGCATGCAGTATGAGTAGGTGTGTTAGATGTGTGCATGGAATATCCCATAGCTATTACATGCCCGGTGTATTGTCAAGCATGAACATGAACCATACTCACCGGCTACAGGCTGTTGCCTTGGTGGTATCCTGGAGGGACCTACATAAGAGTGTGAGAAAGTTGATGTCATTGGCCACAGCTGTGGCATTCACAAAGGGTGAGTGCAGCATTACAGTACATCAACAGTAGAAATCCACAATACTACAGCTTATGCACAACTGTTTATTACTACTACGCAGCAACAGACTATGTATATGACATATCAGATTTGCATGATGTACCTGCACAGATGCAGATGCATACACAAGAGTGGTGTACTGATATGCTCTGTTGCCTTATCTGCATGCTCCTCAGCCGGTGCGTCAGTAGCACCCACCTCCACAATGCGCCCTGCCAGTTGCTGGTTCTGCAGGTGGGCAGGTGCCACAAGGCTGCTGAGAAGCTCCTCCACATGGGTGAGGTGGGATGGATGGCTTGCCCCCCTGTTTTGAGGTGGTCCCCCTGTATGGCAACTGCATGCCGACGTACATGGTGAAGTAGGTCAGTGCAATGATGCTGGACCTGCTCATAGCTGCGGTTCTGCAGGCCAACATCATTTACCCTGAGGACTAGATCGTTCCACAGGGTGGTCCTCTCCTGCTGATCATGGGCTGTCCGACCAAACAGTAGTTAGTAATGCTGTATCATGTCTTCAACAATTACATCAGTTTCTGCAGCACTGAATTCTGGCAACTGGGTGTGAGCCATCTTCCCTGGAAGACATAAAGATGGAAACAGGTCTGAGCAACTCATACAGCAGGGTTACCATAGTTCTTAATACACATCTCTGTCTCCCCTCCACCATATCAGCTACAACAAACCATTCTCAGAATGCAATTGGCATGTCGGCAGCTTACCTAGCATTAGGACATATGCTGTATTGTACCACGCTTTGTGCTATGTGTTTGTACCACGCTTTGTGCTATGTGTTTGTAGCCATGTCCCCTGTGGGGACACTGTCTTTGCTGGCCTGTAACAGACTATTTCACCTGCATGCCATTGTCAGTGCCACTACATATAAATGTATGTATGTATGTATATATGTATATATATATATATATATATATATATATATATATGTGTGTGTGTGTGTGTGTGTGTGTGTGTGTGTGTGTGTGTGTTTGTGTATACATATATGTGTAGATATATCTTGTGGTTTGCTGATATACCTATATATATATATGAGTGTCTGCATATCTGTAGACATACACGTCTAATTATATATCACACAGATATTTATCTATATGCGGGGTGCATACAGACATCTGGTCCACATTCTGTAACTATCTTTCATTCACAGCTGCACTGTTCTGCCTTGCTGCAATACAGACAGGTGTCACATGTGAACAAAGACTAACATTAGGGTGGTATATATGGTGAGAGATTGCTGGTAAGCCTATTATACACCTATGGCATTTGTGCATGCCACATTACACATTAACATGACTGTCCTGCAAGTGGTGTGCTCTGACACCCATGTGTCTATCATGACGGCAATACTTCCACCACAAGCTATTGTCCACACTAACATACCAAAGACAGATATTGTGGCTTACATCTTTGTCATTCATTGCTGATCTGCACAGTTGGCAGGTATGTTCCACTGCATACAGGGATAGACAGTATTGTCCAGAGCAGTTGTTCAGCAGAACATCATTACAGGGACAACTACAGATGGCACACATAAATCATTCCACATCATATATATGCTATTATTCTATACCACATACTACATTCAATTACATACATATATGTTTTACATACCTGTAAAATTTTTTCTGACAGCTGTGACAGCTTTCTGTTGTTTACGTTTTTTTTTTTTTTTGTCTGTGTGTGTGTGTGTGTGTGTGTGTGTGTGTGTGTGTGTGTGTCTCTCTCTCTCTCTCAACTAGAGTGATTGAGATGGTTTGAATAGATTGCAGCATTGCTTTTGTAGGTGATGCACATGATCAGGTGATGGGCTCTGCACCAATCAGTGTGCAACAGTTGCTAACTGCGTGCAGCCTGCTCTGTAGTACTTCGGATAACCACTGTCATGGCAACCTAGTACTATAAAATACTGACTCGTGTGTGTTGTCCCTGAACCTTTCCAGTATAGAGGATAGCCTTCCTGTATGTGCACAGCATTTTACAGACAGCAGGTTGCAATACCTCTTACAGCAGGACTTGCAGACACAGGCCAATTACACATTTGTATGAGGTTCCAGACCTACAGACAGAGTGAGTAATGTTATGTGCATTGATTGTCGTCTTGCAGTGTTTGCATGTACATATAGTTTAGGATGGAATGCAGTCTGTATGCATAGCTCTCAACTGTGGGCCTATCCACATGATGGCCAGTGGATTGTCTGTTTAGTTTTGTCTGTGCACCACAGGTCTTGTCCTAGATGTATCACTGGCAGTCTGTCTGTTGCATGCTATCAGTACATGGCTACATCCATTTGTATTTCTGATGTGTTATTCCTGCATAATTGTATGTTGCAACAAATCCTGTAACACCAGCAATTTCCAGAGTGTGTAACAGTAATATTGCAAGTATGGCCCCATGTTCCTGCCTCTGTCCCCAACATATATGGCAGGCTTTGTCCTGCTGTGATACAGTTAGGGGTTGTTAGGTAATGGCCTATCATTATTTACTGCTAGCATTCCTGGAGAAATACAGAGAAGGTCAGTAGGAGTTACATTGTGTCTTTGTGGACTTAGAGAAAGCATATGACAGGGTGCCTAGAGAGGAGTTGTGGTATTGTATGAGGAATTCGGGAGTCGCAGAGAAGTATGTAAGAGTGGTACAGGATATGTATGAGGGTAGTGTGACATTGGTGAGGACTGCAGTGGGAGTGATAGATACATTTAAGGTGGAGGTGGGATTATATCAAGGATCAGCTCTGAGCCCTTTCTTATTTGCAGTGGTGATGGATGGGTTGATAGATGAGATACGACAGGAGGCCCCATGGACTATGATGTTTGCAGATGACATTGTTATATATAGTGAGAGTAGGGACCAGGTTGAGGAGACCCTGGAGATGTGGAGATATGCTTTAAAGAAAAGAGGAATGAAGGTAAGCAGGACTAAAACATAATATATGTGTGTAAATGAGAGGGAGGGTAGAGGAATGGTGAGGATGCAGGGAGTAGAGTTGGTAAAGGTGGATGAGTTTAAGTACTTGGGATTAACAGTTCAGAATAATGGTGAGTGCGAAAGAGAGGTGAAGAAGAGAGTACAGGCAGGGTGGAATGGGTGGAGAAGGGTGTCAGGAGTGATTTGTGACAGACGGGTACCAGTAAGAGTGAAAGAGAAGGTCTACAAGATGGTAGTGAGACCAGCTATGTTATATGGGTTGGAGATGGTGGCATTGACAAGAAGGCAGGCGTCAGAGCTGGATGTGGCAGAGTTAAAGATGTTAAGATTTGAACTGGGTGTGACTAGGATGAACAGGATTAGGAATCAGTATATTAGAGGATCCGCTCATGTTGGACAGTTTGGAGACAAAGCAAGAGAGGTGAGATTGTGTTGGTTTGGACATGTGCTGAGGAGGGATGCTGGGTATATTGGGAAAAGGATGCTAAGGATGGAGATGCCAGGTAAGAGGAAAAGAGGAAGGCCTAAGATAAGGTTTATGGATAAGGTGAGAGAGGACATGCAGGCGGTTGGTGTGAAAGAGCATGATGCAGAGGACAGGAAGAAATGGAAACAGATGATCCGCTGTGGTGACCCCTAACAGGAACAGCTGAAAGAAGATGATGATGATTCCTGCTATCATCCCAGTCATATTGTGAACTCCCACAAAATATGTTGGTCAGGGTCCATACATGTAACAGATACATTGACATTACCACAGATAATACATTTCACCCTAGGGCTTAACTACAGGGTGTAATTGGAAGCTGCTGAATTACATCTGTAATTGTTGATTGTTACTTATCTTGAAGGCAAATCCTTTGTCTACTGTTGTACTAATTGAAGGCCTTGGCCTGGACAGCATAGTAAGTTATATATCCACATTGCTTGCATCTACTGTTTTGTGTGGGCCTTGCATTCATCACTGATTACATATTTCAAAATGTATGTGCTGTACATAATGGCATACATTATTGTATAGTACACAAATAAAGGTTTTCTGTGTAAGCATATCTGTGTGTTGTGTCATGTCCTTTGAATTGTGAGTGGGTATATGTTTAATGTAAGTATTCTCATTTGTGGGAATGGTTGCCATACTACACATTTCACAGGTACCAGTTACAGGGCTTGTGGCTGAGAGATATACTTTGCACCCAGTACTTCCACACTACTTCTACATATGTATGGCTACTAATTCCTTTTGTCTGTGTATATGTGTATGTACCTATATATATCTCATATATCACTGTATATATATATATATATATATATATATATATATATATATATATATATATATATATATATATATATATATATATATATATATATATATATATATGGGTTCATATGAAAACAACGACAAAAAACGACATTCACTATATTGAACGAAACCATCGACATTGCAAAACATCGACACTACAGTTATGTAAGTACAGTGCTAACATGGGTCCTGCAGGGGAAGTAAAGGATATGATACGACAATGTACCCATACTACTTCCCCCCTGCAGGACCCATGTTAGCACTGTACTTACGTATAAATGTAGTGTCGATGTTTTGCAATGTCGATGGTTTCGTTTCGATATAGTGAATGTCGTTCTTTTGTGTGTCATATATATATATATATATATATATATATATATATATATATATATATATATATATGCCTGAACATATTTGTCAGCGTATAGATGTGTGTGCATATCTGAACCATTGTAATGTGTACTCCTTCCACATTGTACATTCCCTACAGTAGAATGACTTTTCTGCATGATATGTAACAGATATTGCCCTGACATTTACAGGTGAATTGGATTGCTGTTAAAACATTGTAGCTGTGTTGTGAAGGGTCCTGAAGTCAAGAACTGCATGTGCTGTATATTGGATTGCACAGCATATCCATTAGGGCTGTGGGGGGGGGGGGTAACATAGCACTAATTACCAGGTAGCCCTCATTTTAGCCCCCACCCCCATTAACAGTGCTTATGGTCTGTTATGTTGTAGTGAGTGATTCAGGATTTTGTTCCCATGTGGAAATGCTATACACATTTCTATCTATCTATATATATATATATATATATATATATATATATATATATATATATATATATATATATATATATATATATATATACATATATATACATACATATGAACATATTTATCTATCTATATACAATTGATGTTATATGATTATTTGTGAGTCATATATATATATATATATATATATATATATATATATATATATATATATATATATATGTATATAGCTATCTATCTGTCTACATTTACAGATATATATCTGTCTATATGTCCATGCATGTTCGGCTTATATTTTTGGCCTGTAGCTCACTCTCTTGGCAATTGACATGGATGATCTCAGGATTGAAGTCAGTAACTAGTGCCAACACTTTTGTGTTTCTGACTTCATTTCCTGAAAAATATGTGTTCTAATACATATAACTGTGTAACTAGCAACGTTTTAAATGCATTAGAGCAGTATTTGACATATATCCCTATTTGTACCCATATTTTGGCACACTTTTGTCCAGAATTCTTGCATTAAGAGGTTGTATGGTAAGATAGTACTACATTTCCTGTACTGTTGACTGATTGTGCTGGTTGACATGTTTCTGAAAACATCAGGTTTATGTATATCTGCCATGGCTTATTGGTAAGTCACTTTGTGCATGGTATGCATTCTCCTGGGCTCAAGCCTTGCTGAGGCTGTTTATTTTGTTGCTGGGCAGAACACCAGCCATTGGATACAGAGTGATTAAGGCACTTTAAAGCAGTTGTAAGCGGGTTTGCGTGGGTTTGTGCAGAGCTAAGTACTGTTAACTTCTGGTTACAGTGTCTTACACTCAGTTAGCTTCTAAATTGCTTACCCTGTGTAGGCAGTGCTTACCCCAACACAAACAAGCTTAAACCCGCTTACTGCTGCTTAAACGTGCTTACTGCCACTTACGCTCGAGCTAATTTCTTTAAAAGAAAATAAAAAAGGGTTGATAGGAAAGTGGTGAAAAGGGGCACAAAGAGGGAAAGACAGTAGGGAAAATAGCTAGGGATGTGCAGGAGGAGTGTAGGGAAGGTCCATAGCTGCCCATTTCTTCTACAGCAACAGCTGTGCATATACACTGAATTTGGAGGTAGATTTGGACACTCAAACCCCT
This sequence comes from Protopterus annectens, assembly GCF_019279795.1. Taxonomy (NCBI): domain Eukaryota; kingdom Metazoa; phylum Chordata; order Ceratodontiformes; family Protopteridae; genus Protopterus; species Protopterus annectens. Next base: position 1,331,456,907 of record NC_056735.1, read on the forward strand.
GGGAGAGGGGTGAGGACAACATAAAATCATTGTGATGCCAATTAGACCAGATTACATGTGTCCAGTGGACACATGTGCAAAATGGACAGCTATGTATGGGGAGAGATTTTTTTGTGGGAACAGATTGCCCCTTTTTTTTCAGATGACAGTGGGATGTTGGGGAGGAGTAGTACGTATATTTGGGGAGGTAGGTTGGGTAGGTTAACAGACAAGACAACCAAGATGCATACAGGGGCAGTATATGACACAAGTGGGGGTAAACACCTTGGTTGGGGAGGGGTGTTTGAAAGTCACAAGCCCATGACCCCCCCCAAATGGAAACAGTGGGACTGAGGGCCCCACCCATGGGCTGTCACCACTGCACCTTCACGGCCCCAAAGGTGGCCATTCTGGGGGATGGGTAGGAGTGGCAGGCTCACCCTCTAATTGCACCACTCGGCAGTCAAGCTGGTGTAGCTGGTCTCAAAATTCCCTATCGATCTCCCTAAGCACCACAGCCCGGATCAATGATGGGTGACTGGTTCCTTTCTGCCTCCACTCCCATGGGGGACCGAGCCCCATCCCCTGTGGCGGTTCCACCCGAAGGTGATGCAGGGCCTACAGAGGTGGAGGTCCCAGGCTGGGCCCCAGATGTGCTGGTGCCCAGTGCCATGGCCAGCTGAGGTGGGACAGGTGGGTCCACTGAGACCGACCTTTCCATACGAGCTATGGTGTTGCAGTTTACAGACAGATACGGGTTAGTAATAGGATAAGTTATAACAGAATGCATAGGTATACCCATTAACCCAAGACACCAAATTTAAACCAGTTGCATAGCGAGCAGAACACATGCATATATTTAACAGCAGTGGCCATTACAACAGCATGCAGGTTTTATTGATGGCAACAGGCCACCAATATGGGTGTAAACATGGCACATGCATAGAACCAAATGTGAATATTTATAAACCAATAGGACATATGTCCCAACATAAGTTTGGTGAGTAAACATACCCATTGAGGTGTATAATTGTGTTATTGTTCCACATATGATGGGGGCAAGAGAGAGACTTCAATTAACAACTGATATATTCCTGTAGTTTTCACAATTTTCTTAGTCACTGCAGTGATCTGTCCCTTACATGTATTATTATCCTACCCATTGGCCTTACTTTGTACAATGGTATGTTTATAGATTAGTATATATGTGGACTGTGTCTAACATATAGTCTACACCTTTTACCTGTTATAGCTGTTGAGAAAATCTTTGTTAACACTACCTGATAATTTCTACCCATACTCCCAGATTCCATGTTAATGTTATACACATATCCCTCAATCCGTTATTGCACACACTCTGATTGAGGCTTGACAGGATGCAGGTGTTAATGCGACATATTATGAGAATTTCTCTCATACAACTTGGGTGTGATGCTACAATGACAGGTTTGTTTTCATATACGTTCTCTGACCATGTACAGGTTTGACTATCAGTTATATGTCATCACAGGCTGTCTAAATTTCTTGGATCATCACACTGATTTCTCAGGGGAACAGGGTACCAGGCAGTAGATTTGGGCCATTTATCTGCATATGCTGGGCAGATCGGAACAGTTGAGGGGTATGAATATGCTTACAGCTTACTGTCTGAACATTCTGATACAGTCTGTACAGTTGATGGTTATGATTATGCCTACAGCTTACTATCTGTACATTCTAGCAAAATCTGTACAGTTGTTGGGTCTATCTAATTATGCATACAGCTTACTATCTGAACATTCTGACACAGTCTGTATAGTTGATGGTTATGATTATGCTTACAGCTTACTATCTGATCATTCTAGCAAACTCTGTACAGTTGTTGGGTCTAATTATGCATGCAGCTTTCTATCTGGACAGTCTCACAAATTCTGTACAGCTGTGGGGTATGATTATGTATACAACTTACTACCACTCCAAGGATTCAATCCATGCTCTGTGTGGTAAAACCATTGCAGTTAACATCACAGTATACGGTGCTATGAGGGAATTGGTGTAAAGCTTTAAAATGTTTTCTCTCTAAGCCTCCCTCAGTTGTACAATATGACTAACCTCTTATTGTACAGAACTTCCTACACATTTTATCTGCATACCACAGTGTGGGTAACACTGCTTAATACTAGAGTACAATTTATATCATGCAACACTAAAACATATTAAATCAGAGTATACACAAGCACTCCAGGTTTTATACCTTTATTCACAGGATATGACAGTTCATGCAAGATTATTACTAACCTACCTCGCAATGCAGCCTTTGCAGCCTAGCAACATGGGCTTGCTGGTTCATAGCCCACTCATCTGCAGCTGTCAGAGAAATACAGTGACATTTAGCCATACCTATACATAGTATACACAAGCTAGGCAATTATTATATACTTAGTGGAATGGGTTCTTACTCAGTACTGGGGCATCAGCCATCTGCCTGCACTCCTGAATCCACTGTTCCAGTAGATCCCCCCTACACTGCTTCAGGTCAGCATGGTGATGCCTGACCTGCTCACCAATCTGGGGGATACCTGTGACACTAGTGAGGTCATGGGTGAGACTGTTCCAGGCCTCCACTTTATACTAGGAGCCCTGGTAATGTCCCTGCAGGAGTCTCTGCTCATGGTGTTTGACCAGGAGCCACATCATGTATTTCAACTCATTAATGCCCCAGCGCTGCACTCTGAATCGAGTGCCTTCACCTAATCCAGCCATTCTGCCTACAGTAGGGAGCTGCATCCAGTTATGGGGATTATTGGTGCCTGTGGGGTTTAAATACACCTGATTTCCTGCACTTTTCCATGACTGGACAGTTTTGAAAAGGCTAAGCTATGGGCACACCTGCTTACCTAATGTTGGCATTGCTTAATGGGGCATACCACTGGGCAGATTGAAATAGCCGGCCTACACATTGCTTACACCATGTAAGCTGACCTGTGCAATTCTTAATGTTGCTTAATATGTAATTAGCATTATATTGTCCTTTTGACATTGATTTATAATTTGTTACATGTTATATCTGTGTCTGGTATCTGTGATTCATGTGTACGTACACTGTATGGGGTCCTGGGGACTTCAACACTTTATTACAATAATGCCTCAAATCTGGCCTTACTGCAGTACTCCAGTTCACATATTTATGTTATGTAGCAGGTTATACAACATCACACTGTACATAGATTCAGTTCACGTTTGGTTTGATTTTCTTATGGTGAGGATTTGTTTGCTGAAACCTCACTGATATGTATTGCTATGATGACTTAGTGGTTAACTAATGTGATTGTAGTGTACAGGGTCCTGAGTTCAAGACTTGCAGAAGTTGTTTATTTTGTTGCTGGGCAGAACACGGGCCATTGGGTATAGAGTGATTAAGACACTTTAAAGCAGTTGTAAGTGGGTGTGTGCGGGTTTGAGCGGAGCTAAGCAATGCTAACCTCCCGTTACAGTTTCTTACACTCAGTTAGCTTCTACTTTGCTTAATCTGTGTAGGCAATGCTTACCCCCACACAAACGCACTTAAACATGCTTACTATTGCTTATATATGCTTAATACTGCTTATTTGTGCTTAAACCTGTTTACTAGTGCCTTATTCATTATGACACTGACACTTCACATGTGCATTTAATGCCGTACTCCAGTTCACATTTAAATGTTATTTAGTAGGTTATACAAGAAAAAAATATTTATATACAGATTTCACTTGGAAAACGGAATGTGCTACAGTGGGACTCAAACCAGGAATGCCTACGCATTAGGCGGATACTCTGCCCACTACACTATTGCTGTGCAGTTTTGTTTGCCTATATCTTCCTTGCTAACCTCTTCAGCCTTTTAAGCTGCTTTAACCATAGCTAAGCAATGGGCACACCCACGCACTTACAGTTAGCTTTAATTGGTGTTTTAAAAAAAAAAAATAGGGTTTCTTTATTTACTTTTTCAGTACTGTTGCTGTTGTAAACATGGGGAACTGTTGGTGGGGATATGCAGACACCTATGAGCAATCTCGCTCATCTCTTAACACTTTCTGCTTTTCTACATTGCAGGGGCATGCTTATTCTGAGAGCTTTGCTCTCAGACATTCCCCCTGCACTTGTACATGCTTCGTGTAAGCCTGGGAGCTTGGGCAGTGCACCTTCAGTAATATGCATGGCACACTGCCGTCCTGCTCCTAAATGGGTGCTTCTGTGCAGGACTAAGCTAGTCCTGCATGGCAGATTAGTTAATCTGGGAGACTGTCTTGAACACTTGTCTATATTTACTAAAAAATTATTACAGTTGCTTAGCTGACTGTGCATTCCACATTTATTATTTTAATAACTGGCTGAAAAAAGAGTTAATCTTCCTGTAATTTTCCTAGAAGCTAGACTTTTCTTCGATTACCAAGACACAGCAATTTAGATGTCTTAGAAACCTTGCAAACTCCATGTCAAACAGGATAAGCAAACATACTATACCAATTTATAAGGCAAACATAAATACAGCCCAAAGCTATTTTGGTCATCACTATATAAACTACTCCACCCTGGCAAGATCACCACTCCCTCTCCAAAAACAGGCAATATGACAGACTCTATCCCCACCCAGTTTAATTCCTACTTTATACAATCAATATTATCTCTCTTAGATACTAATACATTTGCTTCCCACTCTCTACCCTTTTCCAGTCAAAACTACCCACAGCTCTTCAGTTTTAGTCCAATACCTACCTCACCCATAATGAAATTGCTCCTTAAACTGAAAACTACTTCAGTTGCTGTAAACCATCTACCATCAGACTACCTAAAAATGGCCACAGACGTCATAGTCTTCCTTGTGTCCATACTAATTAATGGGTCCATAGTGGAAAGATATATCCCATCACTGTGGAAAAAATCCTACATCATACCACTGCACAAAAGCAGCACATCTGCACAGTCTAATAAATACGGACCAATAGCAATTCTCTCCCATCTCTCTAAAATATTGTAGAAATGCAGCAGTATGCAGCTAATGCAATACTTAACCTCAAATAATCTGCTCTCAGAAGCACAACATGGCTTTAGGCCCCATCACAGCACCGCTTATGCACTACTACATTTTTCCAATATAGTAAGCCGACATAGGAACAATGGTCTGCTTGTGCCCACCATGTTCTTAGACTTGTCAAAGGCATTTGATACTGTCTTGCATCAGAAACTGCTCTGACTCTTCTCAATAGGAGTTTCACAATACTCCTTGTTGTGGTTTCTGAGTAACCTATCTGGAAGGCAACAAGCCATTAAATGGCAACAAACCTACTCATCTTTTTAACCAGCTTTTACAGGTGTCCCTCAGGGCTCTATCCTGGGCCATCTCCTTTTTAATATATTGATTAATGACCACACCGTCACTCACCATGCTAGTTTAGTTCAGTATGCAGATGACTCAACATTAATATGTGCAGCCTCATCAATAAATAAGTTCCCAGACATTACCCAAAAATCTTTCTCCTCTATAGAAACCTGGCTCAAAGTATCAAACCTCCTATTCAACCCCAAGAAAATTAAGTTAATGCTTATTATCTCAAAAAGTTGCCAAAATCAAGAGCAATCGTTTTACCATAAAGTCAGCAAATAATACTGTTAGTGAAACTGTAATTCACAGTAAGCTTCTAGGCTCTATAAGAAATGACAGTCTCAAATATAATCAACATACTGCATACCATTAAATCTATACACTAGAAACTAATTTCCCTTTATAGGATCAATGGGTTCCTTACAGGTAATGCAAGAAAAACTCTAGCCACAACCTTCTTATTGATGACTCTCTTATACACTGCTCCTATGCTAACAAACTTAAACAATACTCAAATAAAGAAACTAGCCTCCTGCTACAATAAAATAGCTAAATTTGCCATCAATCTCTCTCATAGGACCCACCAGTGCCATAGCTTAAAGCAATTAAAATGGCTTCAGTTACTCAACTTCCTAACATATTCACAACTAACCACAGCACACAAAGTCATTCATCATCCAGAAAAATGATCTGCACTACAAAAGTTATTACTGCTCTACTGTCCAGCAAGGGACATCCTCTCTATTAACAAATTCTTATTACTTGAAACTATATCAAATAATGTTGCAGGATACTTGCTCTATTCCATATACGTTGCTAAACTCTGGAGTATTATTTCCGCACAAATAAAACTCTCTGACAAACTCAGTAGTTTTAAACCACTGCTTAAACAACATCTTAAGTGATCCTGGTCCTGCACATGTTCATCACAAGGTTAGAACTTTGTGTTCACCATACGATACTCTCCAAATACTCTCCTTAAACTGAATACTCACAACCTTTAACTGAAATGACAAAACAATTTTTATACATAATTACTGCCTGTACAATCACATCTAGATCAAGGGAGGTCATCGTCCCCCTGTACTCATCACTCATTAGACCTATGATTGAGTACAATGCCCCATTCGGAATGTATCTGACCCGACACCTGCAGCAGCTGGAAAGGCCCCAAAAGTTCCTCACCAAAAGGATAAAGGGTCTCAAAAATATGTCTTATGCTGCCCGACTGAAAGAACTCCAGCTCTATTCAGTCTCATACCGCTTGCTCAGAGGTGACCTGTGCCTGACATATAAGGCCATGTCAAACCCAGATTTGATGAATATGCTTCACCTCAAAAAATCTAGATCCCTCAGAGCCACAAGGGCGGGAGACTTAAATCTTGACACGGTTATTAATAGAACATGCTGGAGGGACAGATTCATCACCCAGAGACTCCCTATGCTGTGGAACAAAATCCCGGTACATGTGAGGCAGAGCACCTCGCTGGCCTTGTTCAAGAGGAATCTTGACCAATGGATGGGAGATCGCAGATATACCCCAGGATAATCCCTGGGGTATATCTGTGATCTCCCATCCATCACTGCTTGACAGAGGCACAGCAAAATAATAGGCATAGTTTTATTCAAACTAAAGGGGTGGCGAAAGCCACATAACTATGGGCAAGGCTTATAAATGCCCTTGGGCAGATAGCCTAGTATGAACCTATGAACCTATGAACCTATGAACCTAATGCATTAAGTTGCATGTGGCCTTTCTCTTTAGTAACTTCCACCTCTGTAAAATCGTGGAATGTACAAATGTAACTACTGTTTGTGTATACATGGAAATTGAAATGGAACTACTCTGTGTTTAACTGGAACTTAGTAGATTGCAATGTAAGCAAATAGAGCTTTTGTCCCCAGGCCTCCACTGAAAATGAATATTACCCAATCAGACTTTCCCAATAAACAAAGACAAATAAATAAATAAATATTATGAGTGTTTAAATGTGACTATACAAGTATGTATAACTGGCTAATATGCATTTTGCTTATAGTGTATATCTAGTTTAGATTATTTTATTATGTCATAGTGGTAATGAGACAGCTGGAAACAATCATACTCTCCTACTTTTATTCATACTGCAGTTATCAGTGATAACAGTTTTATATTACCTGTCCACACAACGTACAGTCTTTATACACCTTTCATAGAACATTACACAACCCTATCGTAAATTAATGTCTTTATGTGTAAAGTCTGCAAATAAACAGCCCCCAGTGACAAATATTGGTTTATTACAAAACTGTCAGACCAAAAGACTGTTTCTCAACTCTTGGCTCTGTTCTTGTCCCTGCTCCCCTGAAAGATTTAATTCTTGCCTTTTAATTTCTTAACTCTACTCTTTTCAAGACACTGCCCTTCCAAACTTCACTAATCATTATTCCTACCAGTCAATCTATACCCAGTTCTACCCTCCTTGTTAATATTCCTTCACACCCTAACTGCAGTCTGTCCTTTATTCCTAATCTTTTCAAACTCTATTAATTACTCCTACTACATATTTATACTTATTCTCCTCTTCCATTCCTCCCTTATCTTTCTCTCACACACTGTTTTTTTCTTTTCTCACTATTCATATCTACAATAATTCCTTCAACCTAACCTTTTTCCATCTGCTTCCTAATTTCTCTTAAACATTCTATTTTTCTTAGCATTAATTTTTGCTAAATAACTTGTAACAGTGTTTTTATTTCTATTTACTCTTTTTGTATAATCTCAATATTTGCATTGTGTTTTGCTTTTTCTTCTCATTATACTTTTATTTTTCACTGCTTTTCTCTCTGGGTTTCCTCTGAAAAGGCTTCTTGCATGTCTCAGATGGAAATAAATAAACTAAAACATAGAGATGAGTGAAGGGGAGGAAGACTTATTTCATCAGCTTTTCTAAATAAAAAAGAAAGAAAAAGTACAGGTACAATCATTTTACAAATTAGTGGGAAAAGGAGATTTGTTGCCAAGCAGAAACGAGTCAGAAAGAATGCAGATCTGTCAATTCCGAATAGGCACTTCCTTGACACTGTAAAGCTTTTAGAAGGAAAGTGACATATGTGAAAGAAACAAGTTTGCCTCTTTTTTTGATGGTGAGTGGCCACTATAGCTTCAATAGTAGGAATACCCTCCCTTTTGAAGAAGATACTTTTAATTAAACATGCATATAGATTTAGCAGTCACAGAATAGGTGCAACCCTTCTAATACATTAGGGAAAATTTTAAGGTCTTCCCCCTTTCACTGGAAGAGAAATAATAATGGAGTAATGAGGGTTAGCTGATAATAGGACTATATGTTGTCTTCAGAGGTCATAATTCCATTTTCCCTACTGAAGGTCCCTTTCCCTTTTCACAATGAAGTCTGTTGACAATGTGAATAGCTGTAAAAAGGAATATACTCAAACAGAAAATGGTATCACTACTGTATTGTCTACCTCTTACAGAATATTACAGAATAAATGCAAAATCTGCAACAACAAATGAAAATAATTGCTTCCTGCGTGGTTGGTTGGATAGCGATATGGTGATCCTGGTGGTGGAGAATGCAAGAGTAATCCTGGATGGTTGTGATAGATCTGTATATAGTCTGCATAAGGGAGGGATGGGGGCTTCCCTGCAGAGATGTGCTGGATAATGGATCATGAGCAAGATAGTGGTGAGTCTACAAAGAACCCAGGCTACAACTGCTTATTCATGGGCAATGATGAAGAGGACAGTGCCCCTATAGGTGCCCAAAAGTTGATCATACAAGCAACTGCTTGCTTAGGAACAACAAGTGGGAGAAGGATATTGGGGTGACTTATAATTATGTACATTAGCCACTGATGGGACTGTATAACCAGTATAGTTTTTGAGTGTTGATTGCTATTTGGAGAATGTTGCTGTATAAGAAGTGGCTTGAGTTCTGCTTGTTAGATAACCACTGTTAATGTATTTGGTACAGCATATGATTATGAATATGCAGAATGAGCATTAAGTGCTAGATGGGGGGAAGTAAACTCTTGAATGGTAGTTGCAATCTATTTATGCAGACATTATAGCATATATGTGCTCTGGCTGTAAGTTAAATTATTCAGTGCATTTGTGCATTGTATTGTAGAAGCTTACAAGAAAGTTTTGGTTATCACTGGAGGAGATGAGGTACTTGCTGAATGTTAATATGTATATGGTCTAGGGAGTATGCCATTAAATTAAATTAGTATAGAGCAGTGTTATTAAGCTACATTATTAAAATGCATTCTTTTCAGAAGATATTGGTTTAGTATGGAGAGAACTATGTGATGGGCTGAAATGCTGCAGACGATTTCTGCCTACTATAATGTTAAAAGTTTGAAAATGTTTATAATAGCATATTAAAAAGCATGAGTCTGCATCTGCTTGTTAGTTTCATTAATTAGTGCAGATACTGTATCACATAATGTTTAACAGATAGCTTGTGGAAAAGCATAAGAATGTCAAGGAGGTTTGGGGCACTCAAAATATATGTTGCTAAGAAGTTGGCTGAGAGTAGTAGTAGGGATGAAGCATTGCTTAGATTGGCCTGGGTTAGATGGTTAAGTTGTAGCGGTTGTATAGGGAGTGCTGTGGGGAAGGCAGAAGTAACAGTATGGAGAATACAGCTGTGCTTGGGTTGTGTAATTTATTTGAGATGCTGCTGAAGATGGCTTGCAGTGATGGCAATCTGGAGCAGCTGTAGGAGGGGAGCATTGGTGCATCCAGAGGTCATGTCCAAGGCTTCTTGAAGCCTAGTTTCCAGACATCAACAACAAGGTTGAAAGAAGTGTGGATAGTTTGAATAATGTTTGTGATGTGAAATGTGTGGGGGGAAATCAATAACATTGTAAAGATGGCAAGAGTTTTGTCAAAGATAGTAAGATAATGGGTGAATGTTGCATTTCTTGAGGAACTTTAAATGAAAAGGAAGATACATAAGTTGCAGAAGAAAGCATTCAAATCAGTTGGCATGGATTGTACAAAAGGAGGGAAGAAGGCTGTGGGCATTTTGGTGTAGGAAACATTAGGCTGGAGAATGGACAATTGGGTGGCAGGTGAGGTGGGAAAACAGGTGGTAGGGAGAGTGGTAATTGAAGGGCAAAGATGGATAGTGGTGTCCTATTACAGGCCAAATGAGGACAGGATGAACTTTTTGATTGGATGTAATAGGGAAATTAAGCGGTATACGAAGGCGGGGGATAAGATTATTTCAGAAGAAATTCCATTTAGTGCTGAGCCTATGTTTGGAAAGATTGTTTGAAGCTATTGAATTTCATAATAGGAGTCAAAATAGCTTAAGGAGGGAACAAAATATTTGGGGTCAGTGCATATATAATTTTTACACTGGGGGTGATGAGTATAAACATGAGTGGGATGGGCTAGTTTTTAGGGAGCATCAATATGGCATAGGATGTCAGAGAATTTAATATTTTGGATTCTGTTGTGTCTGATTTTGTAATGGTTGTAATGAGATGGTAAGGCTGAAAGGCAGAAGTAGCAGCATTTAGAGGTCAAGTCCTGTTAACTGAAAGAGTAGCAGGAAGATGGTTGGAAGGTTATGGTAATTAGAATGCTGGAACAGAATAAATGCAAACGTTGGTGAGGAAGAAAATGAGTGAGGAAATGGGATGGGATTATGGTGGTCTGAAATGCTGAAATAAGCGGTATACAGAAGGAAAGAAGAGGAAAAGATCTTTTGGTATAAAAAGAAGTTGTAGAAGCTACAGTCGTTAATAGGGGAGAAGGAAAAAAGATGAGGAGAGAGGAGACTGAGGAGTGGGAAGACAGGCTAAGGAGATTGGAGGAGATCTAATTCATGCTGAGATGAATAAGCATTGGAAAATATAATAATTAAAAAAGAGATTGATAAGCCTAGGTGTTGGTGTAGAAATTAAGGGCTCAGAGAAAGATACGGCCATTTGGGTTGGGGAATAAAAAAAATAAGAGGGTCAGTGTAAGGGACGAGATCAGGGAGGTCATTAAGGAATATTATGGGGAATTATATAAGGACATTAAGATGGAAGGGAATATTTTTATGGAGTTGTTAGGTCTGGTAGTGGAGGAAGAAGGTAGATGAAAACTGAATATAAAGGTAAGTGTAGGGAGATGATAATGGTTATTAGCCTTATAAACTGGATGGAAACCCAGTTTATTTTTACAAGTACTTTGAAATGGAGTTGAGTTCATATTTAGTCAGTGGGTTTAACAATATTGTGGAAAAGAGTGTAATGCCAAGGTCATTGGGGGAGACTATGGTCATACTACTACCCAAGGGTAAATGGGATTCAGATCTCACAGAAAACCATCTCCCAATCTTATGGTGGAGCTATGATGCAAATTATTTACAGGGTTGTTAAATTCTAGCCTGTAGTGTGTCCTATTCCAAGTCAGATGTATAGTGCAAGCAAGTGTTATTAAATATAGATCATCTACAGATCATTGGAAACATCTTATACATTTTAGAAATTGTAAGAAGGAAGTGGATGGGGGAAAACCAAAGTAGAATTCATGAATATTCAGAAGCATGCAACATTGTGAATTGTTTGATTTTTTTTTTTTTTTTTTGGCATTTATACATCAGGTAGTGAGAAGAGGTGTGTAGGGTTAAAAGCAGTACTTACTAGGTAGGTGTTTGTTGTATCTTTCCCAAGGAAGCATTGCTCTTGAGGTCTTAGTTATATGAAATTAAAGGTCCTTATACCTAATCAACTGATGTAGTTTATCGGTTGAGAAAAGTTAAGATTGTCAGTTGTGGAATAACTCATAATGTTGCATCTTGGTTGCATAAATGAATATGTAACAAAATGTATGACATGGGATGATTAAAACCATTAAAGATCTTTTTGAAAAATAATGTAATATAATTTACTCTGCCAAGAAATGAACATTCAAAACCCTATATGGTTACATTGTACATTCTTATCAGTACACAATCCAAATGATATCAACAATCTCCTTTCAGATAATAACTGTGAGTAAGTTTGCCTGTTCAATAGACTTTGGTCTGGTTTCGCAGGAAATGCAATTACAGTTTCTCATGACATTTCATACATGCAAACTGCTACACAAAGCCATATATATAAAGATCATTAATTAAGCATCTGCCGAAGTACAAAGCCGTTGTGGAACATTACACATATGATTTCATTAATTCATTTATCCAGAACATTCAAAAGGTCAAATAAACTGGCATTGACCTATCGGCAGTTGATACCTAGAATATAATAAAGCAAATAGAACTTCAGCAATATTTACTACATTGTTTATGCAATTCACAAGCTTGATATGTGTCAGCATTTAAAATTGACATTGTTTTTCTCAGAAAGATGACACCACCATTTTCCTATGTAATACAGACTTTTTTTAGTATAATATCTACAAAGGAGCTAGGCTCATGTATACAAAAAACTAGTGATTGACACCCTTTATGTGTGATCATTAGTGTGTGAATAATAGTGGGTATGGGTGCAAAAAAATTTTTTTTGTAATTTTTTTTTAAATGGTATTTATAGTTCTGGTAACTCCTCTTTTGTGATTACAAAAGATTTGAAAGCCTGTCAGTGAGCCATTATATATTGTAACCCAATGATATTAATTGGCAGTCTTATGCAGAAATGTTTTAGCTTACATTTATACTCATTTTATTTGTAAGAAAACTAGATTTTTATAAGTGAATAAACAAGTAATTGTCATTCTAAGTCCTCATTTGGAATATTTTAAATTAATATACTAATAACAAATTATGACAGATTGATGGTCGGGGCTTAAGCAGAAGAAACACATATATTACAATGTTTTTTAATGCTAGATCTTAATCATATTGTGATAATGCTGGAACTGTAAGGTGGAAAGGTAACAACAAAAGAGGAAATCATTTTGGAAAGACATTTCAGTAACCTGCACTATCACATATAAACCTATATGTGATGTTGCATTGGATAATATTATATCTCCCTTGTTTAACAGCAGAAGGAGACAATAAGCCTATATAATCTAGCATTTAATTACATTTAACATTCTACCTGTCCTCCACCCTAACTTTATTGTGTACATTTTCCCCACCTGTCCCATGACTTTTTGAATTCCTCTGTGAATTTCCTCTCTATGACAGATTCAGGTAGTCCATTCATGGGCCTGCAATCTTGTATGTGACAAAGTAGTTTTGGACTTCTGTTACAATATTCACTGCTTCAAATATAGTTGGTTTATATTTTGATTAACATTTAAATTGCTTTTTTTTCACAGCCACCACAATTAAACTTAACAAGGTCTTACTATGTCTAGGCAATTCAGATCCTGTATCCCAGTAAAAAAAATATTTCCTTAGTTACATTCATTTGCTCACCATGTATTTCTGACAGAGTACTTTGTAAGGAATTTTTAAAGTCTACCAACTTGTTACACTCCCAAAACATTTGTTCCCATTCACCTTTTTTATCCCCATGATACCTCCAATGTTTCCTATCTACCTGCGGAAAAATTCTTTGGAGTCTGCTTGGGGTACAAAAGTATTGTTCAAACACTTCCAGGCAAGAATCCTAATTCTTCTAGACTTTGTTGCATATTTGGTAGCCATACATATATCCTTCCACTGTTTCTTTCTGAGTTGCATACCAAATCTCTCTTTCCAGTCTTTCTCGGCCTCTTCTGATGGATTCCTATAGTTATTGTGCTACTAATTATCCTTTTTAACAGCATCTTCTGTTCTAGATTCAATTAAAAACTCAACCAGTACAAGTCTTTAATTTAAGATTCCCCTGTCCCTTTCTATTTGTCTGAATTCTGATTTTATTGCATAATAAGGAAAGAAATCACTAGCCTGCCTTTTAAAAGTCTTCTTGGCCTCTTTCTATTCTATTACCTTTTCTTCTCTGATTATTTGTTCCCAACTCCTTGGTTCTTTTGCTAGCTTCTTCTGGTAAATTCCAAACCCTCTTGTCTGTTCTCTGTACCCCTAATTGCAGTCATCCCTATTGGTAAAATCTTCTTTATCCATTCCCCTTTTGGTTTAGTTCTTGGTATACTTTCTGCTACTTTATGAATATAATACTCTGTATCACTGTTGTTATTCATCTTAAGGCTCTGCATCCAAAATCACATTATTTCTTTATTTCTTGAATTATCCCCTGCTTCATCATAATCCCTTTCCACTTTGAACTGTAGCTTTCCGCTTGTGGTATTTATAAGAGCCTTTACTGTGTAGCTTTAAAATATCCCTTCAAATTAGGTAATCCTAAACTCCCTTGTTCTGTTGGGGGATCAGCTTATCCCACTTGATTCTTCTCCTCGTCCCCTCCCAGATAAAATCCTTTGACACTTTATTATTTATTGTCCACGACTTCTCCTTGGTTGATAAAAGTATTCCTGACCTTTGCATAAAATTAAAGGGACTAAAAACATTTTTACTGGTTGTATTTTGCTATCCATAGCGATATGCAGGAACTTCCAGTTTCTCAGTTTTTGTATTATCTTTTGTTTAGTCTCTTCCCCTATATCCTTAGCTGCCATATCCAAATCCTTTTTAATTTATACTTCTAAATATTTCATTTTATCCTGCCCCCATAAATATGGATATTGCTGGACCAATTCATGCATGGGTAAGCAGTTTATAGCTATAGTTTTTTTTTATCTTCATTAACTTTATATCCTATCCTGGAAAAAAAAATGGGACTGCCACAACACTAAGATGCCATTGTCCGGTTCCATCAGGTACAAAATAATATCATCAGCAAATAAAGCCATATTTTCTTGAACACCATATCAATTATATCCTTGAATTCCTGAGTCCCTTATTTTCTTTGCCAGTGGGTCAATATATAACCATAATAACAAAGGGGAAACAACCCTGCCTAGTTTTAGTTTCTCTGTTCAGACAAAACTTATCAGAGATGAACTCTCTCACTTTAATTTTTGCCTCCGATCCCTTATATATCTTTCTGAATTAACCTTATTATTGTATCAGGCAATGCAAATGCTTCTATTACTATACTCATAAAATCCCAGCTTACTCTGTTGAATGCTTCCTCTGCATCAAAACCCACTAATGGCAATGGTATTTTTTTATACTCTGCTTCCCTCTGCATCATTATTGTTCTGCTGTTTTCAAATGTTTGCTTCCCCTCCACACAGCCACATTGGTCCATACCTATTGATTTTGACATCACCTTTACCATTCTTTTAGCCATTATAGACATAAATACTTTATAAAAACAGTTTAGATGTGAAATAGGTCTGTATGAAGCTGTATTAGATGGGTCTTTGTTGTCTTTAGGTATTACAGCCACAACAGCTTTTTTTCCCAGGATTTTGGTGCCTCCTCTCCTTTTAAAATATTGTTAAACAAAATCTTCCAGAAATCACTTTCTTCCCTCCATACTTCAAGACTTCCACCAGAATACCATCTATCCCTGGAGAGTTTCATGTAGATTAGTTATGCATCTCCATTTTTATCTCATCTCCTCCTATCTTAACTGTTAGTTGTTAAGCCTCATATACCTCTAACCTTGGCATATGTAAGCCTTCCATAAATATTTCCTGGTTTTTTTCTTGATTCCTCCAGTTTTCTGCTTTATACAAATTTTCAAAAAAAATCCAAAAAAGAAAGTCTTGGTTCCAGTTCCATATTGCATTTTTATACTGTTTCTTAAAAAAAGTGCATTTTTCCTTTTTTTCATAAATATTTATTTAATCTTATATAGGGGAAGAATCAGGTAGAAAAGGACAACAGAAAGAGAAAAACAGAGAGAAAGAAAGACAACATTCATCTTGAAAGACATGTTCAAGCTGAGGGTGAGTCAAAGGAGAGTAGTCATATATAAAGCATGTGCTTTTCGAGAGAAATCAAGGGATTTAATGAGTCAACATATATCTTTTTGACTGATATGAAGCTCAGAGCCCATGAGTTTGACAAATTGTATGATTCATTGACATAGATGCACATATGTAATCAAAACATGACTAAGTGAGAAGCAGACTGATAAAATAATCTAAAGTAACACTTGATAAAGTGCCAGGTGCATGTAAACTGAGTGATCTTTCAAGCATACAGCTTAAAAGTATAACAGAGGAATTAAGTGTATAAAATAAAGGCTGCAAATAGAAATGAGAGGTGAGTAAAGCACACAAATACTAAAGATAATTAACATATGACTACAAATCCTGCTGACTGCATGGCATTCCAGGTGGCCCCTGGTAATAAAGATACAGGCAGATGCCACACACAGTGTAAGCATCATGACTACAGACATGAGAAAGCCTGCTGCAAAGCAATTAACTGAATCTGCTAATTATGAAGTTATATATAATCATTTTAAAAAATGTGCAAGAATTGAAATAAAGCTTTGAAGTAAGATTTACATGCATACAAAGCAAAGAACTGAAATATTTGTAGGTTCTCTTGAATTATATATTGTGAATGCAGTACCAGAATAAGCAGCAGGAAAAATAACCAATTGTTAGAATCAAGTTATAAAAGTAATATGCTTTGCAATTAGACTTGATATTGAGTGAGTTTATGTTTAAGGCATTGTATTGTCTAGTAAAGTAAACATCACGCTTCACTCTTTTGACATCTCCCAAGCACAAACTGAACCATGTGGGATGGATTTGTGTTGATTAGAACTGCAGAAAATACAGCTTATTATTATTTCAAGGAGTGTCAGTGAAGAAATACTCAAAACAACCTAGCACATTAGGTCGTGATGTTAGTGAGACACATGATTTGATAAGGAAATCCATGCTGTGCAGTTATTGAATGATGTGTTGATCAATATCATCAGCATCAGAGGTAACGTTAGAGATCAGAACAATTAATCTAATAATATTGAAGATGCACTGAGTCATACATATTCTAGAAATGGACAATTTTTACTGAGTTCTGTGATAATTTATTAATCTAGGAAGTTCAGGAAAATGGTCTATCTACATATAAGAATAAAATATGGATAGTAAATACAGTATCAAGTCTGTTAAAAGTATTTATAAAAGTAGAAGTAAATCAATGGGATTTAAGAAATAAAATTCTTAAAATTGTGGACATTTAGTTGTACCTCATGTTCCTAATGATATCTTCAAGAGGTAATCCAATTTGTTTATGGATTTAGGCTATTTGCAAGGAGAATATAATTTTAGGATTTCTATGGGGCTGCACTAGATGTGCACATGCTGAAATAAATTTCAGTTGCACTGCAGATTGGTGACAGTCACTAAGAGCTAGGAATTGTTCTACTGTAAGAAATCAGATTCAAAGTTTATTGCCAAGAGCTTTGAAAAAGAAAAATGTGTTACAGCGTTTAATTATCAGAAATAACATTGACTAAATCTACATGCAAGACTCATTGTTAAATCAAAGCACAAACTGATTCAAGAAACCCTTTCATAAACCTCCAACATGGCTGCAAATAGTATTATTATTTTTTCAAAATAAGGTTTGTTAGTTTAGTACAAACTAGGAAGATTAGTATAGTTCATACCATGCAGAGTGCATGTCAACAATATCTGCATACGCTTTGGACTCCCAGATACCTATGTCCATTCAGAAGCTGGAAAAGCTCAAAACAGAATGAAGTAAGACCCCAAACAGTACCTGTTATGGGATATGAATTGGAGTAAGGAATGAGGAGCCAGAGAGTTCCATGCCACTTCATCTGTATATTCATTTTTATTTTTCATTTTCCGATAAACTTACTTGGGTGCATTTTCTGTTTGAAGCAAATAGAGTCGCTCTTCCCATTCATTTGCATTAAATTATGTTGAATAAGATGTGAGTCACTTTTAAAAATTATTTTGTGAAGAGAAAGGGTCCTTGATTTTCTTCATTGTCTTGAATGTTTGGACAAATTGAACAAATAGTAAAAATTTGTGACGTTTGTAATATGTTCAAAAATCAAAAGAATGAAATGATACAACATGAAATTCCAAAAGCTTCATTGGTTGAAGGCATGAATTGATTTATTTCAGTACAAAGATGCATATCGCCTTCTGTGTGTGGGTTACTATTCTAAATATCCAGCTGTTGTGTAGTTATATGAAATAGCAAGTCACGATGTTGTAACAGTAAAAAAGTCTATATTACCAGGACATGGTATTCCTAATGTAGTAACATTAGATAATGATCTGTTATTTATTAGCTAAGAATTTTGTAGTTTTATGAAACAGAATTAATTCAAACATATAAATCAAGCCCCAGATATCCATGGAGTAATTGGAATGAATGGTACAAGCAGTAAAGAATCATATTAAGAGATGAGTGTTTCAGAAAATTCAGACTATTCTTGAATTGTTAAATATGGAAAGATGACAGTACAGTCTGTGCATTTATCCGCAGCTCAGTTGTTGATGAGCAGAGGCCTAATGTCTTAATTACCTACTTCACACTTCTTACTCATACCGGCTAGTAAAAGTGATGCCATCCAGTTGCTGCAAAAGTGTCAATGAGAAAAAAAATGTCTGTTAAGACAGATTTATCAGGATTCTTACTATTTAAAAAAATGCAGAAAGATAATGATAACTATTAAGCAAAGATCACAATACTGAAGTCAAAAAGCCAGTGAGCCAGGCATAGCAGTCAAAAACAAAGAAGAACCAATGTTATATTTGTTAAAAAGGTCCTGATCCCTAAATTTACAGTATTTGTGGAAAACATTTTTAAGCAATCAACTCTAAATCATACTACCCTGCGAGTTCATATATGAAAAATGTGTCTCAGGTTTCAAATACAGATTGGCTTTTATCATCATGTCATACTGTGCATGAGGCTGACAATTAAGCTCATTAGGAAAACTCTGATGTGCAACACCATCTAAGACTCTTCCATGAAATTTACTTATCAGATGTGCAGCGTTCAAAAAAAGAAAATATCAAATCTGCTGATTCAACTTTTGGCAATGTATATTTGTGATATGGATACTTAAACAATATCATATACTCACTGTACATAATCAGTAAATGATGAAAACTGCCTATGTCAACCAGCTTAAATGTTTGTATTACTTATCATTATACTAATCATGATATTCATGATATGCGTTATGACATGAAATAGCATAATGTAGATAGAAGTATTGTATACAATTATCTTGTATAAAAGTCATTGGATGACACGTATATAACCATGTGTGAAGTTAATACATACCATAGTAATGGAGCTGATGTATTATGTGGATCGAAAAACCTGCCAGTTCAGCAAAAGATCTTGAAAACAAATATCCTGTCATATGTCTCTTCAGTTAACTGACTAGAAGTTGTCATACTTACTTGTGTTCATCCATAACACTAATATTATAAAAAATGACACATTTAATCTTTTACTTTAAATACTGATATACCCTTTAATTCATAGTTGGGTATCAAATGTACTGCCTTGTGGCCATTAAGAAGATTGTCCAGTGTTGTCCCATATTAATATTTATACATACATATGCACCATTCTAATTCCTTTTTTAAATGAAGGTTGACAGTGCATTAAAGGGAGTGGCAGTTTATTGTAAAGGCTTGTAAGACATGTTTCATATTAGCCACATCAAAAGCGTTTCTTTCTACCATGGGAACTTGCACCTTGGTCTTTAATCAGACTGTCTAAATGGTCATCCTCCCTTCTTCTCCCCAAATTAATAAGTGGCAGGAACTATTTGCCTCCAAAATTGACAATGCAGCAGTTTCTCATAGTGTTTCATAGAAGTGTGGGTTATATCTAGCCAGTGTCTAAGGTATTAAAGGGCAGAAGGACATTTGTACTAAGTCTGCACTCATCATAAAACCTGAAGATGCAGAGATTGCTGGTGTTGGCCTGTACTTCTAAAAAGATGCCAAAAAGGGGAACCTAGTGTGCCCCCAGTGGCTCCTTCAAGTGTGAAGAATTGTTACCACTCTCACCACTTGTGCTAACTACCATTCCAGTGGATCGATGAAGTATTATCCACAAGCTCACAGAGTTTATCTGTGACCACTTTGTGTGTGTTGGGGGGGGGGGACAATGGTGAATACTTTTGTGAGAACAGAAAAGCTATGTGCCCTGACAGTTCTTCATACAGTACACCTCTACTGTCTTTGAAGAAGTTGACCAGACCTGAAATACATGTTTTATTCATCCCAGTACATACTGGTCTATGACCTGGAGTTGTACATTGCCCACAACCTGCTAAACTAATTCTGTCACCATATTTTTCATAGCCTTGCAGATGATTCCAGTTTCTTTTGGTAAGGGTTCTGTGTATTTTACTAGTTACCTTTCATATGCTCCCTAAAAATAACAGCACTGTTCACTAGAGTGACTTAGGTTTGGGTAACATTACTGGGTCATAGGAAGATTTTACAAGACTGGGTATGGACATTCTGAATATTTGTGTAGGAAAATGTTGTTTCAATCAATTGCGAGGTAATGGAGCTCCTTCAAAATTAATGAAAAATTAACTAATGCATTCATTTGGATTGTTGGTTCTTTCAGGTATGGTAAGCAGAAAATGCATTCACGTGTGACCAGTACTACATTTTAAAGATGCATTTGTATCCTCTCTGTAATGACTAAAATTATGTTTCTGAACTTGCACACCAGTGAGCTTAATTATTATGGCAGTGCAAACTGTTAGCTCTGCTCCAAACCACAAAGAAACCCATTTAAATTCTGGAAAAGAAGAGAAGTTTAGGTAATATTATGTCGGAATCTGTTTTGCCTGTGATAACCAAACTGGTACAGTTTGAGGGATAAAAAAGTACTGCATGGAAGAAAAAATAAATTGTATTTTGGGGAAACTGGATAACAACTTTGAATATAAATGTTAAGAGTTAAGAGACAGTGACAACACAGGGAGGAACAGAATCTTTTAAATTGGCTTTAGTGCAAGCTGAAATTCATGCTAGTGATGCAAAATGCTAATTTCAGATGCAAGATAAAAACATTCCACAGCTAAGAGCAGCCACTGAAATGCTGTTACTGATGGAGGATGTCAACATTACAATATCATAAGCTCTGGGCTGAAGGAAGGAGTAAAAGGAGAACATGTACTAGATTTTTTGGAAGGGTGGCTAATCTAGTTAATTTATGGTATGCCAGGACTTAATTATCAAGCTGATGGTGCACAGAGTCAGCGGTTTGTATGTAGTGAGGGTAAAGTCCTGGCAGGTTATTGTAAAATGCCATAACTATAAGCTTAAGGACTGGTTAGTTAAGACATGCCAATGTGAAAGGAGACAGAGAACTTGCAGTGGCTGGATATTGAATTAAGGTCACTCTTCTTGGCTTCAGTATATCAAAGATAGACGAAGTTGCAGGCCACAGGTTGAAATTTGTGGAAAGCCAGAACAGTAATTCATTTTGTATAT
Source organism: Protopterus annectens (assembly GCF_019279795.1). NCBI lineage: Eukaryota > Metazoa > Chordata > Ceratodontiformes > Protopteridae > Protopterus > Protopterus annectens. The sequence goes on from NC_056735.1 coordinate 1,331,478,572, forward strand.
CTGTTTGCTTTGGAGACATATGACAGGGTATCCTCTGTTGGTCTAGGGTCCTTGGAAGAAGTTGTCCATGTTTATACAGAAGTAGTGGATTACTGGGCATGAATTTGTAGTAGTACAAAGGGAGCCGCAGAAGTCAAAGCAGTGTGTAGCTGAGGAGCTTCAACTGCAGAAAAAAATATTCCTGTTCCTGTGCATAGAGTGAATGATTCATTTTGCTAGGGCCCAATTTAGTAAATGTGGAAGTGACACAATTACAGTAGGACTACAGAAGCCTGTAGTAATATTGATATGCTAGGCTTCATGAAAAGATCACCTTTAAAACTGGATGCCCGAGGGAAGCAAGGGTGGATGGTGGAAGAGGTTGTAGAAGATGATAGAGACCTATCTTTGCATATTGTGTGAGGGGCAGTGCAGGATTACCAGCAAGGAGGCTGTGCTGAAGAAGGGAGGCCAAATGATGTTCAAGCCAAGGAACTAGGTGTAATTACTCAGTCAGTCAGATGTGATCTTGTATTCAATAGAAGGTCCCAGAAGGCACGATATTCCAATGCAAATAGTTAAGCAATATTGAGACTCTTGATGCGATTTTAGTAGTTAACTAGTCCTTACCTCTCTTTTCTTGTTCTCTTTCTCTTCTCCAGGATGTATCACTGGGAGGTGTGCTGTTCAGAAGAGTATGACCTCTCAAATAATGTTCATGACATTCCTCAGTTGTCACTGTGTTCAATGGGAAAAAGATGCATAAAGAACCTTGTATGCGTGTCAAGCCTGCAGGCTTGTTATACGTGTCATGGACATGTATAGAAAGGTAAACAGGACTTGAAAGTTGTATTTTTTAAAGGAACTCTGCCACAAGACCCAACTCTCAAACATTTTCAAAGAGAATACTGTCATTGTGCAATGAAGCAAATTTAAAATGAAGAGCCTTGCTGTGTATAACTAGTCAAATACATGCCTGACCTCTGCTGGAAAGTGGCTGTTGCATTCCTCCAAAGGAGTAGTCCTCACACTCTATAGGCAACTTACTAAGTTGGCCACTATCCTTTCTCATGACTAATAGATTACACTGTCCCCTGGATTCAACAAAATCCGTGCAAGAATAAGACTATTCTTGCACAGAGTGGTTCATGTCCATTTAGCACAGCAGCGCACGTTGAATATTCATGTAGGCACGCTGCTGTACTTCCTATATGGAAATGAACCATGAATGAGTGCAGGGGGTGTGTCCAAGTAGTGCACACACACTGAACATACATCTTGCACTCAAACAGTGCCATACAGCACTTTCTAAGCTGAACTGGTGTAATATTAGAGATTGACTCTAATATTATGGCAGTATTTCAGTGTCTGCGGACAGTGAAAAAAACATTGACATGAAGAAAGCAATGCAGGGGGCATGTGACAGGTTCTGTGACACACACCCTGCATTGCTAAAGTGCCATACAACAATTCTGCAACCTGCTAATGCAGAAAATGTGTGCAAATGCACACATAACGGGGGATAAAGCCTTCAAAAGGGACAAAACACAGATATAGCTGATACAAACATAAAAAGTTGATAGAGAACAGGTCATGCATTAGCATTAATTATGGGAAGGTAGAACTCTGAAAGCAAATGTATGCCAATATCCCCTTAGAGCAGTGCACAAATGATGGGGGGATTAAATAATAAATTAGGGACATGCCTAAAAAATTGCCCTCACACACTTAGAAAGTTGATAGAAAACAGGATATGTATTAGCAGGAGTCCCTGAAGGATAGAAAACTGAAGGCTAAATAAATGCCATTATTTCATGATTGCAGTCCTCAATGAGCTGTCAGAACACCACAAGACTCACTTATATAACAAGAATATAATAATAATATAAACTTTTTTCAAGTCTAAGGAATGTTTAAGTGTAGCTAAGTGGGTGTGAGTGTTATGGCCATCTGCTTAGCATAGCTTAAACATCCACTAGGAGATAAATGCAAATATAGAGGTGAAATTCACAAGTTAACAGAGTGTAGTGGTTAGAATCCTGGCTTTTCATGCAGGTGTTCATGGTTCGAGTACCAAGACAAGTAACTTATTTTTCTATGGGACAGTAGTGTTAAATTTATGTAGCAACTGTTTTTTGTCATCCATGGTAGTGTAGCAGGTCCAAAGGTGAGATGTCAATCTAGAACATATGTGAAACCTCCATATAAACACAAGTGCCCCATACAGTATAGTCACAGAAGAATATAATTTAATGAAAGCGCATAGGGGGATGTCATGAAAGGTAATCATAAAATTATAATATGTCAGTAATGATGAATCAATCCCACAATCTTGATACTTTATAAAATGAAATGTGAACAATGCTAAGTAGTGCTCAGCTATGCTAACTTAGTGTAAGCATTGCTTAAATGTAAAGGCTAAGCAATAAGTAGCCCAGCTAAGTGGATTTGCGCATTGGTAAGCAGTGCTCAACATCTATCCCTTTAAGCACTGCCAACCTTAGCTAAGCGTGTTTGTGCATCACTTAGCTTAGCTCAGCATATTCAAAAAATTCCAGTGATAGCAAACGGTGGGAATTTGGCTCTATTTAAACCTCGTAGGCAAGAATACAGCCATAACCAGTTGTAGCTCATCCTTGCAGGCACTATAGCTGGTGTAGATGAGGGTTTGCGCTTTCGTGGTGCAATGCTGGGGCATTCAGGAGACCAGAGTCATGGTTGGACTCCTAGTGAAGACCATGAAGAGAGACTGCTGCAGGGCCAGTACCAGGTTCCCAATACAAAGTGGAGGCCTGGGACCATTTCACACATGATCTCACCAGTGTTACTGGCATCCCTCAAACTGGTGAGCAGGTCCGGCACCATTTTACTGACCTCAAGCGTAGGAAGAGGGAGCTCTTGGACCAGTGGACTCAAGACGCATGAGCACAGAATGTCCCAGAAGTGTGCAAATACCAGTATCAATTAGTGTTCAACAAAGTCCAGCCTGTGAATGTGATTGATAGCTGTGCATAAATGTTTCTTTATCTCCTGTACAGCTGCAGATGAGAGGGCTGTGAACATAGACCCCCATGCCAGCAGGTTGCTAAGGCTGTGCCAGGAGGCTGGTGAGTACTAATCTAGCTTGCGGTATTAAGGGTAAATAAATAGAAAGGAGTAGAATGTCAACTGCCAGTAGGTTAAAATGTGTACTGTGTGTAATGACGACACGAGACATTAGCAGAGTAATACCAATGTACAGGATATCTATCAATAAATGTGCCAGTATCCTTCAATAAAACTAAAACCCCCAGACTGTTGTGTTTACTTTGGTATGTGGTGGTATGAATCTAAATGTGTACAGGTTCTGCACAGTAACTATGGCTCTGACAGCATTAATTAATTGAAGCTCATCTGACAAAGATTGTAGAGCTGTAAAACAGATCAACTACATGAAATGTTCCATGCACCAAGATCTGATCCCTGAATAGTAATCTGTAAACTAGTATACTGTATCCCCTACAGCAGTGCTTAGTGTTTATCATTGCTTTCCAGATTATTATATGTTATTTATACACAATACAAGAACTATCTGCCATGCATGAATGTCAGAATTACAAGGTCAGATTGTCCAATTAAAGAGTATTAGGCAGAAAACAGTCAAACAACAAACAGCAGTTTCTCAATAGCTCATTGCCTTGAAACGCAACCTTATTGTACCTTTTTGCAGACACAGGCACTGTTCGATTCCCAGGAGAAGTAGTAGTAAGCTGTATGCATAATTTCACCAAAGAATATGTGAATATGTGTAGAAACAAGCAGGTAGTATTAACAGAAAATTCCTTCACATGTCTGTAAGGTAAGAAAATGTTTCTATTAGCTGTATGAAGCCAGAAATCCAGGTGGAGTATGGCAGTAGCACACACACAGTATGAGTGGAGGTCACCCCTGTCAGTGTCACATATGTGACCTTGAATATGTGAACATGTGTAGAAATAGGTAGTGTTAACAAAAATTTCCTTCACAGGTCTGCAAGGTAAGAAAATGTTTCTATTATCTGTAAGAAGGCTGTACTAATACACTGCACACAACATTTCCACTGTCCAACCCCAAGGCTGCAAAACACAGCAAGATAAGTACATACACCAAGCAGTTTCTTCCAATACATGTCCCTCAAGTCAAGGCTAGTGGTCACCACTGCCAATACCCAGGGTGACAGATAAAAATCCAGGCAGAGTATGGCAGTAAAACACACACACAGCATGAGTGCAGGGCACCCCTGTCAGTGTCACATATGTAACCTTGAATATGTGATTATGTGTAGAAACCGTCAGGTAGTGTTAACAGATATTCACTCCACAGGTCTACCAGGTAAGAATATGTATGTATTAGCTTTAAGAAGGCTTTAGTAATACACTGTGTACAAACATTCCACTGCCCAACCCCAGGCCATAGGTAGATGTAAAGTGAAGTCATACCTGGAGAGTAATAAGTAGAGCAATGATCAGTAGAGTTGTGAACAATTGAAGCCTATACAGTTGCTAATTGACATCTCTCTCTCTCCCCCACCCTATCTGCACCAATAATTCATACACATAATAAACGGGTATGTTTTTCTCCAAAACTACAGTTGGGACATGTGTCCTATTATTCTACAAATATTGAATAATTTGATTATTAATGTTTCCCATTCAAATACTATCAATGATGACCTGTTGCTATCAATGTAACTTACATGCCATTATGATGCCTACTGTTGTTCCATTTATGCATGTGTTCTGTTTGCTATGCAACTGCTCCAAATCTGTTGTTTTGGGTTAATTGGAACACCAATGCATGCTGTTGAAACTAATTTTAAAATGTTTTGTTCATGACTAACCAACATATTTTGTAAAACCTCAACACCATAGCATGCCTGAGAAGGCAGATCCTAGCAGATCTGCCTGTCCCGCCTCATCTGACCATGGCACTGGGCCCCAGCACATCTGGAACCCAACCCAGGACCTCCTCATCCACAGGTCCTGAACCACATTCAGGTGGAACCACCTCAGGGGAAGGGGCCCATCCCCCCTGGGAGTGGGAGTGGACAGGAAACCATCATCTGTAGCCAGGTACAGGGTTTGGTGCATAGTGCCATGCAAAAGGAGTTTGGTGGACAGCTGTACCAGCCTGAGGGCTGCCGGATGCATCTTGATGGTCAGCCTGCCTCTCGTGTCCAGCCCCAAGCACAGCCAAGTTTGAGGCCGTGAAGGTGCAGTGGTGACTACCCAAGGGTGGGGACCTCAGTCCCACTGTATCCATTTGGGGGCTCATGGGTGTACGATTCCCAACTATCCTCCCCGTCCAAGGTGTTTACTCCCCACATGTGTCATATACTGCCCTGTCTGCTGTCTTGTCTGTCTTGTCTGTCTTCCTACCCAACTTACCTCCCCAAATATACCTACAATCCTTCCCTGTCTCACTCTCACCTTAAAAAAAAATACATCCCATACATAGCTGTACATTTTGCACATGTGTCCAATGGACATGTACTCTGGTCCAATTGGCTAGACAACACATGACTGTTGTCCTCACCCCTCTCTCAGGGGTTTGGTTGTCCAAATTCACCTCCAAATTCTATAGAAATTCATAGATGTTGCTGTAGATGAAAGGGCCAGCTATAGACCTTTCCTACACCTGTCCACCACATCCCTAGCTACCTTTCATACTGTACTTCCCTGCATGTGCCCCTTTTTTCACCACTTTCCTATCACCCCTTTTCTTTTCTTTTAAAGAAATTAGCTCAGGGGTAAGCGGGAATAAATGGCGGTAAGTGATGCTAAAATGGATTAACCGTAGCTTGGCATCACTTACAATCATGCAAACCTGCGCGAACCCACTTACAACTGCTTAAAAGAAACAAAATAGTCAGCCCTGCCAAATCTTGAAGTCTGTGCTTTACGATCACAGCAACATACCACTACACCATCTGAGCTGTGAGAATCTGCAATGCTTTAACAAACATATCATGCATTCTGGTCATTTAACATTAAGGGAAAAAAAATCAGTCCCAAGTCTGTACCACCTGTGTATATATATATATATATATATATATATATATATATATATATATATATATATATATATATATATATATATATATATATATATATATATATATATATATATATATATGGTCCTCTTTGTAATCTTGAAATACTGAAATCTTGAATTTTAGCATTTCAAAATCACAAAGCAGAATACTCACATTTCCGAAACCGGCAGAAGCGCAAAATTCAAAATACAAAAGCACAGATATTTTGAATTTCTGCTTCTGGTGGTATGGAATTTGGATGTTTGGGCTTAATTTTGGTAAGTATGTGTGTGTAAGTAGGTTGATTAGAGGTTTAGTGTGTGTAAGTGTGTGTTGTGACTGTGTTTGAGAGATTGTAAGATGTGTGTGAGTTTCGTTTGTGTTACTGCTTGTGCGATCTCAGAGTTAGAATATATAAGTAGGGGGTGGGGGGGTGAGGAGGGTGCAGCCCCCCACATGGGGGTGCATGGGGGCTTTCTTGTAGTTTAGATTAGTTTGTTTGATTGTGGGGAGTTTTGTGTAAGTTTATGTGTGTACTGTATGTATAGTGTGGGTATGGGATTTTGAATTTCGCGGTTGTGCATTTTCGAGTTTGTGAGTTATAGTTGGGTTTTTGGCTTTGTGATTTCGGAATACTGAAATTCAAGATTTCAGTATTTCGAAATTACAAAGTGGACCCATATACATATATATATATATATATATATATATATATATATATATATATATATACATATATATATATATATATATGTGTGTGTGTATATATGTATATATATATATATATATATATATATATATGTATATATTTATAGTTTTATATACATATATATATATATATATATATATAGATATATGTCGGTTGAAACATATATATGAAATAGTGGATAAATACTATAGATATACATATATAAATATATAAAGGAAGGGGTAAAAGAAAAAAAATATATATATATATATATATATATATATATATATATATATATATATATATATATATATATAAATGCAAGTACATAACATGCAGTGTAGTCAGACCTCAGAACCATCTTTCTCAACCTCTTAGTGCAATACACCTGTATAAAGGCTGTAAAGGGGGGAATGGGACAGAAATAGGGACATATTTCAACTAGCGTTGTTAGAAACAAAGACATCTGCTACAGCAACAGGGTGCATTTCAGCAGACGATTGCTAAAGGATATGAAGATGGAAACTGAAATGTTATGTCATTATTTACTGACATAAATCCTTGGATCATCACAGAGATTTACCAGACAAATACAAATAAATTGTAGAACAGAACAAAAGTATGGGCCAAACATTTGGACATTCTGTGAAAACCCTGGCAGTGGAGAGGTATGCTCAGAACCCCTTACTGCAATGAATCTGGACCAACCCTGACAAAGTGGGGGGACAAAGGCATGAAATTAGGGACATATCTAAAATGCATGAGTAGATAACCTGAGAAAGTTGATGTAGTAACACTGTATGTCCTAATATATATTGAGTGAAATATCACAAGTCTGTGACTCAATTGCTTCTCATTAGTTGGTGACCTCAATCCCCACATCATCCTACTGATGTGTCATGAATACATAACAATTATGGGGACCAGACCAATGATATCAGCCAGACAACATGACATCCTACAAATGTATGGATATAACACTAGGGAAACTACACTCAGCTAACAAGCAACAACCAAACTACAATCAGACTGACATAACACTATCCAAATCCAGCTCTGGAGCTGTACACATGCATTTGCAAATATAACAGGCACTACAGGGATGTAACACTTGTGGAAAACAGACACTGATCTGAAAGTGCATACCACAGCCAATTGTACCACAGTCACAGCAGCATACCAGCAAGCAAACTGAACACTACAGTATAATGAATGGGTTAACAACAATATCTGGTTTTCCACTTGTACATTACCCCTACATATACTGCCCCAAGTCCCAGTGTATTGGGAATCTTGAGGTGTTATGGGACATGTCATGGTCTGCCCATACAAACATATACAGGTGATAGGGGACCAGAAAATAGAGCAGCATGCACAGTCAGATAGAAAGGGCCCATGACACTCACATGTACCACCCTACCTACACAGCCCAAATAACATGTACACACTACACTGCTACACAATCCTGATAGTCTGGTAACAATGGCCAGACATACACAGACTTCTCAAATTTACAGTTTCCCACAGAATGTATAGGCACAGGACTCATATCTATGGCCGCTTCCTTGTTACATGTCTGGGGTCTATGACTTCACTGGGATGGTAGCAAGAATGAAGGCAATGAATAAGGATACTATATACCTCTGAACCTCTAAGTGCATGAGATTTGGACAAAGCCTGACATAATTGGGAGACAGAGGCCCAAACACAGTGGTATATTGGATATATTGCTGTTATAAATTTAGACAGTTGCTGGTGTTACTGGGGTTGTTGTCACATCTCTTTTCTGAGGGATATTAAGTCAGTAACACTAATTGTTGTTAGCATGTACTGACTGCATTCCCCAGAGTATCCTACTGATTAGCCAAGGATAACGACTGTGTGGGGAACAGACCAAACATATAAGCCATGCACCTGGACAGTGTCAAGTACTCTAGACAGTGTAGAGGTATGACCGCAGTCATGTAATAGACTGGAAATCTCCTGACAGCTGCCAAAAGTGTCACCCAGCACCTTATGAAGCACAGTAAGACCAACAAGACACTCCCCCATATCAGCTCTGGGCAATTACCCATGTATATTCAAATATAGCAAGCACTACAGGGATGGAACTGCAGTGAAAAGCAGATAGTGGTGCAAAAATGTCCACCCAAAAACATTTGTACCACAGTCACAGCAACATACCAGTACCCAAAATGAACTCCTGAGTACAACTGTCTAAACAAACATATTTTGATTGCCAGTCACACAATACACTGACATATACTGGCCAAAATAACAGTGTACTGGGAATCCTGAGGTGTTACAGGACATTTCACAGTCTGCCCCTACAAGCATACAGACCTGATAGACCACCAGCAGCCATAGCAGCATGCACAGTCAGATAGGTAAAGGATGTATTGCACTCACATCTGCTACTCTCCCTACCCAGCCCAACAAACATCTACACACAACACTGCTACACAATTGTGGCAGTCTGTTCACAATGGCCACACATACATAACTGTCATATGTACAGATTTCCACAGAATTTCCAGGGTGTGGAACCATAATCCTGGCCACTGCTGCATACCATGGCTAGGAGTCTGCTAGGTCACTGGGATGATAACTGGAGTGCAGTCGGTAATTAATGATATACCATACCTCTGCACCTTGTAGTGCAGGACATCTGGACAATGCATGACATACATGGGGGACAGGGGGCTGGAAAGAGGGACATATTACACATAATGGCATTACAAACTGAAACAGTAGCTGGTGTTATATGTGTTGTTGTATCATAACATCCCTGAAGGATATGATGTCTGGAACACCAATGGATGTCAACAGTTAGTGACTACAATCCTCACATTATCCTACCAACAACATAAAAGCAGACATTGTTTGAGGAAATGACCAAACATAATAGGCAAACCTCTGGACACTCTGTGGACAACATGCCAGTTGAGAGGCATGTCAGAGGCATATCACTATCAGATGTCAAGTCACTTAATAAATGCATGTCCAGATGAACCCTGTCAATCTAGCAACCCTCCATGTGTATAACGGCACTGACACACAATCTGTACCCAATTCTGGAGCTTTGTCCCACATGCTGTTGGGCTGTCTCCACAAGTCCTGTCCTGTGAGGTATTCCCACCTACTGTCTGTGAAGCTTTAGCCCTCACCCCTCCATAATGTCTCCTGCACAGGCAAGGAAAAGGGGCAAGGCCCACATGCAGGACGTCCCATATGTTGAAACTAGCAGCAGTGTCCAGGCCCACACCACAATACTATGTAGGCACCTACATAGCTGTATGGCCTCAGTAATACCTGACAGGACAAAATCAACCCCCTCAATATAGGCTGAACACCTGTGGTGGACAGCAGCAATACACAACTACCATCATAGTTGGAAATAATCACAGGAGAGGACAAAAAGGAATGGGTACCTCATTGGCAGCCATGTCACCTAGTTCTGCACAAGCAAATAAGGTCACAGGGGATGTACACTAAGGCTATCTTTCAGTGCAAACTGGATACATCCACCAAGGCCAATCAGTGGGCCTTCCAGACATGTGTCTGCAATTCCAGGGGCAACACACATATCTGCTCTGTAGTGGTGGTCAGTAACACCAGATATACATATGCCATAGGTATAGGCAACTGGCTGCAGACAAGTGAAGTGTAAACTTCACCCCCCTGTCCCCCATAGGTACACATGTGCATGTACAGCACCTGCCCCCCTCCCCTCATGATGAAGAAGCAGGTCTGTAATGCCCTCTCAAAGGCAACACACAGAGGTCTCCATAGGTCTGATACCATTTGTGGCTGCATCCTACCTGAACACAGGCATGAGCTCTCAGACCCATTCTGCAGTGTAGTCAACCATAGCCAGAGCAGCGGTGTCATCCCATCTGCACAGAGGACAGACAGAAAGTTGATAGAAAACAGGTTATGCATTAGCATGAATGTTCTAAAGGATACAAGTCTGAAACTGAAATGTATGTCATTATGTCATGACAGCACTCAATGACATGGCCGAAAACCTCAATACTCTCCATTTAATATAATAACATAATATTAATATGCAGTAGAAGATAAATACAAATATACAACTCAGATCCCCAAACAAAGGTAGTGTAGAGATCAAAGTCTCAGCTTTGCATGCAGGCGTACATGGTTTGAGTACTACAGCAGGCAATCCAATTTTACATGGAAAAGCAATATTAAAAGAAATATTTTCATATTAAAATATGTGGTAAGTTATTTTTGTCATCCAGGATAGTATATCTGGTGTAAAATAGAAGTGAGAGTGCATGTATAACATGTGAAACTACCCATGTATACATGTGTCCCATACAGTATAGTTACACTCTTTGCTACTGTAATGGAAGCACATTTTATATTTTATAAGAAATATATATATATATATATATATATATATATATATATATATGTAATATAATATGATATTATAATAATATTATATGGATATAATATTATAGTATTGTTATAATAATAGAATATATATATAAATATATATAAAAGATATTTGATAAGAATGAACTGTGAGCAATCATTAGCAATGCTCAGCAGCTTTAAGCAGCAGGTAACTTAGCTAAGTGTATTTGCACACTGGTAAACATCACTAAGTGGAGCCAGCACAGATTAAGCATCTGTACATTTAACAATGCGTTGGCATCACTTAGTGTCATGCAAACCCACTTAGAACTGCTTTAAACACTCTGTTTCCATCAGCCACTGTTCTGTATAGCAACCAAATAATCAGCCCTGCCAAGTCTCACACCCAGGGCCTTGTACACCATAGTCAGAGCAATGTACAACTACACCATTTCACTTGTAAGGATTGCTGATGCATTTTCAAACATATCATGCAGCAGAGTCATTCAACAGTAGGGAAAAGATACCGTAGAATGAGTCAGGTTTTGTATTTAAACATATACACATGCATATATGTATGGAGATGCATATATATGGAAAATATATGCATAATATAAACAGAGATATATATATATATATATATATATATATATATATATATATATATATATATATATATATATATATATATATGCTCATAACATGTAGTGGAGTCATACTTCACAACCATACCTCTCAACCTCTTAGTGCAAGAAATCTGTCCAGAGGCTGTCCAAATGGGGGGACAATGGGCCCAAACTAGGGACATATTTTATAAATTGCTTTAATAAATATAGAATGTTGCCAGAGTGACAGGGTTTGTTTCAGCATACATATTCAGAAGGATGTGAGCTCTGAAACTGAAATGTATGTCATCATTTACTGCAGAAATCCGCGGATCATCGCAGTGATTTACCAGGGATATAAAAATGATGACTTTGTGGAACAGACCAGAAATATGAGCAATAAACCTGAACATACTGCAACAATCTAGACAGTCAAGAGGTAGGCAAAGAATCCATTAGTGCAACAAATCTGGACCATGTCTGACAAAGTGGGGGGGGCGGGCATGAAAATAAGGACATATCTGAAATACTGGAGTAGATAAGCTGACACACTTGCTGCAGTAACACCCTCATGTCTGTCCTAACATATATTGACTGAAACAGCACAGGTCCAACACTCAGATACTTCTCACTAGTTAGTGACTCAAATCCTCACATCAGCCCACTGATGTGTCAGAAATACACAGCATTATGGGGGCCAGGCAACAGTACATCCTTCAAATATCTGGACATAACATCACGTTAGGGAAACTACACTCAGCTGCTAAGCATGTCACCAAGCACTGTCCAAACTACAGTCAGACTGACCCAACACTAACCCAAATCTGCTAGGGGGAATTACACATGTATTGGCAAATATATCAGGCACTACAGTGATGTAAAAGTACTGAAAAACAGACACCAGTCTGAAAGTATATACCCACAACCAATTCCACCACAGTCACAGTGACATACTGGTAAGCTAAAGGAACAGTACAGTATAAGGACTGTGTGAACAAAAATATCTCAACATGTTTGTCACTCACACACCACCCCTACATATACTGGCCCAATTCACAGTGTAGTCTGATGCCTGACTGTGGTATGGGACATGTCTCAGTCTGCCCCTACAAACATATACAGCCAACAGACCACCAGAAATGGGAGCAGCATGCACAGGAAGATACAAAAAGAGCCATAACACATACACCCACCCTTCTCAGGCCAAATAGCATTGACACACTACACTGCTACACAATCCTGACAGTTTTTCAACAATTGCCAGAAATACACAGACCTAGCAACTGTACAGAGTCCCACAGAATGTCCAGACTTTCCACTCATATATAAAGCCTCTTCCACATAACATGTCTGGCAGTCTGATACATCACTGGGATGTTATCAGGAATGCAGGCACTAAATAATCATATACCATACCTATCAACCTCTTACTGCATGACTTCTGGACAAAGCCTGACATAATTGTGAGACAGAGGCTCAAAAACAGGGACATATTTGAAATATTGCTTTTATAAACTGAGAAGGTTGCTGGTGTAAGAGTTAGTTGTAACATATCTTTTCTGAGAGATATGAGGTCAGAAATACAAACTGATGTTAGCAGTTACTGACTGCAATCCCCAAAGTATGCTACTGATTTTCCAAAGACAAAAAATTGTCTGAGGAACACACACCAAACATAGGAGTCCAAACTCTGGCCATTCTGTGGATAGCCCTACAGTTGAGAGCTATGTCAAACATAACACTGTCAGAGTTAAAATCATTCAGAAACTCCACATCCACACAATTCCTGTTAAACTAGCATTAATCCAAATGTATAACAGCTATTCTTACATTCTGTCCCTATTTCTGGAACATTCTCCCCATTTTGTTGGCCTGTCTCCAAAGTTTTGGATGTAAGAGGTATTTTTCCAAATACCCGTTCACACACCTACATGAAGTCCTCTTCACTGGCAAGGAAAAGGCTCAATGCTCACATGAAGTACGCAATTAAAGGAGTATGTTGCCATGCCATTGGTTATATGAATACCAACATGGCTGTTCTGCATGCAATTAGCAAGTGGGGGACACCAATTGGTGCAAAGGCCTTCAGCTGCTCATGAGCATTACCTACAAAAGGCAAGCTGCTGCTTATGCAAAACAGATGTACACCCTACATCCATGAGAGAGAAAGAGAGAGAAAATGAGGGAAACAGTGAAAGAAAACAGCAGGATATAACCACTTACACTTGGAAAAAAAACAGGTATGTCAAAAGAGTAAGCATGTAATGGACTGCAGTAGGGGGTATTTAAGAATGGGAAATCTGAAGTTTAACATATATGTCTCAACAAGAGTTGCTGTTCTGATATATTGCTGATCAGAACTGAGGGAATAGCATCTGGGTCTGTCTGCAGTGACATAGATCATAGGTCAGGCCCCTGAGTCACACCAGAAAGGAATGGCTCACATATGACTACTACTGCAGTGTGTGTTGAACAATACTGATTGTGACAATGCTAGGCCAGCTACTAGGATGTCATACATATTCATATCTTACTTGTGAATACAACTATAAATATACTTGTTTGTCTCTGAAATGTGAGAAACCTATACATGGTATTTAGGTTCATAGGTTCATAGGTGTGTACTAGGCTAATGGCCCTGGAGCCTTTACAAGCCTTGCCCATAGGATTACCCTGGCATCGTGCCACCCAACCTTAGTTCCTAGTGCCTCTGTCAAGTAAAGTCACTGGAGTGATCCTCGGGGTGATTTTTCTATTTCCCATCCACTCATCAAGATTTCTCTTGAGGGCCAGTGAGGTGCTCTGCTTGACATGTATGGGAAGTCTATTCCATAGCATGGGCAGTCTCTGGGTTATGAACCTGTCCCTCCAGCATGTGACTACTACTGCAGTGTGTGTTGAACAATACTGATTGTGAGAATGCTAGGCCAGCTACTGGGATATCATACATATTCATATCTTACTTGTGAATACAACTATAAATATGCTTGTTTGTGTCTGAAATGAGAAAGACCTATACATGGTATTTAGGTTCATAGGTTCATAGGTGTGTACTAGGCTAATGGCCCTGGAGCCTTTACAAGCCTTGCCGATAGGATTACCCTGGCATTTTGCCACCCAACCTTAGTTCCTAGTGCCTCTGTTGAGTAAATTCACTGGAGTGATCCCCGGGGTGAATTTTCTATTTCCCATCCACTCATCAAGATTTCTCTTGAAGAGGGCCAGCAAGGTGCTCTGCTTGACATGTTCTGGAAGTCTATTCCATAGCATGGGCAGTCTCTGGGTTATGAACCTATCCCTCCAGCATGTTCTGTTGATCGTGGTAATGAGGTTGAGGTCTCTGGAACATGTGGTGTGGAAGGATTGGGATTTCTTTAGATGAAGCATTTCTAACAGAGCTGGGTCAGACATGGCTTTGTAAGTCAAGCAGAGATTGCCTCTAAGTAGGCGATAGCAGACAGAGAATAGTTGGAGTTTTTTTAGTCTGTCCATATAGGACAAGTGTTTAAGGCCTAGGATCCTCTTTGTGGGGTACTTTTGTGGCCTCTCCAGTTTTTGCAGCTGTCTAGTGAGGTACATGCCAAATGGGGTATTGTACTCGATGATTGACATAATGAGGGAAGAGCAGAGGGAGACAATGACCTCTTTCTTCCTGGATGCAATACCCTTAGTAATGAGATGTGCCACATAGAAGGACTTTCTGACCACAGTGGCAACATGATGGTCAAAAGAGAGGTTGCTGTCAACCTGTGTTCCCAGATCTCTTATAACACTTTCTGTGTTCAGTGGACTACTATCAATGTGGTAATTCAAGGGAACCACTTTTTTCCCAAAGGGAATGAAGACACATTTTTTGGCATTAAGCTTAAGGCCATGGTTCTGACACCAGTCATTGGTCTCATTGAGGCCTTTCTGTAGGATGTCAACATCACTTGGGGAGTTAATAATAGCTCCCAACTTGCAAGCATCTGCATACTTTGTTGGCCAGAGTTCCTTTGTGTTTTCCTGGACTTCAGAGAAGTAGATACCAAACAGGAGAGGATCCAGGACTGAACCCTGTGGGATTCCACTTGTGACTGGTTGGCAGTCTGACTTGGAGTCAGCTACTTTCACACTGTGGGTTCTATCTGTGAGCCAGTTTGCAACCCACCTAGTGATATAGGGGTTGATGCCTAGCTTAGTAAGTTTTTCTATGATTCCTGAGTGGAGAATGGTATCAAAGGCCTTGGCCAGATCAAGGTAGGCTGTATGAATCACCTTACCTTCATCCACAGCTCTCGTGACTGACTCAAAGAAGTCGACCAAGTTGAGCAGGCATGATCTACCCTTCACAAAACCAAACTGTGTAGGATCCAGAGCTTTGAGATTCCCTATATCCTTGTTTATTAGGTCCATGATGATGCATTCCATAGCTTTGCATAACAGACTCGTCAGGCTAATGAGGCGATAATTCCCAGGGTCTGTAGTCACTCCTCCTTTGTGGAGAGGGATGACTGTAGCAGTGCCACATTCAGTAGGGACAAAGCCTGAGGTGAGGCTGTGATTGAACAGGGCACACAGGTGAGGTGCCAGTTCACTCTGTAGTTCATGTATAACACAGCCAGGGATACTGTCAGGTCCCATAGAAGCTGTATTGTTGGCCTTGGACAGTGCTGTTTTAACCTGTGCAGCAGTAATACTGCGTGCCTGGCAATCTACTGGTATTGTGATTGTTCCTTTGGGGGGGAGAGGGGTAAAGTTAGCCCTGAATCTGCCCGCCAGTATATTTGAAATATATGTTGGCTTGGTATAGGAGGTACCATTGTGCAGTAGCTCAGAGAAAATCTGGGTATTGCCATGGAGATTCTTTACATAACTATAGAAGGCCTTGTGGTTGTATTTACTATCTGCTGCAATTCTGTTTTCATAGCTAGCTTTAAAGGATTTGATGAAGGATCTCAACCTTTTGCTGAGGCTGATAAGGGAGTTTTTCCAGTCTTGGGACTTCACCTTATTCCACATCAGTTTCCTCCTTCTGTTGTAGAGTTTGTTTATGGCAGGGGACCACCAGATTGGCTTCCTTTTTTTTTTTTTGAGGAGAGTATCTTAGTTCTATTGGGTATGGCAAGATCCATGCATTTGTGTACGTGGTAGTATAGTGCTTTGGAGTATGATTTTGCAGTTATGCAACTATTCTCCATTTGTGTGGGTGCCGTGAAGTTAACCACCTCTGTTTGTAGGAGCCCAAAGTTAGCTTTGGAGAAGTTTTTCATGGTGGTTACCTTTGTTGGGGGTGGGGGTGTGGGAGGGATGTGGATTTCCAAGGTGATTAGCTTGTGATCGGATCTAACCATGGAAGAGTTGACTATTGGTGTAGAGCAACAGTCGCCCATGTTAGTAATGACCAGATCAAGGATGTTGCTACCTCTAGTGGGGGTAAGCATGAACTGGTCCAGTGCATTGGAATTAATGAATTCCAGAAAGTGTTGGGTAAGTGTATTGATACATGAGTAGTTTTCCCAGTTAATGGAGGGGTAGTTGAAGTCACCCAGTATGAGAGTATTAGGTTGGACCCTAATATTATCCAGAGTGCTTAGGAATGTGGAGTGTGAATCTTGGGGCATGGTTGGGGACCTATAGCAGGCTACGATCTGAATTGCTGTCTTACCCAATGAAAGCTGCACCTGAAGTATCTCAGATGTTTTATGTTGGGCTACCAGTCTGGAGGTGTGCGCATCCTTTATGAATATGGAAACACCACCACTTTGGAGCTTCGGTCCAAGTTCTGGGGCCGAAAGGTGTGGAATGAGTTGTAGCCTGGTAGTGCAGGGGTGCTTTCTGCTGTCTTGAACCAGGTCTCTGTTACAGCACAAATGTCGATGTTCTCCATTTTAAGGAGTATTTCGAAAGAGTGCATTTTGAGATTTAGACTTCTAGCGTTGAGCAGCATGACCCTCAAATTGCATTTGTTTGTAGCTGTTACAGTGGTAATTTGGTCTTTGGAACACTGCCTAAAAAGGCACTATAGGGGTGGCAAGAGCCTTGGCCAGTATCTGGAAGCCCAGGGGTGACAGATGCAGGCCATCTCTGGCAAAGCATTGAGGTCTGTCAATCATGTCATCCCAGGCAGACAAGATACTGGATCCCCCTTAGAATGACACCAGAAACTTAGCCAATTGTTGAAATCTCATTTTCTACTTGCACTGTGGCATCATTCTGGGTGATGGTAGGATGCTAAGGTCATACCCGCCTGGGCTACATAATCTGAGAGTTCCTCCATGTCTATTTTCATGTATCCAGGGAGGTACGTCTCAGGTCTTTCACATGTACAATGACAGAGTCATATTTGTACCTGTTGTTGAGGGACCTGAGTGTGTGCATTATGTGGCAGATCCTGGCGCCTGACAGGAAGCTGACTGTTACTTTCTCCTTATTCAACCTAGTGAGTGGGACATCAGTGTGCCTCACTATTGAGTCACCTATGACTAGTGTGCTGGGAATGCTGTTTTGCCTCAGGGGCTTTGGTTGAGTGGCACACTCTTTAGGAAAGTAATGTGTCTCGTGATTATTGTTGTGTTGTGGTGGCCGAGTGCATTTCTGCCTTAGAGGTCTCTGCTGTATGGTTAGATTTTTATTGAGAGCCTCCGCAAAGGTGGGTGTGTGGTTTTTGTTTTTATGTGAAGGCAATGCTGGTGTGTTCTGGAGGACTATGTGTTCCATGTGGTGTGGTGCAAGTGTTGACCTTCTCCTCTTGACCAGCTATTCCAGTTTTGGCTGGAGAGTATGTGGCTTCCAATTTGGATATATAAGTGTATCTCTCACAAGTCTGAGTGTTGGGAGGTAAGAAGAGAGTCTTGTCAGTGTACATGAGGCAGTTGCTACATTGCCTTAGGATGTCCAAGTTCACCAGGTTAATAGGAGAAAGCACAGGGTACTGACCTTTAGACATGTCTGGAGGGGTGGGCATTAATAAGTTCTGGAGCTGTTTCCTTGTAAAATATTTAGTGCTGGTAGCACTTTTGTGTACTACAATAATTGCTACAAGAAGTCTGGTAAAGTGCTAAACTAACAAGCTAGTAAAAGTGCAGGAGAGGAGAGAACTAGCAGATCTAAGGGAAAAATTGAAAAGCAGTCTTTGGCATCATTCAGAAGCTTTCAAACAGTCTTGGATACAACAAATCTGTATCTGGACTAGATTAGTTACAGGAAAGGTGGGAAACAAGTGCAGATGTGGGCTTTTAAATCAGAAAGTTGAAAGAGATGGAAGAACTATCCAAATGTTCAATAAACTACAATTTCTGGGCCAAAAAACACTCCTCTTGTGGTAGATAGGCTACCTTGCACTTACTACTCATTGATAAGCTAGAAGGCTTCCCTACAACACAGAAAGGCTTAGGGGGCTCAGAAGCTTACAAACAGTCCTGGATACAGCAAATCTGTACCTGGACTAGACTAGTTACAGGAAAGGTAGGGAACAAGTGTAAGCGCGAGCTTTTAAATCAGAAAGTTGAACGATATGGAAAAACTGCCCAAACAGCCAATAAACTACAATTTCTGGGCCAGAAACCACTCCTCTTGTGGTAGATAAGCTACCTAGTGCTTACCACTCCCACTGATAAACTTGAAGTCTTCCCTCCAACACAGAAAGGCTTGGGGGGCTCAGAAGCTTACCAACAGTCCTGGATACAGCAACTCTGTATCTGGACTAGACTAGTTACAGGAAAGGCAGGAAACAAGCACAAATGTGGGCTTTTAAATCAGAAAGTTGAAAGAGATGGAAAAAGTTGCCCAAACAGCCAATAAGCTACAATTTCTGGGCCAGGAACCACTCCTCTTGTGGTAGATAGTATACCTAGTACTTACCACTCACACTGACAAGCTAGAAGGCTTCCCTTCAACACAGAAAGGCTTGGGGGCTCAGAAACTTACACACAGTCTTGGATACAGCAAATCTGTACCTGGACTAGACTAGTTACAGGAAAGGCAGGAAACAAGCTTAGAATATTTATTTATTTTTTTTACAGAAAAGCAGCTAAAACAGTAGTAAATACAATTCAAATGCAGTGCAGGCTAGCACACTTGAGTGTGTAGCAATATTACGGTGAATACAGTTTACATAAATGCAATTAAATTAACAAATGACTAAAACAAGTGCAGAAGGCAGTAAATTAGAAGGCTACTAACAAGCAGTAATAAGTGCAGAGTAAGAGCAACTGAAGAGATTGCACACAGAACAGCAAACTAAGACAATTACAGTAAGAACAGCTGAATAAAGTATATATATATATATATATATATATATATATATATATATATATATATATGTGTGTGTGTGTGTGTGTGTGTGTGTGTGTGTGTGTGTGCATGTATATGGATTCCTATTACAAGAACAAAAGTTCACTACTTTGAACTTGTAATAGGAAGCTTCACTTCTGCGAAAGTTCACTTTAACGAAAGTGAACTTTTGCACAAGTGACCTTCACCGAAAACACCGCAGCACAGTGGAGGACATAAAAAACAAGCTATGTCCTCCACTATGGTGTGATAGTCATGGACATTAGGGTTAGGGCACAGGTTAGGGTAAGGGGATAGTTAGTAAAGCTATCCCCTTACCCTAACCCATGCCCTAACCCTAAGGTTCGTGACTATCGCACCATAGTGGAGGACATTGATATGTCCTTCACTGTGCTGCAGTCATCACGGACTTAGGGTTAGGGCAAGGGTCATGGTAAGGGGATAGCCCTACAGGCTATGTCCTTACTATGACGTGTGCCCTAACCTTAATGTCTGTGAGTACTGCACAGAAGTTCAGTACAACACCCGTTCGTTGTACTGAACTTCATGTAAGTGCACTTTCGATTAAGTGCACTTTCGCTGCAGTGAGCATTCCATGCACTATTTCAAATTAGTGAAAATTCAGTCTAGTGTATGGAACCCATATATATATATACATATATATATATATATATATATATATATATATATATATATTTTTTTTTTTTTTTTTTTTTTTGAGGGAGGAAACAGAGTAGGATTAAGAGGCTACAGGGGTTGTCCTTCCCAAATTCCCAAATGCTCTCTTTGTACACAGTGGCACAGTAGATACAGCTGAAGAGATGGGACTAGTAGGAGTGTCTGAAATCAGAATATGATCTCACTGCACTCAATTGAGTGAGCAAATGAGATGGGTCCAGAAGGAGTATTCAAATACAAATTTACAAGAGGGGTGGTCAATTTCAAAGCCACCAACATTAACACCAAAACAAGAACAGGGGGGAGAGGGGGAACTAACTGTAGAGACACAGAGCTCACAATATTCAATTACATTAATATTCAGTTCATTTGCATAGTAAAGTACTGTTGCAGATGTGTGTGTCGAACTGCATGTGATATACTGAGCTCATACCATGTAACTCTCCAGTGTTATGTACACTGACCATATGTGTGGCATATTTGCAGTCATTTACTCATAGAGTTGTGTTATGTCTGGCATTTCCTTGGCAAATCTATGAAGACTGACATTACAACATCTCATTCTTTTTCCACTGGCTGTTCCAGTTATGGGTCACCACAGTGGATCATCTGTTGCCATTTCTGCCTGTTCTCTGCATCTTGCACTGTCACACCATCCACCTGGATGTCCTCTCTCACTACTTCCAGAACCTTATCTGAAGCCTTTCTCTTTTCCTCTTGCCTGGCAGCTACATCCTTACCATCCTTTTCCCAATATACTCAGCATCCCTTCTCAGCACATGTCCAAACCAATGTAATCTCGCCTCTCTGTCTTTGTCCCAAAACCGTCCAACATGGGCTGGCCCTCTCATATACCCATTGGTAATCCTGTGCACCCTTGTCACACCCAGTGTAAATCCTAACATCTGTAACTCTGCCACATCCAGCTCTGACTCCTGCCTTTTTGTCAATGCCACTGTCTCCAACCCATATAACATAGCTGGTCTCACTACCCTCTTGTAGACCTTCCCTTTCACTTTTACTGGTACTCGTCTGTCACAAATCACTCCTGACACTCTTCTCCACCATCTTCATCCTGCCTGTACTTTCTTCTTCATCTGTCCTCCACACTTGTCATTACTCTGAAATGTTGATCCCAATAATTTCAACACATCCACCTTTGCCAACTATACTCCCTGCATCCTCAACATTCCGCTATCCTCCCTCTCATTCACACACACATATACTGTCATAGTCCTGCTGACCTTCATTCCTCTCCTCTCTAGAGCCTATCCCCACCTCTCCAGGTTCTCCTAAATCTGTCCCCTACTCTCAATACAGTTCACAATGTCATCTGCAAACATCATCATCAACAGGGACACCTGTATGATCTTGTCTGTCAACCTGTTCATTACCATTTTAAATAAGAAAGGGCTCACAGCTGATCCCTGATGTCATTCCACCTCCACCTTAAATGCATTCGTCACTCCCAATGCAGGCCTCACTGCTGTCACACTACCCTTGTACATATCCTGTACCACTCTTACATATATCTCTGCCACTCATGACTTCCTCATACAGTACCACAACTCTTTGCTAGGCATGTCAAATGCTTTCTCTTAGTCCATAAAGACACAAAGCAACTCTTGATATCCTTTGTACTTCTCCATCAACACTCACAGAGCAAACATCGCACCTGTAGTGCTCTTTCCTGGCAAGACACCATACTGCTGAAAACTACTCATCACCTCCCTGCTTAACCTAGTTGCCACTACTCTTTCCCATAACTTCATGCTGTGACTGATCAATGTTATCCCTCTGCAGTTACTACAGCTCTGCACATCAACACTATTCTTAAAATGGTTCCCAAACGCTTTCTCTCTGCTCCTCAGGCAACCTCTCACTTTCCAAGACATTATTACACAATCTGGTTAAAAACACCACTGCCATTTCCCCTAAACACCTCCATGCTTCCACAAGTATGTCATGTGGACCAACAGACTTTCCAATATTCATCCTCATCATAGCTATCCTTACTTCCTCCTTGGTAAGGCGTTGAACTTTCTGATTCACCATACCCACATCATCCAACCTTCTCTCTTTCATTCTCTTCATTCATCTGCCTCTCAAAGTACTCTCTCCATCTGCTCAACACACTCCCCTCACTTGTCCTTCAGCATAAAAGTAATGACTGTCTCTCCTCTGCTACTTTCCTATCTAAAGCATATGACATGGTCCCACACAAACAACTCATCTCTGTCCTCAATAACCTATCCTTTTCTCAATCAGTCACCAACTGGTTTCAGAGTTACCTGTACGACCCCTACTCTTCTCTGTTTTCATCAAAAATCTAGCCTCTGCCACCAAACATGGCACACTCATACAATACGCAGAAGACTCAACCATCATCTGCTCAGCCCAGTCCCTACCCAAACTGCAAAAAGTCACACAGGAAGCCTTTGCCTCTTTTGAAACTTGGTTATCCGATGCCCAATTAATACTCAACCCAAACAAAACTAAACTGTTCATCTTCCAACCCACCAAACATACTCAAAACAACTCTCACTTTAACATCACAGCAAAAGACACCACTATATACCCAACTGAACACACTAGAAATAGACAATAAACTAAAATTTGACATTCACATATCCATGACCATAAAAAAAGTTCACAAAAAACTAGGAGCGTTATACAGAAATAAGCAACTTCTCACCAAAGCAGCAAAGATTTCAATAGCAAATTCCCACCTTATCTCCACCCTACTTTATGCCTCTCCAATATATACAAACCTAAGGCAATGCGATCTAAACAAGCTAGAGACCTGCTACAACAAAATCACCAAATTCGCCATAGGGGCATTCTACCGTAGTCACCATTGTCTCTCACTTACTGAACTGGGCTGGCTTGAACTCCCTCACCTCCTTCAATGGTATCAACTCTGACTCGCCCACAAACTAGTAAACCATCCACTAAATGTCCCATCCCTCCAGAATCTACTACAACCCTATCACACCACCAGACCACTAAGAACCAGCAACAAAAATCACTTGCAGATCACTAATGCCAATAAATCTGCTGGTGAAGCACTATTCTCTTGCGCCATAGTCAAATTATGGAACTTCCCCACACCCACAATTACCTCCGTACCATCATGCACCCACTTCAAAACTTTACTAAAAGCACACCTAAAAACATGCTGGCTATGCCCTTGCAACTCCCACTCTAATATTACCCACCCCATCCAACCACTACTTTTCTTTCCAACCCACTAATTACCTTGATTATAGCAAGCTCAGATGCTCATAAGCCTAGTACTTATTATACAGCAGGAACTTCTTATTGTAACATTTGTTAATGTCTGTTATGTACTTCAGAGATAAAGAATCTAGTTGTCTGCTGATGTACTATGTTCATCTGTAAATATGTTTGTAATTAATTGCTATGTTAATCAAATTGTTAATCGTTATGTAATCCAATGTAACTACTGTCTGTTTATTTTAACTGTGGAGCTTTTCTCCCCAGGCCTCTGCTGAAAATGGGCCTACGTCCAGTCGGACACTCCCGGTCAACAAATGTAAATAAATAAATAAATAAATTGTGAGTATGTTTCTCTCATTATTCTTTATCACCCTTATCTGCTGCACAAATTTCCTAGCTCAGTCCCTCAGTCTAGTTAATCGGTACAAGTCTTTGCATCCCTCCTTAGCCTCATCCTTAGCCTTCGCCACATCTTTCTTTGCCATGCACCTCATCTCCTTATATCCCCATCTACTTTCCTCATCTCTCTGACAATCCTACTCCTTCTTCCTCAACCTCTTTCTTTGTATACTGTCTAGTACTTCCTCAGGCCACCACCAGGTCTTCTTGTGCTCCTTCCTCCATCCACATGTCACTCTAAGAACCTTTCTAGCCATCTCCCTTACTAGCTCTGCTGTACTTAACCAGATATTTGGTAAATCTTCACTGCCACCCAGTGCCTGTCTTAACTCTTCCCTAAACTCCACCTCACAGTCACCTTTTTCCATTTCCCACCATTTGATCTTTGGTGCTATCCTCACACTCCTCCTCTTCTTGATCACCAACATCATCCTACAGACCAACATTCTATGCTGTCTAAATACACTTTCCCCTGTCACCACTTTTACAGTCTTCAATCTCCTTCAAACTGGCCATTTTACATTGGATATATTCCACCTGTGTGCATATTCTTCTACTTTTGTATGTCACCCTATGCTCCTCCCTCATGTTATAGTATGTATTCACCACATCCATGTCCATCCTTTTTGCAAAATCCACTACCATCTCACCATCTGCATTCCTTTGCTTAACGCCATATATACCATCACTTTCTCATCCCCTCTGCTCCCTTCACCAACATGCCCAATGAAATCATCTTTAATCACCTCTCTGTCACCCTTGGGTACAGTCATCAGCATGTCATCCAATTGACTTCACATTTCTCTTTCTCATCCATCATGCAACCAACTTGCATAGCATATGCACTAACAACAGTCATTATTACACTATCAGTTTCCAGCTTCATAAACATCACTCTATCAGACACTCATTTCATCCTCCAAAAGCACTCTTGGCATACTGATCCTTCAGGATAACCCCTACCCCTTTCTCCTCCCATCCACACCATGATAGCACAATTGTGACCTGCCTCCCAATACACCTAGCCATACTCCTTCCATATAGTCTCTTGTACACACAATATATCAACCTTCCTCTGGCCATCATATCAGCTAGCTCTGTCCCTATACCAGTCATACCGCCAACATTAAAAGTTCTTACTCTCACTACCACACTCCTAGCCTTTCTCCTCTCTTCCTGCCATATGAGTGTTGTACATCCTCCAGGGTATGCCTGTCAATTCAAAGGCTACTGTGCAATTGAATGACTCAAGTGTGTTACAGCAATATTAAGACAGAGTCACTAATTTTGTCCCATTGCCCCTGCCCCGTATGTGTGGCGTCCTACAGATGTCCTGCTCTAATGGGTTGAGAGGGATGACTGGGCAGCAAGAGTGTGAATACAGTGTGCCATACTAACATAGAACAGAAATGTATATCAGGTATTACCTGTGCACATGTCAGTATGAGTAGGTGTATCTGGTCGCCTCACAACAAAAGACATGGGATGCAAAATGTCAGTTAAATAATCTGTACATGTTGTACACGTGTAATCTTAGTTACTGTGCATCCAACAGAGTAACATTTCTACAACTACTGGTTGTTGCATTGCCCTAACACAGCCATGTGTATTACAATAAGCATTATTATCAGTTTGAAATTGGAGAGATGTCCAACTATGTTATGACTTTGTGTCCATGCCTACTACAAACAGCTATATAAACACCTACATAGCTGTATGGACTCAGCAGTAGCTTACTTGTAAAACATGCCTCAACCAAAGTAGAGCAATCCCCTTTGCTGGACAGCAGCAATACACAAACCACAGACTCTGTCCCTATATTGACTGTACTGGGCAAAGTAGGAGCAGTCGCCAACCTGGCATCAAGTCAGCTGTTGTCTGAAAAAGCATATAAGGTCACAGGTGGATTACTGTCAGGCTAACTATGAGTACAAATTGGACACATCCACCAAGGCAAATCACAAGGCCATCTTCCCATATGTCTGCAATCTCAGAGGCAACAAACCAACCCAACCTGTAATGGTGGTCAGTCAGACCACATACATACACAACATAGCTATAGCCAACCTGCTGAAGATAGAGTTAGGGCAAACATCACCCCCCTGGCGCACCATAACTATAGGTGGATATGCACAGCACCAGCATCCCTCCTCTCATCACCAGTGAGCAGGTACATAATACCTACTGAAAGGCAAAAAATGTAAGTATCCATAGGACATGATAACATCCCTGTCTGCATCCTACATGAACTCAGGCATGTGCTCCCAGCTCCATTACACACTGTAGTTACACCAAGCCTTGGCACCATCCACACCCCATCCACATGGAAGATGGCCAATGTCATCCCTCTACACAGACCTGAATGAGGAATAGAGGATTATGCAAATAACTGGCCCTCATTGGGGTGAATATGACACACCAGGACCAAGAGTACAATGCAAGCTGACATTGTGCTGCTAGATTACAGGGGTACGGTGTGGTTGCAACTGGTGGCTAATGGTATTCAATGTACATGTGCAGGTTCTGTACATACTGTTGCCAAATGTCTGAGGTCCTGTGATGAGTTTCCCTGTTTGCTGGTGCAATGTTGCATCAGCAAAGGGCATCATTTTCAGTGGCTGAGACAACCATAATCATAGAAGCCATCATACAGAACCATGCTATAATGTTTGGCCAAAGCCAGAAACATCTGTGAGAGAGGACCGTCCATCATCCTGCACACACGTACATACAAACAGGTCCGGCATCATGCAACCGACCTCATACACCACGCCTGATAAAGGGCTGCTGCCATGGCCAGGGACCGCACAGCCACAGGTGGGGGCCCAGCCATGCAGCCTCCACTGACACCCATCGAGGAGCTCCTTGCCAACCTTGGGGCTCCCATCCTAGTACAACATCAAGGTACCGACCTCCACATGCTGGATGTGGGTGGCACCCAGACAATGGATGAGGAGCGTGCAGGTAAGGCCCCAATGAAGATTACTAGACTAGTGTAGCAGACATACTTGTATCTGTAGAGTATCTACATGCATGTGTCAGGTCAGATTGCAGTTGTGAATGGGGTTTTCTAATGCACAGAAGTGCACATCTATGGTGAAGGACAGCAAATTGTGTAGTATGGGGGTTGTACTGTAAATGTGCAGACATGCTGCATCCATCCTATACCAATGTCACATGTGAGTCTGCTGATAATACCTCTCTCCCATACCTACCAAGGTCCCTCTGGTCTGCATGTGTGACAGCAGCCTGAAGCTGGTGAATATGGAATTGTTCTGTTGAGCTTTGCCAATACCCCAGGCATGTGAAGGACATGCAATTTATCATGCACACAACTGTCACTCATAGCCATACTGCTTTATGTGCATGTTCACTTGTGGTGGGGTTAACTGCATTGTATCACAGTGGTCACCACAGGGGCCAATCTAAAGAGAATGTAACATTCCTGTAGCATACCTCACAACTTGTCAGGGCAAGATGTCTGGACAGAGACCAGCAAAATGGGGGGACATATGGCCTACGGTAGGGACATGTGTGAAACATTACTTTTATACAGTGGATATAAACAGTGTACACACCCCCGTTAAGATGCCAGGTGTTTGTGATATCTGCACATTGAGACCACAATATGTCAGTCCACGCCTTTTCCAGTCTTTACTGTGACCCACAACATGAACAATTCAATTGTAAAACCAACCAATCTGTTGGGCACCAAATATGGAGTATACAAACCTTACAATAAGCTGGATTCATAGATGTGCACACCCTTCAAATAATATTTTATTGCAGCAGCTTGTAATTTACTGACAGCATTCAGTCTGCTTGGGTTCACACCTGCCATCAAGTAAAGGCACTCTGAGTAAGACCACATAACACTCTGCTGTCCAAGTAGGATATTCTTGACATTTGCTCAGTTGCCTGCAACAGCAACAGCCATGGCTTGCAGACAGCTTACAAAGCAGCAAAGAGATCTCATATTTGAAAGGTATCACTCAGGAGTAGGGTACAACAACATAACCATAGCATTGCATACACCATGGAACACAGTGGAGAAAGTTATCAAAAGGTTTATTGAATATTGGACAACAGTGCTGTTGAAAAGAACATGACGTCCCTCCAAAACTGATGAAAAGGCATGTCCAAACCTGGTCAGGGAGGCTGCCAGGAGACATATAGCAACACTGAGGGAGTTTCAGAAATCTCTTGCAAGTACTGGTGTTATGTACTACATGTGAGAACAATCTCCCATATACTGCATAAGTCTGGCCTATGGGGTAGGGTCAAAAGATGGAAGCATTTCCCCACACTAAACAACATCCAGGAGTGGATACAACTTCCAATACAGCACATCATGTCTCCCAAAGGCATATGTACAAATGTGTTATGGTGTAATGAGATTATGGATCGACCTCACAGTCACAATACCAAAAGGTGCGTGTGGCGCACAAGCAACACCTCTCTTCACCTGAAGACCACCATCCCCATGGTGAATCACGCTGTTGGCATTGGCCTGCTGTGGGGATGCTGTTCTAAAGCCAGAACCAGACCTGTAGTCACGGTGGTGGAAATTCTGAACATTTCAAAATAACACACATCTGTCCCACATCCATCAGGTGTCTGCAAGAATGCTGAGGATGGGGAGGGGTGTCAGCCTTCAACATGACAAAGACCCGAAGCATACATCCGAAACTACTTAAGAATGGCTCCACCTGACACAGTCATGATTATGGATTGGTTCAGCCAGAGCCTAGACCTAAACTCAATAGCAAAACTCCAGTGCAACCTGACAAGGGCTGTGCACATGAGCTGCCCTTGCAATCTGACAGAGATGGGGGACCTTTGAAAGGAAGAGTGGCCAAATAATGCCAAGTCAAGATATGCCATGCTGATAGACACCTTTCCAAGAAGAGTGAATGCTGTAAGTCACTTACAAGGTCCTTCAACAAAGTATCATTCTAAGGGTGTGCACACTTATGCAACCACCATATTGCACATATTTCATTTATTATATTTTACACGTAACACATTTGTTTATCAATTGGATTGCACAGGTCATATGTCACATGAAAGGTGGGTAATATATTTGAATGCATTTTTGTGGTCTCATTTTATATATTAAAATAACATGGCATGTTAACAGGGTTGTGTACACTTATCATATTCACTGTAAGCTTAGAAGGTTGATGGTGTAACAGGAATTGTGTGACCATACATTTACTGCTGGTTTGGAGGTCTGAAACTCAAATGTATGTCATTAATTAGTAGCGTCACTCCTCAGATCATCCCAGTTATGTATCAGACAAACACAGGGGTTATGAGAAACAGAGAAAACATATGAGCCAGACAGCTACACATCTTGCAAGGATCTGTACAGTTATGAAGTATGTTCTGTAGTGCTTGCCACTGTGCTATACAGGTGAACAGCAGTGATGTGTACATGGGTGCAGTCTGTGCTGCGGAAGGGTCATCACCTACTAAAACTACTCATGTATCCAGAGCTCTATATTGTTAGTCACATGTAGTAAAACTGGCTGCAATGCATGATGTTGAGGGCCATGTGTCATGCATGTCACCATTTGGGTAATGTGAGGTCTGTGTAACAGATTTTTTGTCATCTCACCTGTAAGTGTTTGTGTGTGTGTGTGTGTGTGTGTGTGTGTGTGTGTGTGTGTGTGTGTGTGTGTGTGTGTGTGTGTGTTTGTGTGTAATAGCCAACCTCAAATGCAAACTGATGTCATTGTCTCTGCAGACTCTGACAATCATGATAGGAATAGTGAGGTACAGGTGGGGCTGTCAGGGGCTGAATCTGTGACATTGGTTGGCATCCCACTGCTGTCCTCACCATCCCCGCATACAGTGACAATGCGCACACATGCCCCTTCACTAGTGGCCACAGATGATGGACAGTTGGCAGGTTGTGGCATGGAACAGGCTAATGTGGTGACTATGGCAGGTGTGAGTGTAGACACTGGCCGTAGCCAGAGTGCAAGCAAGGTCCCACACAGGCAGATAGACAGGGGTGCTCACAGGAGGACTGCTGCTTGTCAAGCTGCTGTTGGTGTTTGTTAATGTCTGTTATGTACTTCACAGATAAAGATTCTAGTTGTCTGCTGATGTGCTCTGTTATTCATCTGTAAATATGTTTGTAATTAATTGCTATGTTAATCAAATTGTTAATCGCTATGTAATCCAATGTAACTACTGTCTGTTTATTTTAACTGTGGAGCTTTTCTCCCCAGGCCTCCGCTGAAAATGGGCCTACGTCCAGTCGGACACTCCCGGTCAACACATTTAAATAAATAAATAAATAAATTGTGAGTATGTTTCTCTCATTATTCTTTATCACCCTTATCTGCTGCACATATTTCCTAGCTCAGTCCCTCAGTCTAGTTAATCGGTACAAGTCCTTGCATCCCTCCTTAGCCTCATCCTTAGCCTTCGCCACATCTTTCTTTGCCATGCACCTCATCTCCTTATATCCCCATCTACTTTCCTCATCTCTCTGACAATCCTACTCCTTCTTCCTCAACCTCTTTCTTTGTATACTGTCTAGTACTTCCTCAGTCCACCACCAGGTCTTCTTGTGCTCCTTCCTCCATCCACATGTCACTCTAAGCACCTTTCTAGCCATCTCCCTTACTAGCTCTGCTGTACTTAACCAGATATTTGGTAAATCTTCACTGCCACCCAGTGCCTGTCTTAACTCTTCCCTAAACTCCACCTCACAGTCACCTTTTTCCATTTCCCACCATTTGATCTTTGGTGCTACCCTCACACTCCTTCTTCTTGACAACCAACATCATCCTACAGACCAACATTCTATGCTGTCTAAATACACTTTCCCCTGTCACCACTTTTACAGTCTTAAATCTCCTTCAAACTGGCCATTTTACCTTGGATATATTCCACCTGTGTGCATATTCTTCTACTTTTGTATGTCACCCTATGCTCCTCCCTCATGTTATAATATCTATTCACCACATCCATGTCCATCCTTTTTGCAAAATCCACTACCATCTCACCATCTGCATTCCTTTGCTTAACACCATATATACCATCACTTCCTCATCCCCTCTGCTCCCTTCACCAACATGCCCAATGAAATCTGCTTTAATCACCTCTCTGTCACCCTTGGGTACAGTCATCAGCATGTCATCCAACTGACTTCACATTTCTCTTTCTCATCCATCATGCAACCAACTTGCATAGCATATGCACTAACAACAGTCATTTTTACACTATCAGTTTCCAGCATCATAAACATCACTCTATCAGACACTCATTTCATCCTCCAAAAGCACTCTTGGCATACTGATCCTTCAGGATAACCCCTACCCCCTTTCTCCTCCCATCCACACCATGATAGCACAATTGTGACCTGCCTCCCAATACACCTAGCCATACTCCTTCCATATAGTCTCTTGTACACACAATATATCAACCTTCCTCTGGCCATCATATCAGCTAGCTCTGTCCCTATACCAGTCATACCGCCAACATTAAAAGTTCTTACTCTCACTACCACACTCCTAGCCTTTCTCCTCTCTTCCTGCCATATGAGTGTTGTACATCCTCCAGGGTATGCCTGTCAATTCAAAGGCTACTGTGCAATTGAATGACTCAAGTGTGTTACAGCAATATTAAGACAGAGTCACTAATTTTGTCCCATTGCCCCCGCCCCGTATGTGTGGCGTCCTACAGATGTCCTGCTCTAATGGGTTGAGAGGGATGACTGGGCAGCAAGAGTGTGAATACAGTGTGCCATACTAACATAGAACAGAAATGTATATCAGGTATTACCTGTGCACATGTCAGTATGAGTAGGTGTATCTGGTCGCCTCACAACAAAAGACATGGGATGCAAAATGTCAGTTAAATAATCTGTACATGTTGTACACATGTAATCTTAGTTACTGTGCATCCAACAGAGTGACATTTCTACAACTACTGGTTGTTGCATTGCCCTAACACAGCCATGTGTATTACAATAAGCATTATTATCAGTTTGAAATTGGAGAGATGTCCAACTATGTTATGACTTTGTGTCCATGCCTACTACAAACAGCTATATAAACACCTACATAGCTGTATGGACTCAGCAGTAGCTTACTTGTAAAACATGCCTCAACTAAAGTAGAGCAATCCCCTTTGCTGGACAGCAGCAATACACAAACCACAAACTTTGTCCCTATATTGACTGTACAGGGCAAAGTAGGAGCAGTCGCCAACCTGGCATCAAGTCAGCTGTTGTCTGAAAAAGCATATAAGGTCACAGGTGGATTACTGTCAGGCTACCTATGAGTACAAATTGGACACATCCACCAAGGCAAATCACAAGGCCATCTTCCCATATGTCTGCAATCTCAGAGGCAACAAACCAACACAACCTGTAATGGTGGTCAGTCAGACCACATACATACACAACATAGCTATAGCCAACCTGCTGCAGATAGAGTTAGGGCAAACATCACCCCCCTGGCGCACCATAACTATAGGTGGATATGCACAGCACCCACATCCCTCCTCTCATCACCAGTGAGCAGGTACATAATACCTACTGAAAGGCAAAAAATGTAAGTATCCATAGGACATGATAACATCCCTGTCTGCATCCTACATGAACTCAGGCATGTGCTCCCAGCTCCATTACACACTGTAATTACACCAAGCCTTGGCACCATCCACACCCCATCCACATGGAAGATGGCCAATGTCATCCCTCTACACAGACCTGAATGAGGAATAGAGGATTATGCAAATAACTGGCCCTCATTGGGGTGAATATGACACACCAGGACCAAGAGTACAATGCAAGCTGACATTGTGCTGCTAGATTACAGGGGTACGGTGTGGTTGCAACTGGTGGCTAATGGTATTCAATGTACATGTGCAGGTTCTGTACATACTGTTGCCAAATGTCTGAGGTCCTGTGATGAGTTTCCCTGTTTGCTGGTGCAATGTTGCATCAGCAAAGGGCAACATTTTCAGTGGCTGAGACAACCATAATCATAGAAGCCATCATACAGAACCATGCTATAATGTTTGGCCAAAGCCAGAAACATCTGTGAGAGAGGACCGTCCATCATCCTGCACACACGTACATACAAACAGGTCCGGCATCATGCAACCGACCTCATACACCACGCCTGATAAAGGGCTGCTGCCATGGCCAGGGACCGCACAGCCACAGGTGGGGGCCCAGCCATGCAGCCTCCACTGACACCCATCGAGGAGCTCCTTGCCTACCTTGGGGCTCCCAGCCTAGTAAAACATCAAGGTACCGACCACCACATGCTGGATGTGGGTGGCACCCAGACAATGGATGAGGAGCGTGCAGGTAAGGCCCCAATGAAGATTACTAGACTAGTGTAGCAGACATACTTGTATCTGTAGAGTATCTACATGCATGTGTCAGGTCAGATTGCAGTTGTGAATGGGGTTTTCTAATGCACAGAAGTGCAAATCTATGGTGAAGGACAGCAAATTGTGTAGTATGGGGGTTGTACTGTAAATGTGCAGACATGTTGCATCCATCCTATACCAATGTCACATGTGAGTCTGCTGATAATACCTCTCTCCCATACCTACCAAGGTCCCTCTGGTCTGCATGTGTGACAGCAGCCTGAAGCTGGTGAATATGGAATTGTTCTGTTGAGCTTTGCCAATACCCCAGGCATGTGAAGGACATGCAATTTATCATGCACACAACTGTCACTCATAGCCATACTGCTTTATGTGCATGTTCACTTGTGGTGGGGTTAACTGCATTGTATCACAGTGGTCACCACAGGGGCCAATCTAAAGAGAATGTAACATTCCTGTAGCATACCTCACAACTTGTCAGGGCAAGACGTCTGGACAGAGACCAGCAAAATGGGGGGACATATGGCCTACGGTAGGGACATGTGTGAAACATTACTTTTATACAGTGGATATAAACAGTGTACACACCCCCATTAAGATGCCAGGTGTTTGTGATATCTGCACATTGAGACCACAATATGTCAGTCCACGCCTTTTCCAGTCTTTACTGTGACCCACAACATGAACAATTCAATTGTAAAACCAACCAATCTGTTGGGCACCAAATATGGAGTATACAAACCTTACAATAAGCTGGATTCATAGATGTGCACACCCTTCAAATAATATTTTATTGCAGCAGCTTGTAATTTACTGACAGCATTCACTCTGCTTGGGTTCACACCTGCCATCAAGTAAAGGCACTCTGAGTAAGACCACATAACACTCTGCTGTCCAAGTAGGATATTCTTGACATTTGCTCAGTTGCCTGCAACAGCAACAGCCATGGCTTGCAGACAGCTTACAAAGCAGCAAAGAGATCTCATATTTGAAAGGTATCACTCAGGAGTAGGGTACAACAACATTACCACAGCATTGCATACACCATGGAACACAGTGGAGAAAGTTATCAAAAGGTTTATTGAATATTGGACAACAGTGCTGTTGAAAAGAACATGACGTCCCTCCAAAACTGATGAAAAGGCATGTCCAAACCTGGTCAGGGAGGCTGCCAGGAGACATACAGCAACACTGAGGGAGTTGCAGAAATCTCTTGCAAGTACTGGTGTTATGTAATACATGTGAGAACAATCTCCCATATACTGCATAAGTTTGGCCTATGGGGTAGGGTCAAAAGATGGAAGCATTTCCCCACACTAAACAACATCCAGGAGTGGATACAACTTCCAATACAGCACATCATGTCTCCCAAAGGCATATGTACAAATGTGTTATGGTGTAATGAGATTATGGATCGACCTCACAGTCACAATACCAAAAGGTACGTGTGGCGCACAAGCAACACCTCTCTTCACCTGAAGACCACCATCCCCATGGTGAATCATGCTGGTGGCATTGGCCTGCTGTGGGGATGCTGTTCTAAAGCCAGAACCAGACCTGTAGTCACGGTGGTGGAAATTCTGAACATTTCAAAATAACACACATCTGTCCCACATCCATCAGGTGTCTGCAAGAATGCTGAGGATGGGGAGGGGTGTCAGCCTTCAACATGACAATGACCTAAAGCATACATCCAAAACTACTTAAGAATGGCTCCACCTGACACAGTCATGATTATGGATTGGTTCAGCCAGAGCCTAGACCTAAACTCAATAGCAAAACTCCAGTGCAACCTGACAAGGGCTGTGCACATGAGCTGCCCTTGCAATCTGACAGAGATGGGGGACCTTTGAAAGGAAGAGTGGCCAATAATGCCAAGTCAAGATATGCCATGCTGATAGACACCTTTCCAAGAAGAGTGAATGCTGTAAGTCACTTACAATGTCCTTTAACAAAGTATCATTCTAAGGGTGTGCACACTTATGCAACCACCATATTGCGCATATTTCATTTATTATATTTTACACGTAACACATTTGTTTATCAATTGGATTGCACAGGTCATATGTCACATGAAAGGTGGGTAATATATTTGAATGCATTTTTGAGGTCTCATTTTATATATTAAAATAACATGGCATGTTAACAGGGTTGTGTACACTTATCATATTCACTGTAAGCTTAGAAGGTTGATGGTGTAACAGGAATTGTGTGACCATACATTTACTGCTGGTTTGGAGGTCTGAAACTCAAATGTATGTCATTAATTAGTAGCGTCACTCCTCAGATCATCCCAGTTATGTATCAGACAAAGACAGGGGTTATGAGAAACAGAGCAAACATATGAGCCAGACAGCTACACATCTTGCAAGGATCTGTACAGTTATGAAGTATGTTCTGTAGTACTTGCCACTGTGCTATACAGGTGAACAGCAGTGATGTGTACGTGGGTGCAGTCTGTGCTGGGGAAGGGTCATCACCTACTAAAACTACTCATGTATCCAGAGCTCTATATTGTTAGTCACATGTAGTAAAACTGGCTGCAATGCATGATGTTGAGGGCCATGTGTCATGCATGTCACCATTTGGGTAATGTGAGGTCTGTGTAACAGATTTTTTGTCATTTCACCTGTAAGTGTTTGTGTGTGTGTGTGTGTGTGTGTGTGTGTGTGTGTGTGTGTGTGTGTGTGTGTGTGTGTGTTTGTGTGTAATAGCCAACCTCAAATGCAAACTGATGTCATTGTCTCTGCAGACTCTGACAATCATGCTAGGAATAGTGAGGTACAGGTGGGGCTGTCAGGGGCTGAATCTGTGACATTGGTTGGCATCCCACTGCTGTCCTCACCATCCCCGCATACAGTGACAATGCGCACACATGCCCCTTCACTAGTGGCCACAGATGATGGACAGTTGGCAGGTTGTGGCATGGAACAGGCTAATGTGGTGACTAAGGCAGGTGTGAGTGTAGACACTGGCCATAGCCAGAGTGCAAGCAAGGTCCCACACAGGCAGATAGACAGGGGTGCTCGCAGGAGGACTGCTGCTTGTCAAGCTGCTGTTGGAAGTGCCACAGCAGGTGTCACCAGACACATGTTTCTGGCTGTCATGAATGCACAGGCACATACTGAATGCCACATCAGACAAATACTCAGGGTGGTGGATGCAAATCTTCCTGATTTATGTGGCAACATACATGACCTTGTTGAGGCCATACGTCATAATGCTTAGGTCATGAATAGAGAGTGGGGTGAGACCTTGGCAATCCTCGACTGTGGCATGTCTGTGCTAGAGCATGTGGTGGGAGATGGGCATTTGCCATGTGGACATAGGTCAGCACCAACAACAGATGAAAGTCTACGGGGTCATGCAACTTCACACTCCTGTAGTGGCAGTGACATCAGCACTACCAAAGGGGGGTTGCTGTCCACATCACACTGGAGCAGGCCATGGGCACATGGTTCTGGTTGGTCCCATCAGGGACACAGATCCAGCAGACAGCAGTCACCATCAGGAAGCAGTACTGCATCTGGCATTGGGCTTGGTGGTGCCAATGATACCCCTGGCAGGACCAATTCCCATGTCCATGGCTGGAGATGGTGAACTGGACACCCTGCCATGTACAGCCCACAGCTGTCCAACATACACCTGTGTAGGGCAGCCACATGGCGTGACTGTATGCATGCATGCACACACATCTGTATCACTGGCAGGTCACCTACAGATGCACACAGCACCCCTACACAGCCCATCTATTGGATTGCCCTACAAACACACCCACATGATGTCAACCATATGGCCCAGCCTAAGCTTCTGGCAAACTCACACCACTCCCTGTGCATATGATGATACCTGTGCCACATCCCTGTCATCCATAACATCTATGCAGGGACATGCTAATATGGGTCTGATACACAGAGTGAATATAGTACAGTGTAGCTATGTAATACTGTGTAAGGTGCTGTCTACTTGCATTTGTTATGGGTACACATACAGGTGTATGTACCTTATTTGCCAGAATGCATTATTGCTGTTAGTACCACTGACTGAATGTAGTCTGACATGCTGTATTCTGTTTGTGTTTTAGGTGTCTGTGTGTCTGCAAGCTGTGGCCCTGTAGACATTCCCAAGAGGGTTATGGCAGAGTGGGACTACATCGACCATGTCATAGGCAAGGTACAGCTTTATATGTACATGTACCATGTGTGTATGCATGCAACAGTGTGTGAGGGACACTGTTTTCAGACAGTGCGACCTTACATACATGCCCCTTGTCACAGACAGGTAGCCTTCAGACATGTCACCTCAGTGTTATGTAGTACCTCATACATACAGAACATGCTACCGCAGTACTGTCAGCAGGTCCCTCACAAGCATAGCCATTACATTAACTACAACAGATTGACCTGTCAACACCTGTTGGCCCTGACATTTCTTTCCCATACACTCAACCCTGATGCAGTTGATGAGGGCATGCATGATACTGTGTATGATAGGTTTGTGGAATGTATTCCTGAGTTCACCGGGTGGAACAGGGAGACAAAATGGTATATCCTTTGCATACACACAGTAAAGACTGACAAAGGGAATGTGTATATACTATCATCAACACAGTTGGCAATAGATAGATTAGTAAACCTACATATCCATCTGAATACAAATGACATGCCCCACATAGATTATATGCATAGGATGCAACACACTACCTCTTACAGCATGTAATGTTCTGAATGCCTTCATGGATGGTGAGATAACCCAGTAGAAATCACATGCAGAGTCATGTATTGCTCCTACAAGCCTGGACAAGTGATAGGGTAGCAGACATTGTATCAGCATGATGTTTCAGTCAGGTATGATACCTGATGCTGGCATGTGTGTCACTATACTCACTGTGGCTGATTTGGCAATAATATCACATACATGGGCATTGTTAAAGGACACATACCACATATAGGTTGCAAACATATGGATATTTCATAGACATTTGTACATAGGCCTGCACAATGCTGCATGTGGGACAGATGCCATTACCATGCTGTATAAAGTAATGCCATCAGGAGGAGGTAAACAGGCATGGATGGTACACACATCAAAATGGTATCAGCCAAACAGGATATGATCTTTACCCAAATACACACTCACACAGACACACACACACACACACACACACACACACACACACACACACACACACTTGCCAGTATTGAGAGTTGAACCTCTACCTATCTAGTTATTACTACTATAGTGTTAGGCAGTTGTCAGATGAGCCACAGAGTTTACATGATTTCTGCTAGTCCCGAGGTACTTCTAAGGTAAATGACATCAGCAGGCCTAGTAAAATAGGGTGATGGGAAGTGTACAGGGTGCTACACAACTCAAAATAGTATAACCCACACAGTATGTGATTCTTACACAAACACACACACACACACACACACACACACACACACACACACACACACACACACACACACAGTTGCCAGTATTGAGATTAGCACCCCTGCCTATCTAGTTATTTCTATTATAGTGTGATGCAGTTATCAGACACACCGTGGAGCTTGCATGATTTCACCTAATCCCAAGGTACTTCTAAAATGAATGACATCAGCAGGCCTAGTAAAGTAGGGTGATGAAAGTTTATACAGGGTGGCACACAAATCAAAATGGTATAACCCACACACTATATGATACACACACTTGCCAGTATTAAGATTAGAACCCCTGCCTATCTAGGTATTTGTACTATAGTGTTACTTCTTCCTACAAACATACACACTTACACACTCATACACACATATGCTGGATTTGAGAGTAGAACCCCTGCCTATTTAGTTACTTGTACTACAGTGTTACTCAGCTACCACACATGCTACAGAGCTTACTGGACTGACAAATGGTCAAAGGTGCTGATAACTGCACAGCTAAGGTAAACTGTTACAGGTGCCAGAAAGTCTGCCTTCAATTTTTCCCTTAGATTTTGCTAGTTCTTTCTCACTTGCACTTCAAATAGCCTATTAGTTTTACACTCCAACAGGTTTTTGTATTAACTATTCTAGCACACCTGAGTGCCATCAGCAGTAGTTTTCCTCATGGAATTAGTTCCAGTACTTAGCAGTTATAACCACCCCTCCTGGCATGATTAAAGTGCAGTTATCTGTGCTTTTGCCCATTAACCTGGTGACTTGGGCATTCTGAGGCACTGTTGTAACTGGCTCATGTACGCAGACAACCTTCTCCTCTAAACTCCCAACACTCAGACTTGTGAGAGATACCCCTATATCACCAAACTGGAAGATATGCACTCTCCGGCAAAGACTGGACTAGCTGGTCAAGAGGAGAAGTGTCAAAACCTGCACCACACAATATGGACTACATACCCCTCCAGAACAGCCACTATCACAGTTCTGACATACAAACAAAAGCCACACACACAACTTCACAGAGGCACTCAATAGACATTTACCCAAACAGCAAAGACCACCAAGACAGACACCCACTCGCCCACCACAACACAGCACAAACCACAGGACACTCATCTCACCTACACAGTGTGCCCCTCAACCTAAGCCCCTAAGTCTAACCACCTTTCCCAGTACAGTAAGCATAGCTGACTCAATAGTGAGGCACACAGATGTCCAACTCACTAGGTTGAATATGGAGAAGGTAACAGTCAGATGTCTATCAGATGCCAGAATCCAACACACCCAGTGAGGTCACTCCACAACAAATACAAGTATCACTATGTTATTGTCCATATGTGTGTGAATGACCTGAGACGCAACTCCCTGGACTACATGAAAAGAGACATGGAGCTCTCAGATTATGTGAACCAGGCGAGTATGACAGTAGCCCTGAGAAGTATACTACTGTCACCCAGAATAATACCACAGTACAAACAACAAATGATTGACTTCAACAATTGGCTTAAGTGTCTAGTGTCAGTCTCAGGGGATTCAGTGTTTGCTTGCGATGACATGATTGACAGACTGCGATAGCTTGCCAGAGATGGCCGGCATCTGTCACCCCTGGGTTTCCAGATACTGGCTAAGTGTTTTGCCACCCCTATAGTGCCTTTTTAGGCAGTGTTCCAAATCAAATTACCACAGAAAAACTATACATAAATGCAATCTGTGGGTCATGCTGCTCAACACTAGACATCTAAATCTCAAGACAGTACTCAAAGTACTCCTCAAAATGGAGAACTTTGACATTTGTGCTGTAATGGTGACCTGGTTTACAGCAGCAGACAGCACCCCTGCACTACCAGGCTATAACTCATTCCACAGCTGTCAGCTCCAAAACATGGATCACAGCTCCAAAGGTGGTGGTGCTTCATATTCACAAAGGATATGTACACCTACAGACTAGTAAAACAGCAAAGACCACCAAGACAGACACCCACTCACCCACCACAACACAGCACAAACCACAGGACACACATCTCACCTACACAGTGTGCCCCTCAACCTAAGCCCCTAAGGCTAACCACCTTTCCCAGTACAGTAAGCTTAGCTGACTCAATAGTGAGGCACACACATGTCCAACTTACTAGGTTGAATATGGAGAAGGTAACAGTCAGATGTCTATCAGATGCCAGAATCCAAAACACCCAGTGAGGTCACTCCACAACAAATACAAGTATCACTCTGTTATTGTCCATATGTGTGTGAATGACCTGAGACGCACCTCCCTGGACTACATGAAAAGAGACATGGAGCTCTCAGATTATGTGAACCAGGCGAGTATGA
This sequence comes from Protopterus annectens, assembly GCF_019279795.1. Lineage (NCBI taxonomy): Eukaryota > Metazoa > Chordata > Ceratodontiformes > Protopteridae > Protopterus > Protopterus annectens. Next base: position 1,331,519,978 of record NC_056735.1, read on the forward strand.
CAGTAGCCCTGAGAAGTATACTACTGTCACCCAGAATAATACCACAGTACAAACAACAAATGATTGACTTCAACAATTGGCTTAAGTGTCTAGTGTCAGTCTCAGGGGATTCAGTATTTGTTTGCTTGCGATGACATGATTGACAGACTGTGATAGCTTGCCAGAGATGGCCGGCATCTGTCACCCCTGGGTTTCCAGATACTGGCTAAGTGTTTTGCCACCCCTATAGTGCCTTTTTAGGCAGTGTTCCAAATCAAATTACCACAGAAAAATTATATATAAATGCAATCTGGGGGTCATGCTGCTCAACACTAGACATCTAAATCTTGAGACAGTACTCAAAGCACTCCTCAAAATGGAGAACATTGACATTTGTGCTGTAATAGTGACCTGGTTTACAGCAGCAGACAGCACCCCTGCACTACCAGGCTATAACTCATTCCACAGCTGTCAGCCCCAAAACATGGATCACAGCTCCAAAGGTGGTGGTGCTCCATATTCACAAAGGATATGTACACATCCAGACTAGTGTCCCAGGATAATGCATCTGAGATACTTCAGATACAACTGACATTGGGTAATAGTGCAATCCAGGTGATAGCCTGCTATAGGAGTGCATCCATGTCTCTAGACTCTCAATCCACACTCCTCAACACCTTGTAATCTATCAAGGTCCAACCCAACATTTTCATACTAGGAGACTTCAACTACCCCTCCATCACCTTGGAAAAATACTCAAGCACCAATACACTGACCCAATGCTTCCTGGAATTCATAAGTTCCAATGCCCTGGAACATCTCATTCTGACACCCAATAGAGGAAGCAACATCCTTGACCTATGCTGATTACTAACATATGGGACCATTGCTTGACAACAGTAGTCAGTCCCTACCTGGTAAGATCCAACCATTTACTTTAGTAATCATTATGGAAATACACATCTCACCAATACTCCCCGCAAAGGTGACCACCTTGAAAAACTTCTCCAAAGCTGACTTTGGACTCCTAAAAACAGAGGTGGCTAACTTCACAGCACCCATGCCAATGGAAAATACCTGCATGACAGCTGAATCATACACAAATGCACTGTACAAACATGTACATAAATGCATGGAACTAGCCATACCCAACAGAACCATGACACTCTCCTCCAAACACTGGAGGCCAATCTGGTGGTCCCCTGCCATTAATAACCTGTAAAACAGAAGAAAGAAACTGTTGCAGAAAAAGATGGCATCCCAAGTGTGGTAACACTCCCTTATTAGTCTCAACAACAACTTGAGATCCCTCATGAAATTATCTAAAGCCAGCTATGATGGCAAAATTGCAGCAGACACTGACAATCATCACAAAGCCTTTGATAGGTATATCAAGAACCTCCACGGCAATACCCAGAAGTGCTCTGAGTTACTACAGAATGCTACCTCCTATACTAAGCCAACAGATATTGCCAACATTCTTGCCAACACATTCACTGCCAGCTTTACCCCTCTCTCCTCCCCTAAGGGAACAATCAGAATGCCAGAAGAATGCCAGTCACCCAGGATTACTGCAGCCCAGGTTAAACCTGCATTGTCCACAGGCAACAATACAGCTTCCATAGGACCCAAAATATTACTGTCTGTGTTCTACATGAACTACAAAGATACCTGGCACCACATCTGTGTGCTCTGTTCAGTCACAGCCTCACCTCAGCCTTTGCCCCTCCCAAATGGTGCACTGCTACAGTCATCTCTGTCCATAAAGTGGTAGTGACTACAGACCCTGGGAATTATCAGCCCATTAGCCTGATGAGTCTGATATGTACAGCTATGGAGCACATCATCAGGGACCTGATCGACAAAGATATAGGTAATCTCCTAACTCTGGACCCCACACAGTTTGGCTTTGTGAAAGAGAGATTATGCCTCCTCAACCTGGTTGACTTCTTTGAGTCAATCACCAGGGCTGTGTATGATGGTAAGGCACTGCATACAGCCTATATCAATCTGGCCAAGGCTTTTGATACCATTCCTCAGTCAGGAATTATTGATGAACCTACCAAACTAGGCATCAACCTCTATATCATGGAGGGGGGCTGCAAATTGGCTCACAGATAGAACACACAGTATGAAAGTAGTGAACTCCAAGTCAGACTGCCAACCGGTCACAAGTGGAGTCCCACAGGGATCATTCCTGGGTACTCTCCTGTTCAGTATCTACTTCTCAGGAGTCCAGGGCAACACAAAGGAGCTCTGGCTGACCAAGTTCACAGACAATTGCAAGCTGGGAGCCATCATTAAATCCAGAAGTGATGCAGACATCCTACAGAAAGGCCTCACTGAGACCACTGACTGTGTGTAAACCATGAGCAGAAGCTTAACACCACAAAACGCATTATCAGCCCCTTTGGTAAAAAACGTAGTTCCGACTAAGTACCACATTGATGGGAGCCCACTGAACACTGTAGGCATTATACGAGATCTGCGGACACAGGTTGACAGCAACCTTTCCTTCAACCACCACATTGCCACTGTAGTCAGGAAATCTTTCTATGTGGCACATCTCATTACCAAGGGTTTTGCATCCAGGAAGAAAGAGGTCATCATCTCTGTGTACTCTTCCCTCATTAGACCAATCATCAACTATAATGGCCTCAGTAGACACCTGCAACAGCTGGAGATGCCACAGAAGTACCTTACAAAGAGGATCCTAGACATTAAACACATGTCCTACACAGACAGACTCAAAAGACTCCAGCTATTCTCTGTCTCATATCACCTACTTAGAGGTGATCTCTGCTTGACTTGCAAAGCCATGTCTGACACAGCTCTTTTAGAAATGCTACATCTAAAGGCATTCCAATCCCTCTGCACCACACACTGCAGAGACCTCGACCTCATTACCACAATCAACACAATATGCTGGAGGGACAGGTTCCTCGCCCAGAGACTGCACATGTCCTGGAATAGACTTCCCATACATGTCAAGCAAAGCACCTAGATGACCCTCTTCCAGAGAAATCTTGATGAGTGGATGGGTAATAGAAAGTTCACCCCAGGGATCATTCCAGTGGGTCTACTTGATAGAGACACTAGAAACTGATGCCAGGTGGCACAATGGCAGGGCACTTCTATGGGGCTAGTCTTGTAAAAGCACCAGGGCCATTAGTCTAGTACACACCTATGAACCTATAAGGGGAGTGACATCAGCATGACTGATAAAGTAGGCCAGTGGGTGGGAATCTTATCAAAATACTTCTTCCTACAAACATACACACACACTTTTACACCCACACACACATTTGCCAGATCTGAGAGTAGAACCCCAGCCTACCTAGTCATTTGTAGTGCAGTGTTACACAGGTATTGCATGCACTACAGAGCTTACTGGGTTCATAATTGTCCAAAGGTGCCGATAAGGGGAATGACATCAGCAGGACTGATAAAGTGGGGCACTGGGAAGTGTTGCAGGTGGGAATGGCCTAAAACTGTTTCACCTTCAAACAAACACACACTCTCTCATTCTCACATAAACAACTGTCTCACACACACACACACACGCACACACGCACACACACACACACACACACACACACACACACACACACACACACACACACACACACACACACACACACACACACACACAGTTGCCAGTATTGAAATTAGAACCCCTGCCTATCTTGTTATTTGTACTATAGTGTTACACAGTTATCACATGCACTACAGAGCTTATAGGGATGATTGATGTCCAATGGCACTTCTAAGGTGAATGACAGCAGCAGCAGATCTTGTGAAGTAGGGTAATGTGAAGTGCACTTAGTGGGAAGAGTCTCCTAATACGTAGACCTATGGACATACACACACACACACACACACACACACACACACACACACACACACACACACACACACACACACACACAGGCAGGTGATGTGATATTATAAACCCAACCTCAGTACTGTTACACAATGGGGCTCACCTTTTATGCTGACTCGTGCAACTGTTTACAACTGGTATGCTACTGTCCACAGCAGGACATCACTGTATGCCATTCAGGGTATCTGTTTGTGTGACTCACTCTGTCTGTGTCCCCCTTTGTCTCTCTCTCTCTCACTCTCTCTTTATTACTGTCTGTCTCTCAGTTCCCCACATCTATGTGTGTGTATGCTTGACATATGTTCTCTGTTGCCCACATATATGTGTATGTATCTCATAAAACAGATGCAGATATATCACATATGGGCCACCTACTGCTAGCTGAGGGTAATCCTGTCTGATGTGTTCGTGTGGGGACAGTTGAGGTGTACATAGCTGTCTGTATGCACAGACATATATACACAATGCAGTCATATATTCAAGTGGGACTCCATTCCAGAGATAGGTGTACTTCAGTCCAGGGTTTTGCGTGCTACAGCCATACCTCCCAGGAATACACAGGACTTTCCTCAAGGTACTTGTTTTGTTTAGCAGACATTTTCTGACATATCTGTATTCTGAAACTGCAATGTATTGTGTCATTACCTAGTGCCAGACATCCTCAGGTCATCACCTTGCTTTACCAGAGGAATACTACTTGTATGCTACATAGACCAATATTATGTGGGCAGCTATGTAAATTCTTGCCCAACAAGGCCATTTGTGAGATGTGGCTGCAACCAGTTTAGTAATGACACAGCTGTGTAAACAGTCCAGCAACCTGGTGATATACTGGCTGGGGATCTCCTGCTTGTGTGGTATCTTTCTAACCTGAAATGTCATATCCTTGTGTGGGCATACCTCTCACCTGTACATTTTTTGGCCCATCATCCAGATGTTTGGCTAGAGGTTTCATCCTTTCTAAGTAAACATGTGTTTTTATGGCAAGCTGGTTATATATAATTGAAGAGTGATGTTACAAAGTAATGACAGACATTACTGTTTCAGACTACATAACTTTCAGACAATTCCCACTACTGCAAATCCCTCACCCAACCAACTTTCTCAGTATGTAAGAGCGATATTTACAACACATGCCTATTATTGTGCCTTTGTTCCACTTTTATTTCTGCCCTTGTCTAGACATCTTGCTCTCAGAGGATGGAAGTTGTGGGTGTGGGTACAGAATGCATTCAATTGCACAGGCATGTCCATTATATGTAAAAGCAAACATAAGAAAAAAGGATTATTGAGAACGATGACTGCCAACAGTACCAAAAAACATTAATAGTCACAAAAGCCTTGGCAGTTCTGCTATATATACACATAACAGTGGGTGTCACTGACATGCATAACAGTTGGTGGTCTATATTATATTATCGCAGGCTTACAAAAGTGAACGATAAATAATCAACCCCATGTAAGCAAAAGCTTACAATGTCGAAACCTCAAAACAGCAATTTTTTCCAAGGGAAAAAATTCACTGTTCCAAAATTAAAAAAAAAACAAACTTTAAAACATTACATAATATGGGGGCCTTTGGCCCCCACAATCCCCCTACTTAAATATACTAACTCCAAGATCACATTACAGTGCTGAAAACAGCAAAGTAACGAAAGCGGCCAAGCAAATTCTTTCCCAGGGAAAGAATTTTCTGAAAAGCCACTTTGCTATATTGCCTTTTCGCACTTTTCAGTTTGATGAAGACACATTCATCAAACTGCATCTGCAATCTGGTAATAGAAACCCAACAGCTGGCACTGCAGTTATCCACACATGGCCATGTCAAAGACAGTATTGTACCTATTGCACTACAAGACTGCCAGGAGAATGTGCTGGCCAGATCCAGACAGTATTAATCACACATACACATAGCTCATTGACCCTTGCACATTGTGGACAGGCAACATGTTTTCATGTGTATTGGTACAGCCCTGTCAATATGTGCTATGCTGCTATTTCCCTGCAAACATACATGTTACTGCATTTATGTGGGTATATGGGGGTGCACACATGTCAAGTGTACACATTTGCACAGACTGTGCTGATATTTGCTTTACATTTTGGTTCCATTTACCATACTATAGTGCTCTGTCTTGGGGACTAGAGGCATATCAGTAAAGAGCCCAGGTCAGATTGTACTGGCATACATTTGTGTTTCAGACTTCTTACCCTTCATAGCCTTTCTGCAACTGCGGGTCCTGCTGTGCTATCACTGTGTGAGTCTGTGGGGGGGTAATTCAACATTGCCGCCATTTGTATGCCTTTACCAGACATTTCTCTGTGGTTTTCTATAACTGACTTGCTGTGTGGATGTGAGAGGTGGTTATGGGACCACTACCCTGACATCCATGCCTGTGACCTATAACCCCCAGTTAGTTGTCCCCACACATATACTACAGTGGGATTTGCCACCTTCAGTACTATTGCATAGTGCATGGAGGCCAGTTTTGGCCAGACATTTCCTGGTGATATACATAGCTGTCAGTTGTGTGCCGCTATCCCAGTAGGCCATCTCAGTCCCTTACATGCATGCAGCATTACTGTAGATATGCTAGCAAGACATACTAATCCATTCATTTATTGTTAAGAAGAATGACTTACCTTGTGCTTATGGCAGTTGTGAGGATGGTATCTGAGGGCCGCCTATGTTGAAAGCACACAGTACACTGCCTATACATGGTAAGTTACAGGTAATGTGATGTGTGTGTCATCCATTTTACTGTGTGTGCAAGTCAGAGAGAGGTGTCAGTCCCTGGGGTCCCTACAGTGTCAGTGTGTGTGCTATGCATTGCCTCTTTGCCAAGGCCTGAGCATACTGGGCACACCTCTGTCTGCCTACAGGAGCAGCCTTAGGGGCCTCCTCCTGTGAGTCCCTCTGTGCCTGTGGGGAACCTGATAATGGTGGTGGGCTGTGTGGCCCTTCCTCATGCTGTTCCTGCTGCAGCTGTTTCCACAAGATCATATTGTGTAGCATGGCACATACTATGAACATGTGTGCACATGTGGCTGGAGAGTACTGCAAGGCTCCACCAAATATGTCAAGGCAGTGCAACCGTGACTTGAGAATCCCAAACACACACTCTATAATGATCCTGGTTTGTGTGTGTGTATGCTTCATTATGGCATTCTTGTGTGGGTGTGTGCAGTTCTGATGGGAGTCATCCTCCACAACTCCAGTTCATAGCCAGAATCCCCCACCAGATGGCCATACGGGATGCCCCCACTGCCAAATGCTTGGTGCAGCTGTGACGAATGCCAGATGTGGAAGTCATGATAGCTTCCAAGGCTGCCAGCACACACATTCATGATAATGCCCTGGGCATTTCACATGACCTGGCAGTTGATAGAGGAGAATCTATTGTGGTTTATGTAGACCCTACCCTGTTCACCTGGTGGTGCTTTGATGTGGATGTGCGTGCAGCCTATGACACCCATTACCACTGGGTATTCTGCTACATGGTCGAAGAGATGCATATTGCTATTCCTCTCCAGACTGTAAGGTGTTTCCGTACTTTATACTGTTGTGCTACAGATGCTGCCTGTATGATTGGCTGACTGTGATGCATCCCACCTGCCAGCTATGTTATTTGTACTTGATTGCTTTAATTCTGCTGTTTTCCTTTTTTTTCTTTTTCCCCTTTTCCATTTCCTCCCTTTTTAAGCCATGAGAAGCAATGCACAAACCCAGTGCCCAAATGTAAACAGTCCTGCTATTTCCATTTCTTTTTTTTTTTTTGGTTTTGTTTTAGACTGGGTGAGCACCATGCAAACCTGTTTAGCTTATGTAAACAGTAAGAAATGGCCCTCCCATGGGCGAGAACATGCTCCTCAGTTCATGGAATAATATACAGCCTCAGACAGACACCCTTGCTTAGCTGTGTTTAACTAAGCTTATCTCTGCAAATTTAGGGCTCCAATGTGCTTACAACATGCCTTACACACACCCTTTTCATGTCTGTTGCTCCTCCTAGTTAACACCATCGTGCTAAAGCACCTACACAGTTAGGTGCAGTTTGGGACATAGAAGATTTTTGTGATTCAGTAAATTTCCCCTTATTTGCATACCCCACTGCCTTAGTCCATAGTTACTGCATTTACACAGAGCCTTTCCCCTTGACAACCACTGTTCCCTGGTATTGTTTTCATTCTGCATGCCATAAACTATAATAGCAAAATGCAGATTTCCCTTAAAATTTAGTTTTTACATATTTGTTTTTATTTTTGGCACGATCCTGTTTGTGTGCCGCTGCCCTATGCTTAAACGGCCAAGGTCGGCCAAAAAAAATAATAAATTTAATTTTTTATAAAAAGAAAACAGTTTTCCATGCAAATGGCCATATATTTGGCCACTGGAATGGCTAACACTATAATACATGTTTTTTTGAGGGCTGTCATGCCTCCATTTTATTTGCAAAAATGCATTCGGTTAGTAACCGAATACATTTCTGCAAATAACACTGTTCTACCATGGATACCTAGCTGCTTGGTGAATTGCTAATTCACCTCATTTACATGGTTTTCACCAGCAAATGAGGTAATTAGCATTCTATAGCTCTATCTGTGCAGGAACAGTGTAGGCATGCTCATGCATGTCAGATCAGCAGTTTGCTGGATTGCTCGGCGGCCATATTCTGTGCAGGAATGGCTACACTGTTCCTGCAAAGAGATTTTGGCTTGATGAATCCCGGGGTGTAAATGTTACTTAGTCTCACCAGCTTCCTGGGTTCTACATTCAGTAAATGAAAAACTGCTCATCTTTGTGCTTCCTTGTTAATTGCTCTGTACCGGCACAATAAACTGATTGCTTTCTGTAATAACTGGCTTGAGAGTGGGAACAGCATTCAGAAAAATAATAAACAGAACCCCAAAAAATTCTAGTCAGCCATTAAAGAAATCTTACAGCCATACATCTAAACTGTCCATATTTTCACACTATGTCCAGATTTTTGCTTCATATTTTTGGTCTGTTCCTCATAAAATTTCCAGTTTTCTGGCAAATCATTGAGGATTGAAATCACCAAATAATATTAAATAATGACAGAGATTTGAGATTCAGATGTTATATTGTTCAGAAAATACATAATAAGGAAAAACTTTCTAACAACTTTCTAAGTTTATAGGAGCAATATTTAAAATATATCCCTATACTTGGACCTTTGTCCTTGCATTATTTCTGGCTTTGTCTAGATTTCATGCACTGAGATGTTGAGAGCTATGTTTACATTCCAGCCAAAAATTTCAACCCTAACCACTCCCAAGTAACTCACCAATTGAAACTACAATAGAGTTCAACTCTTATAACATAGGTTCATAGGTTCATAGGTTCATAGGTAGGTAGGTACTGGGCATTTTTAAGCCTAGCCAGAATGTGTCAGCTTTCACCACCCCATTGATTAATTAACTGAACCTCTGTCAAGCAGAGCTAATGAAATGATCCTAGGGGTGTATTTTCTGTTACCCATCCACTCGTCCAGCATGTTCTATTTATTGCTGTGGTGCGGTTTAGCTTACTAGAGCATGTGGCTTGCAGTGACTTGGATTTCTTTAGGTGGAGCATGTCCATCAATTCTGAGTTGGATATGGCTTTGTAAGTCAGGCAGAGATTACCTTATTGATAGTATAAGAACTACTATATCCCACACAACACAGCTTCTGTCCCTTCCATAGTATTAACACTGCATGTCTAACCTTTACTGATACTGTCAATAAAGCTAAAGATAATGGCAAACTTGTATCCTCCTTATTTTAGACCTGACTAAAGCCTTCAACATTGATTGTCACAGCAAACTTCTACTTCAGATGTCCACACTAGGTCTATCTCGACCCACCCTTCTATAGTTCAAAAGCTACTTGTCCAATAGGTGTTATTGAGTAAAATGACTCTCCACCCTCTCTCTGTATCTGCCAGTCACCACCACCGTACCACAAGGCACTGTCCTTGGTCCCCTCTTCTTTAACATTCTCACTAACACTCTGCACACATCCACAAAACATGGATACAATACACAAATGACTCCACACTCACATGCACATCAGTCATCCTGGCACATCTCCAGAAATTACTTAAGAAGCTTTAACAGCCAAACCACTGAAAAATGGCTTTGTAACTTAAAACTCATGCTCAACCACCCCAAAAATATATATTTCTTTTTTTCCAAAATCCATCTCTCATGAAAAAACAAACTTTGAAATCTTCTCTCTTAATAATCAACCAGTGAAGTCAATTCTCATTGCAAATTATTAGACACAACAGAGAATGTTACCCTCATATTCGATCTGAATATACAAAAATTGCATAAAAAATTACCAAAAATTAGAGATGCTTTATAGAGCCAAAATCTTTCTCACCAACAGAACTGAAACTACACTTGCCATTTTTTTCTGCAGTGCAATGGTGTGCCCTACTTGGCAGAGCAACAACTGAGTGGAATGTAGATTGGTGAATACTGGAACTGCATAATGTAGTCTAGGACAAAGCTAGCCATAGGAAACTGATCTACTATCATATTCAGTCATGTAATTTTTGGCTTTGTAGAGGGGTCTCTAGTTTTAGATTTGTTTTTAAGTTAACTATTTGAAATCACACATCATGTTTTGCAGAGTCCCATGATATGGAGACTGAAAAGTTGAAAAGCTGGACTTATATGTACTAAGTCTTAGACTGCTGTTTTTTGGAATATTCCTTTTGTCCAAGGCATGGTACTATTAGAGTTGGCATATGTAACTTTGAGGGAGGGGAAGCTTGCCCCAAAAAAACAAGTTTAAAGGAGAAGAGCGATGTTGAATATTCTCTTTTTTATATTATTTTAGATTCTCTTTTTTATCCTTTATTTTTGGTCTTTTTTCTTTCAGAATCTCTGCAAGTGTCAAGATTTCAATAAAGAGCTATTTTCTTATTGATATGTAGGTAAAACCAAAGATTAGTGTTAATGGTGACACCTAGTAATTTGGCAGTTGAGACTATGTTTAATGTTGAGTGTACTTCAGAAGACTGACAAACCAAAAGACTGAATCCCAGAAAACTGAAAATTCAAAATACTTATACATTTGTAATGCAGGGGGAAAGCCCCCTGCACCCCTAATGTGGGGGCTGTGCCCCCAACACTCCCTGCTAACTATATTTACCAACTCCAAGATCGCACAACAGTGGAAAATGGGCAAATTCTATCATTCAGTATTTTGAATTTTCAGTCTTTTGGGATTCAATGTTTTGGTTTTTTAGTCTCTGAAGTAGACCCATTTAATGTTATATCCTCTGAGGATAGCACAAGAAAATTAAATAGGTCAGTAGAGGATTGTTTGGGCAGGAAGAACATAATTTAGTCTTTTTATCATTGAGTGTTTTGTATCAAGTAATTGGGGAGGAAAAACTATTGCAGGGAGCAACAGCACTATATAAGCTATTGTGAATATGCATAAAAATGAATGAGAATATTTTTATAGAGCACAGTCAAAAAAGGGTATAAAGAAGTGGCATTGGCTCTCCACAGTGCTCTTCATCTTGACAGTACAAAAGGAGGCACAGAAGCTTTGGAGATTTTTAGGGCAGAATGAGAAAACGTTAGGGGTGACCAACATAAGTGTAACCAAGGATGATAATACAGTTCTGCTAGGGAATGTTACTAGGCTTTTACCAGTAATGATGGAGATCTTCAGAAGATTTGGGGAAAATCTTATTTACCTTGTTTATGTTTCCATAAAAAATATTTATATTTTTTTCATGTTAGAATAGGAAGAGTTGATGGAGATGGAGATGCTTTGCCAAGATTTTCCAAAGATGACAAGCAACAGGGTATTATGTTCTTTCATTCACTCAGGGGAATAATGAAATTGAGTCAGAAGGTGTTGTTGGAGAAGGTGAAGTCATTACTAAACAAGTTATAAAGCCGGATGTCTGTGTTTGGTGGGCATGTTGAAATGGTTAGCATTACGATATTGATTTTGATTATGTACTTATTAAGGCATGTGGCCATTACGCCACATTACATAAATTTGAGAGAGCTGCAGAGGATTTGTGATGGGTTTCTACAGAGAGAAAATTAAGGTAGAATTATTAAGTCTAAGTTGTAGATATCAAATGTGATGAGAGCTTGGAGTATACCAGACATTTTTAGCTATCTTATGAAAATGCATAAGACTCAGAGAATTCATGGAGTGAAGAATGATTAGTTGAGGTTAGGCACAGGGACAAAGGATGGATGGTGGTGCACAAGTTAAAGATGACCGAGCATGTATATATCTGTTTCTTGGATCTGTGGTTTAGGATTCCTAAGATGCTTAATGATAAAGAACGGTGGGGTATGGTGGACAAGAGGAGGTGGATGACTGGAACATGTGATGAGAATGTTATGAAGCTAAGGAACTATAGCAGAGTTTGTTGTCATTTACCAAGCTTGTATATCTAAAAAAACATTGAAGGTTAATGCTTATTGTATTTATTCCAAGGAAAATAAAGGAGACATTTATGGAAGAGGGATGAGAGGGATGGACTACATTCTGTTGGTCAAAAGAGACACTGTTCAAGGAGGGATAGGAAAACAGGAGATAATGTTCCATAAATGCATCATTAAGTTGGATGAAGAAACTACTTAGGTACACAGGGTTTACTACTCACAGTACAAGATTGAAAGATATATGAGGGATAAGACATTAGGAAATATAGTTTGAGGGGGTTCAATAACGGGGGTAGTCACATCAACTGTGACTTAAAGTAAAAGAAGGGGAGTATTAGTCTGGTAGGTTTCTGGGGAATGGTGGAGTAGACTGACTGATTATATTAATGTTATTCAAAAGATTGTAGAGGAATGTAAGAATAGTATGAAAGGGTTATATTTATTATTGAAAAGTGCTGAAGTAGATCATCTGTCAGTTCATATTCTCTATGCAGGCAGAACAATCATATATGTAGAATATCCATTTATTTTCATAATTTATGTATTAAGGAGAGGAATATAGTATGGTATTACAGACTTGTTTTTTTATGTTAGAACTTGAATACATTTTATTATATTAAATTAAATAAGTGCTGAATCCTTTATGCACACACACACACACACACACACACACACACACACACACACAGATGCGCATATGCAAATATTGAATTATCGATGTAAATAATGATCTCAAAACAAGTGAGAGAAATAAAACAATTGCATACACAACCTATCACACATTATCACATCTGTCCTAAATACTGCACATTCAGTCAAAATCCATTCAAATGAAAACACAGGCTGGGATTAAATAAAGCCTACATGAAGCGATTCTCTGTGTTAGAATAGTGTAACACCTATTGCACGGAATATGGCTGCCAAGCGATCCAGTAAATAAGGTCAGGGGCATGCACGAGCCTCCCTGCACTATTCTGACACGGACACTACTGAATAATGCTAATTACCTCATTTGCTGGTGAAACCATGCAAATGAGGTGAATTAGCGATTCAGTAAGCAGACAGGCATCCGTGTCAGAGCAGTGTCCACTGCAGAAATGTATTCGGTTAATAACCATGCACATTTCTGCAAAAATAAAAACAGGTGCATGATAGCTCAAAGTAAAGCATGTATTATGACTATTAGGCAAGCCAATGGCCAAAAATATGGCCATTGGCATGGAAAACTATTTCAAAATTATAAAAATCAAAGTTTTTTTAGCCAGTTTCAGCTGTTTAAGCGTAGCACAGTGATGCACAAATGAGATTGTACAGAAAAAAAAGAAAATGTAAAAAGACAATTTTATGTGAAAGTGAAATATTGCCGTTATAGTGGGTAGCATGCAGAACCAAAACAATAACAGGTAACAGTGGTAGCTAAGGACATAGGCTCTGGAATAGTGCGGTAACAAGGGACAAGGGAGCGGGGTATACAAATTAACTAAATTTATTGAATAGCAAAATGGGAGATTGTTGTCTGCATGCACCTAACTGTGCAGAAGCTATAATGTGGTAGTATAAGCAGGAGAAGCAGCTGACATGAAAATGGGTTGTGACACGCTTGGTGTAAGCACATTGGAGATCTGGGGCTTCTATTTGCACTCAGCTAAGCACAGCTAAGCAAGGGGGTCTGTCTGAGGCTGCTTAACTGTGCTTAGCTATGTCAAGAAGCATGTTCATGTCCAGGGGAGGGCTTTTTCTGCTCAGCAATGTTTACACTTGCTAAAACAGTTTGCACAGTGCTCTGCAGGGCTTAAACAGAGCAAAAAAAAAAAGAAAATAGCAGAAGTGTTTTCAACTGAGCAGTGGGTTTGCATGGTGCACCGCAGGGCTTAGAAGGGGTGGAAATGGGAAGAAAAAATGGGAAATAGCAGAATAAAGGCACTCAAGTACAAATAATATAGCTGGCAGGTGGGATGTATCATAGTCAGCCAATCACACAGACAGCATTTGCAGCACAACAGTATAAAGTACGCAAACACCTTTCAGTCTGTTTTTTCCCACAAACCCTGCACCATTGGTGTACACAGTTGGGAATTTTAACTTACAAAATGTTAGGGGCTGCTGTTGCTTTGATACATCAGTATGTGCTAGAGGCTGAGGGTGGTGAGAAGGATAATGGTGACAACCATTCCAGACTGAGGAGGAGGACAAGAGTGTTCAGACCCAGGGTAGCCTACCAGGGGCCACATGATCTGGAGATACTAGAGCACTACAGGGTGGACAGGGACTTACTTCAGCAACTCAGCGAGTTGTGCCAGCCTCACCTCAGACCCAGAGCCAACAGAGGGGAGGCCTTCCCAGTTGAAACCAAGTTATGTGTAGCCTTAAGAATATTAGGTACAGGTACCTTCCAAAGACCTACTGGGGACATTATGGGGGTCTCACAAGCATATGCATCCAGGGTACTCCACCAGTTCCTGGATGTCATGCAAACACATGCTGGTGAGCACATATATTTCCCCAGCACCCATGAGGAGATGACCAGCAATATGCATCTCTTCCACCATGTAGCAGACTACCCAGAGGTACTGGGTGCCATAGACTGCATGAACATCTGCATCAAGGCGCCACTTGATGAAGAGGGTAGAGTCTATGTCAACCGCAAGGGCTATCACTATACTGCCAGGTTATGTGCAATGTCCAGGGGATTATCATGAATGTGTGCTGGCAGCCCTGGTAGTTATAACAAATCCCACATCTGGCATGCCTCACAGCTGTACCAGACATTTGCCAGAGGGGGCATCCCATATGGACATCTGGTGGGGGATGCTGGCTATGCACTGCAGCCGTGGATGATGACAACCATCAGAAATGGACACACAAACACTGAAGAATGCCATTATGAGGCACATGCACAAACCAGGAAAATTATAGAGCATGTGTTTGGGATGCTCAAGTCACGGTTCTGCTGTCTTGACATATCTAGTGGAGCCCTGCAGTACTCTCCAGCCACATGTGCACACATTTTCATAGTATGTGCCATGCTACATGATATGATCCTGTGAAAACAGCTGCTGAAGAAAAATCACAGGGAAGGGCCACACAGCTCCCCACCATTGCCAAGGCCCCCACAGGCACAGTGGACTTGGAGGTGGAGGCCCCTGAGCCTGCTTCTGTAGGCAGTTGGAGGAGTGCCCAGTATGCCCAGGCCTTGGCAAAGAGACAACACATAGCACACACACTGACACTGTAGGGACCCAGGGACTGACACCTCTCTCTGACTCACTCACATAGTAAAATGGATGCCACACACATCATACTACCTGTATCTTACCATGTATAGGCTGTGTACTGTGTGCATCTGACAGAGCCAGCCCTCAAGCACTGTCCTCACAACTGCTGCAGGCACAAGGCAAGTTAGTCTTCTTAACAACAAATGAATGGAGTAATATGTTGTGGTAGCATAGCTATGGCATCGCTGCATGCATACAAGGGAATGGGGTGGCCTACCAGGATAGCAGCAGACCACTGACAACTATCTGGGATAACAGGAAATGTCCACCCAAAACTGGCTTCCACAGAGAATGCAGTAGTCCTCTAGGTGACAAATCTCACTGCAGTATATGTGGGGGGGCTAACTAACTGGGGGGGTCACATGCATGGATGTCAATGTGGGGGTCCCATACTCACCCCCTCAGCCTCACCCAGCAAGTCAGCCATAGAAAACCATAAAAAAATCTCAGGCAAAGGCCCACAAATGGGGACAATGATGAAATATTCCCATACAGACTTACACAGTGATATCACATCAGGTCTTGCAGTTGCAATAAGGCTCTGAAGGGTAAGAAGTCTGAAACCCAAATGTCTGCCATTACAATCTAACCTGTGGTCTTTAGTGATATGCCTGTAGTCTCACAAAACAGGCACAATACTATGCTAAATGGAACCAAAATGTAAAGGGAACATCAGCACAGTCTGTGCAAATGTGGACAGTTGATACATGTGCCCCCCTCCACACACACACACACACACACACACACACACACACACACACACACACACACACACACACACACATATGTTCCCATAGAAATGTAGTAACGATGACGGTAGGGTATTAGTAGCAGAGCACACATTCCTAGGGCTGTCCCAATCAACTTGATAACTTGTTGCATGTCCACAATATGCAGTGGTCAATGAGCTATGTATATGTGTGGTCAACACTATCAGTATGTGGCCTGCACATACTCCTGGCTGTTGTGTCTTAGTGGCCTAAGTACAGTACTGTGGTTGACAGGGTCTGTGTTCCAAGAACTGTAGTGCAAACTGTATTGCATGTCAAATACAGCTACGGTAGGAGTTGTACACACTGTCAAGATGTCAATATCTGTTACTGCAGGAAAGCTGGACAGGTCAGGTAGAGAGGGCCACACATATGGACACTACACAGTTCAGAGTAACCTATACAGTGCCTAGCATGCCCCTCAACTGTCAGACTGTCCAGAGGTTTGCATCATATTTATGGCCTCTTTATCATGAAATTGTCGTTTTCTGCAAATCATTGGCAAATCACAAAAGACTAAAGTTTGAACATAACGACAGATTGTAGTTTCAGACTTCATACCAGTTAGGAAAATGCATGCTAATGCAAAACCTGTTATTGTATCACCTTTCTAGGTTTGTAAGGCCAATAGTTAACAATGCTCCCTATATGTAGGCCTTTGTCCCCAAATTACTTATGGCTTTGTCCAGATGTCTGG
Organism: Protopterus annectens; assembly: GCF_019279795.1. Lineage (NCBI taxonomy): Eukaryota > Metazoa > Chordata > Ceratodontiformes > Protopteridae > Protopterus > Protopterus annectens. The sequence goes on from NC_056735.1 coordinate 1,331,537,017, forward strand.
CTCTAAAAAGTCGGGAGGTGTGGTGCCTAGTAGCACAGTAGGTACCTGAAGGTCAGTGTACTGCCAGGTTATAAAAGGCTGCCAACTTACCATGTCAGCACTGACAACATGCCACTAGCCAACATCCATACTCCTGGAATGACAGGTTGTCACAGAAAGAGCACAAGTATGCCTTGTATATCTGTTCTGCTTGTCCTAACATTGCATTTGCCTGCCAACTATTTGCAAAACAAAAAAGTGTCATGTCAAAATATCAGTTGCAGATAGTAGGGAAGCAGATGTCATACCCATAAGAGAAAGCAAGCCAATATCAAACTGGTGTCCCAACTGTCTATGTTTGGCAGGACAGCATTAACATCCTTTCCCCATGTGTGGGCCTTTGTCTGACTGTCATATATGGGCCTGTCCAGATGTCAGTCTTTGACAGTTTGACAGGTAGGCCAACATGTAGCCTCATAATAACATATAACAACACAAACTGTCTGAGGACCACAGCAAATGTATTGGTGCAATGATGGGCAACCTACTAAACAGGTACCCTCAGTGGTGTCGAGTCCACAAACTTGTGTGTGATGTTACAGCATTTATCCAACTCACACCAGAATTACAAATACATAACAGCAGCCACTGTGGGGAAAGCCTGTGACTGGACTACAGAAGGGAAAAGAGACACACATAAGGGGAAGGGTAACCACTGCCCAGTAAAATGGGGAATGTGCAGACCAGAACAAATTGTGCAATAACATAGGTACCATGCAATGTATGGAGTCAGTAAACATCACCTGCAAATACACAACACACACCCATGTAAGTGGAGGTCAGCAACAAAACAAAAACTCAAACAAAGGACACCTCAGAGGCAAAAACACACGAGAACTCCACAAACCTACACACCGCAGACCATGCAGACTCCACACACCAGGCTCTTGCAAACACTAAGGCCTTACAATACACCCAACATATTACTCATAGAAGACACCACTGGGAGACACACAGATGTGCCTCTCACCAGGCAGGATAAGTAGAAAGTCACATTCACTTGTTTGTCAGGTGCCATCATCTGCCATATCACACATGCACTCAAGTCACCCCACAACAGGTACAGTTATCATTCCAGCCTGGTCCATGGCGGTGTGAACGATGCCAGATATACCTCACTGGACTATAAGAAGACAGACATGATTCAGCTTGCTGAATATGTGTCCCATGCAAGTATGTCCCTAGTTTTAAGTAGCAGTCTGCTATCACCCAGAATGATGGCTCAATACAAACAGAAAATGGCTGTCAGTAACACTTGGCTCCTTCACTGGTGTCATCCCAGGGGGATCCACTACCTGACAGCCTGGGAACATATGATCGTCACACCATACTACCTTGCCTGAGATGGCCTACATCTGTATCACTTGGCCTTCAGGCCTCTGGCAAAGGGTCTTGCCTCCCCCATAATGCCTTTGTAAGGAAAGTCATAAGGTCCATACTACCAACATAAAACACTAAAGAAAATACAAATTAAAGGCCATGCCACTAAACGCTAGGAGTGTAAACAGGAAAATGCACTCATTGCAAGCAGTCATAACCCTGGAAGATGGTGACATTTGTGCATTCACAGAAACCTGGCCCACAGCTGCGGAGAGAAACTCATCCTTACCTGATCACTCTTCCTATCCCACAGCCAAACCCCAAAATGTGGGCAGGAAAGCCAAAAGAGGTGCAGTATAAATATATATTAGACACACACCTCGAGGCTGGTCAAACAGTCTAACACACACGAGACACTCCAAGTGCAGTCAACTGTTGACAAGGCCCCTATGCAAATTTTACTTAGCTACAGGCCAACATATTTGACTCAAGACACCCACCCCACATATCTTGCCCTCAACAAATCATTCAAGATTCCACCCATCACACTGATCCTGGCTGATGTATATTACCCAAATATTGACTGGAAATCCAACCATGCCAGAACATAAATGCGCAGAGATGCCCCCATCTTATCAATGCTACATCCTTAGGACAGCCACTTGATACCCCCACATGATTAACCACTACAGCACCCCTATGGTATCATCCTCCCCTGGCAAGATCCAACAGAAAAATGGTCACGTGTCATATCACCATCTCTCCTTAACCACCTAAAGCCTTGGTAAAAGAAAAAAGTCCCACAAGCTGATCACAACCACCAGAGGGATGGTATAAACAGCTAAACAGCCACCTATCCAAGTAGAGTAGCAGGCACCAACTTCCAAATATACCCAAAAGCAGCATGCCAGCATATAGATAGAGATGCATGGAATCAGGAATACCTGACAGGACATCACCACCTGCAAGGGAGAGTAAACTCATCTGCAAACGTCTGCAATAAAGTAACTATATACCCAAAGGATAACATTGCTGTCCAGGACCGAGAAGGAGCAAGTGCACAATTGGAAGTAATCACCCCTTAGCCTGAACAAACAAACAAATAAGGGCACCAGTGAAATCCACTAAAGGCAACTCTCAGTCCAAATTGCCCACATCTAAGACAGACAATCATAAGGCCTTCCTCACATAAGTCTGCATTCACAAAGTAAGCTCCCAGATCTGTGCAGAACAGGTGGCCAATGACACCACATACACAAATGGTGTAGATATAGCCACTCCACTGGCTGACAGATTCATTGGAAATGTCTCCCCTCTGCTCCCCTATCAGAAAAGCAGGACATCCCAAGTACCTGAACACCCAGCCCTTATCACTAGGAAGCAGGGCATCACTGCCCTCTCAAAGTCAAGAGGACAGCCTCCATGAGACCTAAATACATGAGCCCAGGCATGAACTGGCAGCATCATTACACACCCTACACACCCAAAGCCTGAGTACTGTCTATGTTACAGCCAAGTGACAGACAGCCACTGTCATCCCTTTACACTAAGGTGGAGTGTTCACCAATCTAGGAAATGAAAGACTCATCAGCCTAACCAGCCTGATCTGCAAGGCCATGTAGTGGATTATTGTGGATCACATTAACATGGACATTAGCAAAATCCAAATTCATTACCCTACACAATCTGCCATCCTCAGGGGAGGTATGTCAGTAAACTCTAGATGATTTCCCTGAGGCAGATAACAAAGGCATGGATGAGGGAAAGATGGTGCCCTCTGGCCACCATGACCTGGCTGAAGCCTTCCACACCATTCTGCACTTGCCCATAGTATGTGAACTCTGTAAACTTGGCAGAAATCCATATGTTACCGGATGGGTATCAAACCGGTCCATTGCCAGAACCCGCATAATCATAATAGGGGTAACCAGCTCAAACAGTACACCTGTAATGAGTGGCATACCCCAGGGATCAGTCTGGGGGCCTCTGGTATATGGTATATACGTCCCTAAGATGTAGGCCAAAAACACTGGTCCATGGCTGACCAAGTTGGCAAATGACTGCAAGCTGGGAACAGTCATCAATACCCAAAGTGATGTGGACATCCTACAAGAAGGTCTCACCAAAACAAATGCCTGATGCCAGAAACATGGCCTCAAGCAGAATGCCTGCCAATGCATCATCATCCCCTTTGGGATAGACTGCTGTCCCCACATAGTATCACAGTACAACAATGTCCTACATACACAATCAGTAGTGAGGCAGTTGGACAGCCAGGTTAATAGCAACCTGATGTCTTAGCACCATGCTGGTCCCATTGTACAGAAAGCTTCATAGATGGGACAACTCAAATGTAAGGGTATCCTATTCAGGGACAAAAAGGTCATAAGAACCATGTATGCTAACCTTATGAGGCCAATTATTTTGCTCAATGCCCCCTTTGGCATGTACCTCACAATGCACATGCAGCAGCTGGAGAGACCACAGAGGTTCAGGACCACAAACACCTACCCTACACAAATAAGCCAACAGCAGTGTCCCTCTACTCCATGCCATACAGACTCTGCAGAGATGACCCCTGTCTGGCATACAAAGCAATCCAGACCCCCGCCTTGATGGGACTGTTGCACATCTGGAAGTCAAGGCCAACTCAATCAACCTGTAGGAGCAGCATCAACCTGGTCTGTGATATCAGTACAGCTTGTTGGTGAAGCAGATATATGTCCCACACAATCCCCCCATCTGTGGAATAAACTCCCTGTCCACATTAAGCCAAGTGCCGCAATACCCCTAGTGATGTGTTCCATGTATAAGTCCATGAGAAACAGAAAATACTGTCCTGTAATTCCACCTGTGCCCCTGCTGGATAGGGGATCTGGGTGCTGACATGTTTTAACATGGGCTACACTCTCATCTGCATGGGTTATAAGGGCTTCGGGACCAATAGCCTACTAACATCATATCAACCTATCAACCTATACACAACTGTCTGTCAGTGGTTCACTACATTACTCTGTAATGCTCTGCCACTGACATACCTGGAAGTCACAGTGCTATTTGGAATATACCACATATAATGGACATTTCTGCTCAGTAGAATGCACTCTTACCCACACCCATACCATACCTTCCAAATTCTGACAGCAAGACATCAGGAAAAGGTCATAAATAAAAGTGAGACAAAGGCCCAATGATAGGCACATGTTGTAAATATTGCTCTTACAAACTGAGAAAGTTGGTAGAATAACAGGTTTTGCATTAGCAGGAATTGTCTGAAGGTTATGAAGTCTAAAACACTACTGTCTGTCACTATTTTCTAACTTCAGCCTTAAATTATTTGCTACTAACTTGCCAGAAAAATGCATGTTTATGTAAAATGGACAAAAATTAGACAAACATATAGACAATCTGCAAAAAACTGTACATTTGAGAGGTATGGCCACACCAGGATATAACTTTCAGGTAAGAAGAATACCACACAAGCAGGAGATTCCCAGCCAGTATAACACCAAGTTGCAGGACTGCTTACACAGCTTTATCAGTCAATCAGCTGTAGCCACATCTCTCAGCTGGTCAAATTGGGCAAGAATGTCTATAGTTTGGCTCATAATATTGGTCTGTGCATCATACATCTTGTATTTCTCTGGAAAAGCACTGTGATGATCTGAGGATGTCTGTCACTAGGTAACGACACAATACATTTCAGTGTCAGACATCAGATATATCAGAAAATGTCTGCTAAAATAAAACCTGTACCTCTAGCAACTTCCTGTTTACTTTTCAGAAGTATGGCTGTAGCACATAAAACCCTGGACTGGATTACAACTATCTCTGGAATGGAGTCCCACTCTTACTTTAGAAGGTCATACTGGGCATGCTCCTACACATAGGGAATCACAGTGGGAATCACAGCCCATGTCGTAACCCACAACAGACTATATAACTGTATTGTGCATTTATGTCTCTGCATACAGACAGCTATTTGATACCTTAACTGTCTCTACACACACCCATCAGACATGATTACCCTCAGCTAACTGTAGGTGGATCATATGTGATATATCTGCATCTGTTGCATGTGATACACAGACATATATATGGGCAACATATAAAAATATGTCAAGCATATACACACAGACGTGGGGAAGAGACAGAGAGACAGACAGTGAAAGGGAGAGAGAGAAAGACACACACAGGGAGGTACACACAGAGAGTGAGACATACACAGGGATACCTTGAATGGCATAGAGTGATGTCCTGCTGTGAACAGTGGCATACAAGTCATAACCAGTAGCACATGCCAGCATGAAGGTGAGCTTCATTGTGTAATAGTACTGAGGTGGGGGTTGTAATATCACATCACCTGCCTTTGTGTGTATGTGTGTCTGTTTGTAGGTTTAAGTATTAAGAGGCTGTTCCTACTCAGTACACTTACCATTACCCTACTTAACAAGATCATCTGATGTCATTCATCTTAGAAGTACCTTTAGACACTTATCAACCCTATAAGCTCTTTAGCATGTGCAATAACTATATAACATTACAGTACAAATAACTAGACAGGTAGGGGTTCTAATCTCAGTCCTGGCAATTGTGTGCTTGTAAGTGGAACAGTTTTAAGCCATTCCCACCCAGTACACTTCCCAGTGCCCTGCTTTAGCAGTCCTGCTGATGTTAGTCACCTTAGAAGTACCTTTGGACACGTGTTAGCCCTATAAGCTCTGTAGTGCATGCAATAACTGCGTACACTATAGTACAAATAACTAGATAGGTAGGGATTCTAACCTCAGTTCAGGCAAATGTAAGTGTGTGTGTGTGTGTGTGTGTGTGTGTGTGTGTGTGTGTGTGTGTGTGTGTGTGTGTGTGTTTGTTTGTAGGCGAAGCAGTTTTAGGCCATTCCCACCCAGTACACTTCCCAATGCCCTACTTTAGCAGTCCTGCTGATGTCATTCCCCTTAGAAGTACCTTTGGACAATCCCAGCCCTATAAGCTCTGTAGTGTATGCAATAACTACATGACAGTATAGTTCAAATAACTAGATATGTAGGGGTTCTATTTTCAGTTCTGGCAAATGTGTGTGCATAGATGTGTATAAAAGTGTTTGTAAGTGTGTATGTTTGTAGGATAACGTATTTTGAGGACTTACCCACCCAAAGCACTTATGTCATTCACCTTAGAAGTACCTTTGGACACTTATCAATCCTATAAACTCTGTAGCACATGTAATAACTGCATAACACTATAGTACAAATAAATAGATAGATAGGAGTTCTAATCCAAATCCTGGCAAGTATATATGGTGTGTGTCTGTGTGTGTGTAGGGTAATGTATTTTGATGCCCTTCCCACCCAGTACGTTTCGCTTTACAAGGGCTCTTGAGGTAATTCACCTTAGGTGTATCTCTGTGGTGTGTGTGATAACTGCATAACACTGTAGTACATATAACTAAACAAGTAGGGGTTCTAAACTCAATACAGGCAATTGTGTGTGTGTGTGTGTGTGTGTGTGTGTGTGTGTGTGTGTGTGTGTGTGTGTGTGTGTGTGTGTGTATGTGTGAGAATCATATGCTCTGAGGGTGTAAGTTATACCATTGCCCTACTTTACAAGGTCTGCTGATGTCATTCACCTTAGAAGTACTTGTATACACTTGTCAGTCCTCTAAGCTCTGTGGTGTGTGCAATAACTGTGTAATACTATAGTACAAATGATTAGATAAGTAGGGGTTCTAATCTCAATATTGACAACTATAGAAGTGTGTGTGAAGCATATCCCTTGTGGCTGTTGTGTGTGCAAGTTATACTATTTTATCCCCTGTTGACCCCCTACCCATGGCATTACTTTAAAGAGCCTGGCATCTGCCTCACATGCACCATGTAACACTATACAGCCCATACCAGTCATCTGTACAGATGCACATGGAATATCTAGATTTGGCAACCTATACATGGTCTGTGTCCCCTGACAATGAGCATTCCTGTGATATCATTGTCAAATATGTCACAGTTACTGTAGTGACACACATGCCAGCATCAGACATCATACCTGACTAACACATCATGCTGATACAAAGTCTGTCACTCTATCACTTGTCCAGGTTTGTAGGAGCAGTAGATGAGAGCAATTGCTATTTATGGTGGGTTATCTCACCATCTATGAAGGCATTCTCAAGATTACATGTTGTAAAAGGTTGTGTGTTATGCCCCTGGCATATAATCTATGTGGAGCATGCCATGTGTACATAGCGCTATAGTACATACAAGTGGATACATAAGGTTACTAATATGTCTATTAGCAACTGTGTATGTGTTTCTGTAAGCACATCCCCTGTGGCTGTCTTTACTGAATGTTTGTGATAGCTATACCATTTTGTGTGCCTCTTCCACCCCATGAACTCCCCCATTGCCAACTTAGCTTCAGCCCATACAGATATCATCCACCTTACAAGCACATTGACACAGTTTCTAACACAAAGCCACCATGGTGCATGCATTGGTTGTATCACTGTGTATTGTACATAAATAGATGGGTAGGTCATCTACTCTGAGAAGTGTCAACTCTATGTGCATGTGTGTTTCAATGCATGTCCCGATGCAGCAGTGTGTGTGACAGTGTGTGTGTGTGTGTGTGTGTGTGTGTGTGTGTGTGTGTGTGTGTGTGTGTGTGTGTGTGTGTGTGAGATGGGTCTACCATGTTAAGGGCCTCTGAACCCACCATTGGCAATCGTAACAGCCCCTGCAATTGTCACTCACTTGAATACTAGTCGCAGACACTGCAACACTACATTACCTCTGTGGTACTTGTGTTATGTATCTAGCACTATCATTTGTAAGACTGTGCAGGTAGGGGCTGTGTAAGCAACTGCCCCATGTACAGGACTATGACTCTTTGTGCGCTACCAGCACAAGAGGCCAGGCATGCATATGAAATAGCAGACACACATGTTGATTATCAGATGAGACTAACACAGGCTGACTTGTGCCAGGAATACATACCCCAAAGCTGTCATACACAGTACTAGGCAGACCCTCATCAACTGCATCAAGGTTGAGTGGATGGGACAGAAATGGCAGGGGCAACAGGTGCTGATAGGTGAATATGTTGCAGTTAAAGTAATGGCTAAACTTGTCAGGGACCTAGTGCCAGTGCTCAAGTAACCTCCTCTGCATGTGTGAGCCTGTGGTACTACAGAACATCCAGGTGACATGTATGAAGGCTAGCTTATTGTGTCAAGGATATGTATGCAAGGTCACACTGTCTGCTCCAATTCTCCCTCACACACTACTGCATGTAAACACACATGGGAAACATGCACATATACAGCTGCACTTTGGCTATGAAAAGGTCATTGTGTTACTACTCCATCATACTCATCATTGTTACTGTCAGCAGGCCCACAGTCTGCAGAAACACATACACCTGGAACACAAACAGAATACAGTACGTGATACTACAGTCAGTCAGCAGTACTAACAGCAATAACGCATCATGGCTAAAAAGGTACATACACCTAGATGTGTACCCATAACTATTGCCAGCAAACAGCACCTTACACAGCATTACATTACTACACTGTACTATATTCACGCTGTGCATCAGACCCATATTAGCATGTCCCTGAATCAATGGCATGGATAACAGGGATGTGGCACAAGTGTCATCACATGCACAGGGTGTGATGTGGGATTGCCAGAGGCCTAAGCTGGGTCATATGGTTGACATCGTGTGTGAGTGTGTGTGTGTGTGTGTGTGTGTGTGTGTGTGTGTGTGTGTGTGTGTGTGTGTGTGTGTGTGTGTGTGTGTGTGTGGAGGGATGGTGTTCAACTGGGCCATGCAGAGAAGCTGTGCATATCTGGTGGTGACCGGCCTGTGATAGAGATGTGTGAGTGTTTGTATGCACACAATCAAGTCATGTGGATGCCCTACACAGGGCTATGTTGGACAGCCATGGACTGTACGTAGCAGGATGTATGGTTCACCTTCTCCTGCAAGGGACATGCCAACTAGTTCTGCCAGGAGTCTCACTGGCACCACCAGGCCCAACATCAGATGCAGTACTACTCGCATATGGTGACTGCTGTCTGCTGGATCTGCATCCTTGACAAGACTGACAGGACCACATGCCCATGGCCTGCTCCAGAGTGGTGTGTACAGTACCCTCCCATCTGTGTTGCTGGTGGTACTGCCACTACAGGAGTGTGAATGTGCATGACCACGTGGGCTCTTAACTGATCTTGCTGCTGACCTGCATTCACATGGCCAACTCCTTACTCCCACCACATGCTCAAGCACAGACATTGCATGGTCAAGCAGTGACAATGTCTCTCTCCACCATCTATCCACTTCATCGGCAAAATGATGTATGGTATCACAAATGCTGTGGAGATCATCACACATGGCAGGGCGCACTGCATTCATGACTCTGAGCATCTGTCTGGTGTGGCAGTCAGTACGCACCAGTGCCTCCATGATGGACTGTAACATGCATCTGGTGACACCTACTGTGAAACTTGTGACAGGGGCTTGATGGGCAACAGTCCTCCGTCGAGCACCCCTGTCCATCTGCCTGTGTGTGACCTTGCCTGCTCTTTGGCTATGACTGGTGTCTACACTCACCCTTGCCATAGTCACCACACTAGCCTGTTCCATGCCACCACCCTCCAGCTGTCCATTATCTGTGGCTGCTGGGGACTAAGTATGTGTGAGCATACTGACTGTGTGTGGAGACATTGTGAGTGAAAGTGGGATACCAATCAATGGCACAGATTCAGCCCCCGACAACCCCACCTCTGCCTCACTATGACCACCATCATCATCAGAGTCTGCTAAGACACTGACATCAGGTTGTGAGGGGGACAGACAACAGCCCCCATGTTCACTTGCAAGGGGAAGACAACATGTGTAAATGAATACCCTGCAATATAATGTTTGCTGACACACACACACACACACACACACACACACACACACACACACACACACACACACACACACACACACACACACACACACAAACAATACACACACTCCTGGTAAAGTCTGGCACAGCTTTGCTACCTATGGGCCCTTCAGTCCAGACATTACGGTAGTTCTGACTGCCACAATCCATCTCTTCAACAGCTACCGTAAGGCCCTCAACAAAGGGTGACAAATCCTACTGTGTGATGTGCCTATTAGCAGAATGGTAAGTGTGAACAAGACCAAGGCTATTGGAGTGAGCTATAGAGTGTCACCAAGTGCATATGCAGGTACTTTAAGAACTGACATACTGCTATACAGACCAGACACAATGCCAAGGTTTAATTATATGTGATAATAACTAATCAGAGAACAAGAATATACTCTATCAATGTAGTACCTGCACAGTTCAGACTCACAGGGATTCATTTCAGACAACACTGCAGGACAGTCTGCAATGCATACAGGAAACATGGAAAGTATTAGGTACATAGGCTCATAGGATGATACTAGGCTATTGAGCCAGACACCCTCATAAGCTTAGCCCAATGTTTTCCCATGCCCTTTCAAAGTCAGCACCTGTTTCCACTGTCCAGCTGGGACACACGTGGGATCCCAGGTGTGTCTTTTTAATTTCCTATGCAGTCGTCCAGCTTCTTCTACAAGAGAGCTATAGAGGTATTCTGCTAGACATGGGGAGGGAGTGTATTTTACAGACACTGTATTGTGTGGGACACTGAACTATCCTGCCAACAAGTGCTATTCATGTCACAGAGCAGGTGAGGGCCCTGCGTATGGGTTGCATTAATGGGTTTGTCTTACGGATATGCAGAAATGCCATCAAAGCTGGTTTGGGAATGGCCTTGTATGCCACACACAGGTTGTCTATGATCAGTTTGTATGAGACTGAGTACAGGGACATGGCTTTCAGCCAATCTGTATAGGATAGGTGTTGCAGACCCTGGATTTGCTAGGTCAGGAACCTCTGTGGTCTTTGCAACTGCTGCATTTGCTTGGTAAGGTACATGGCAAAGGAGCCATTGTACTCCGTAATGCATCTGATAAGGGTGGAGTACAGGGATATTGTTGCCTCCTGGTTCCTGGATGACATACCCATATTTGTGAGGTGAGCCATGTAGACAGCCATCAGTACAATGGTGCTGACACTGTGGGAAACTGTCAGGTTGCTATCAACCTTGGTGCACAATTCGCCTCACACCTGATTGCATGCTCAGTACTTTGTTATTACCATCATAATTAGTGTGGATGACATCTAGCACAGCAGGGAAAATTATTCATCTCCTGGCATTCAGTCTGAGGCAATGCTTCTGGCACCAGTCATTAATTTGGATAAGGGCCTCTTAGGGGATGCTCACATCAGTAGGAGAATGTAAGACAGTGGCCAGCTTGCAGTCATCTGTACACCTGGTCAGCCACAGACCACTGGTTTGTCTTGTACCTCAGAAATGTATATCTCAAACAGTAGAGGCCTCCAGACAAACCTTGGGATACACCACTCTGTACAGGTCTGCTACTAGAGGTAGCTTCCACTACTTTGACCAAGTGGGTACTATCATTGAGCCAGTTAGCTACCCATCTGGTAACATATAGGTTGATGCCTAGCTGTGTAGGCTTATGTATCATGGCTGACTGGAGATTGTTGTCAGAGGGTTGGGCTAGGTGAAGGTAGGCAGTGTGCAAGGTCTTCCCCTCATCCTTGTGTTTGTTAACCACTTTAAAAAAGTCAGCCAGGTGTAACAGGCCTGATCTCTCTTTGACAATACCACACTGTGTGGGCTCAAACATTTTGAGGTTGCCAATGTCCCTGTTTATAAGTTCCTCGATAATGCCTTGTATGCCCTTGCAGATCAGGTTAGTTAGGCTGATGTGCATATGACTGGCTGGGTCAGTGGATTGCTCCACCTTTGTGTAGAAGGATGACAGTGGTTTTCCTCTGTGCAGATGGGATGACACTGGTGCTTAGACTTTCATTAACTACAGTGTGTAATGGAGCTGAGAGCTTATGCCTGAGTTTATGTAGGATGCAGCCAGGGATGGTATCAGGTCTCATGGAGACTTCAGTTTGTTGCCTTTGAGAGGGCACTATGGATCTGCTTCCTGATTATGAGGGGAGGGGGCAAGGTCCTCTGTATGTCCATGTCTATTGATGGGGGGACAGGGGGGTGATGTTTACACTTAACCTGTCTGCAGCAGGTTGGCTATACCTATGCCGTATGTGCATGTGGTGTTATTGACCTCCACTACGGAGCAGTGTTGGGTGTTGCATCTGAGATTGCAGACATATGTGAGGAAGGCCTTGTGATTGACCTTGGTGGATGTGTCCAATTTGCACTCACAGTATGCCATATGGTAATTTACCTGTGACCTTATTTGCTTGTTCAGACAAAGGTCACATTGCTTCCAATTTGGCACCTGTTCCTTCTTGGCCATGTCCAGCAATTATTTCCACCTATTATGGAATTTGTGTATTGCTGCTGTCCACCACTGAGGTTTACCATATGTTGAGGGAGATGATTTTGTCCTGTCAGGTACTGCTGAGTCCATACAGGTATGTAGGTGTTCACATAGTATTTTGATGTCAGCTTGGACACTACTGCTAGTTCCAACTGATGGGACGGTGGCTGTAAAGCTACTTATACCTGCACTGAGGAGATCTGTAGTCAGTTTTGGAAAGTGTTTTTTGTTTGATCCTGGCAAGGGGGCAGGAGCAGGGGAGATGGTGACCTCAAAAGTGATCGCTATTTGGTCAGATCCTACCAAAGAAGATGACACTGTAGGAGTGCTACAGTGGCTTCTCATGTTGGTTAGGACCAGGTACAGAATATTTCCACCTGTCATAAGGGTGTGGGCTAGCTGATCCAATGCATTGGCATTGACAAAGCTAAGGAATCTCTGTGCATTCATGTTCAGGTAGAATAGGTCATACACACTATGGTTGGGTAGGTAAAGTCACCCAGGAGCAGGATAGAGGGTTGAATCTAGACAGATTCAAACAAGTCTAGATAGGTGTAATGGGTGTCCTGGGTTATGGTTGGAGGTCTGTAGCTAGCTATGATTTGAATAGGTGTTTTGTCAACAGTTAACTGCACTTAAAATGTCTCCTGTGCATATACTGTTTGACCAGCCTGGAGGTGTGTATGATGAAATTTAAAACTCCACCTCCTTTGGCTTTGCAGCCCTCCATTTGGGGTCTAAAAGTAAGGTAGGATGAGTAACCTGGCAAGGTTATTGTTCTCTCCACAGCTTCAAACCAGGTTTCAGTGACTGCACAAATGTCAGCATCTGCCAGGACAAGGTACACTTGCAATGATATTAGTTTCATGCTAAGACTCCTAGCTTCTGTTAGAGCAAGACATCTGGATAAAGGTACACATCAAAGGGGGGAAAAGACCAGAAAATACTGACACTTTATAAATCTAGCTGTAACACATTTAGTTGCTAGCAAAGATGGTTTTGCATTCTCAAGAATACTCTAAAGGATATGACATCTGACATTCAAATGTATGCTATTATGTTATGACTTCAGTCTTTACTGGGTTGCCAGTGATTTGCCAGACAAAACACAACTGTATGAGGCATTGACTATGTATAGGAGACAAGCATGTGGTCAGTCTGCAAAATTCTGGACAGTTGAAAGGTATGAGCTCGGTATATAACATACAGTTCAACACACACTTCTGTGGCAGTTGTTTACTATGCACATGCCCTATATAGGTCCCTTACATTTGTACAACAAGCATGTGCATCATAGTAGCATTCACAGGTGACATATGAATATTTACAATATCCCAGGTAGCTAGCCTAGCAGTGTCACAGTCAGTATTGGACAACAGTCACTCCAGTAGTAGTCATATGTGAGCTGACCTTTGCTGGGGTGACTTGGGGGCCAGAGCTGTGCTCTATGTCACTGCAAACAGGGCCAGTAGGAATGGAAGTAGGTGCTGGACAGAAACATGTGATTCCAGCAAGTGTTGTTGAGACCTATTGTTTAACTTCCTATTTCACATTATTGCATCCCCCCTTCTGCATTCTATTACATGCTTAATTGATTGACATACCTGTTATGGTGCTGAAGAGTTTCTCAGAATAACACACATGTTTAGGTTTGTGTAGTCATAGTCTGTGTTTGAATATAAAGGTTCAGACCTGTTTTGCATAGGCAGCAGCTTGCCTTTTAATGTTCATGAGCAGGTGATAACCTGTGCGCCAATTGGTGTCTCCGACTTGCTAATTGCATGCAGAACAGCTGTGTTGTCTTTCATTTAGCCAATGCCATAGCAACACAGTGATATAATTAGGTAAAAACCTGTGGAAATAGTACTGTTATATATAGATATATATGTCAGCCTTGCCCCTTTTACATGCCTGTGAGGAGGACATTATGGAGGTGTGGAGGCTACAGCTTCACAGAAGGTAGGTAAAAACACATCTTAGAACAAGTAATGTGGAGAAAGCCCAACAGATGGGGGACAGAGTTTCAGAATTAGGTACAACTTCTAAGTAAGTATTGGTGTTATATACTTAGAAGATTGCTAGATGAACAGAGTTTGTCTGGACATGCATTTTCTGTGTGACTTGACGTCTGACAGTAATATGTCTATGACATACCACTCAACTGTCCATGTTTCTGCAGAATGTCCAGAGGTTTGCCTATTACGTTTGGTCAGTTCCTCAGACAATTTCTGTTTTTGAGAAATCAGTAGGATAATATGATTATTGAAGTCACTAAATGTTGACATTCATTTGTGTTTTTCAGACTTCATATCCTTCAGAGAAGTTATTTTACAATAAACCATGCAACACCAGCAAATGTTTCGATTTATAACACCATTATGTAAGATGTGTCCCTCTTTTCAGCCTCCTGTCCTCCAAGTATGTCAGGCTTTGTCCAGATGTCTTGCAGTAAGAGGTTCAGAGGTATGGTAAATCATTATTTAGTGACCTCAGTCCTGATATCATACCAGTGATTTAGCAGACTCCCTGAAGGGTTACGAGGCAGTGGCCATAAATATGGTTCCACACCCTGGACATTCTGTGGAAATCTGTACAGTTGAGAGTTATGTATGTCTGGCCACTGTTACCAGACTGTTGAGATTGTGTATCAGTGTAGTGTGTAAATGTTTGTTGGGCTGCGTAGGTAGAGGGGGAGATGTGAGTGTCATAGATCCTTTCGTATCTGACTGTGCATGCTGCTACAGCCACTGGTGGTCTATCAGTTGTATATGTTTGTAGGGGCGGACTGAGAAATGGCTGGTAACATTTCAGGATTCCCAGTACACTGTGACTTGGGGCAGTATATGTATGTATAGTGTGTGACTGGCAATCAGGATATGTTTGTTTAAACAGTCATTATACTCCAGAGTTCAGTTGGTGTACTGGTATGTTGCTGTAACTGTGGTGCAAATGGTTGTGTGTGGACAATTTCTCACCAACGTTTGCTTTTCCCTACAGTTACATCCTTGTAGTGCACAATATCTTTGCAAATGCATGAATAATTCCCCAGAGCTGATTTAGGGTAGTGTTCTGTTGGTCTGACTGTAGTTCAGAAGGCGCTAAGTGAAATGGTTGGCAGCTCTCAGTGTTTTTTCCCTTCTGTTACATGACTGCAGTCATACCTCTCCACTGTCCAGATGTCTATACACTGTCAGACGCATGGCTCATATTTTTGGTCTGTTCCCCATAACAATTATGGTTTTCTGGCAAATCACTGGGATGATATGAGCACTGACATCACTAAATAATGACAATCATATTTCAGACCTGAAATCTATCAGAAAATATATGTTAAAACAAACCGTGACACTCTAGCAAACATTTAAGCTTATAACAGCCATATTTCAAATATGTCACTATTGTTTGCCCCTTATCCACCCACAATGTCAGGCTTTTTGCAGATCTCTTGCAGTAAGAGGTTGAGTATATATATATATATATATATATATATATATATATATATATATATATATATATATATATATATATATATATATAGGTTTACTAAGGTGTGGTCGAACTGGACCCCATCGAAAGATGGGATCATTGACCCATGTCTGCAAAAATGACAATGTCGAATTCCGACAATGTTGAAATATGACTTGTCTTTGACCTTGAAATGGGCTTTAACATGGGTCGAGATAGGGGCAAAATTCATACTTCGACAATGTTTGGTTCGACATTGTCACTGTTCGGGGACTTTGACTGAAGTGGATTCAACGGAACCCATTTTGACCCTACCATAGTAAACCTATATATATGTATATATATATATATATATATATATATATATATATATATATATATATAAATATATATAGATATATATCTATGTGTGTGTGTGTGTGTGTGTGTGTATATATATATATATATATATATATATATATATATATATACATATATATATATATATATATATATATATATATATATATATATATATATATATATATATATATATATATATATATATATATATATATATATATATATATATATATATATATATATATGTATGTATATGGGTCTAGGACACATGCTCTACTAGCATATGTCCGAATCACAAAACATTGAACACACATACACAAAAGTGCTTACCATCAAAAAGCGCTTCCATGTATGTGTAGTTCAAAAAAAAAAATCTACGTTTCTGCAGCCCCCACAACCCCCCTACTTTATTATTCTCTCTCTGAGATCACACTACAGTGGGGAAAAGGGAATTTTCCTTTACCTGCACTGTAGTCCGATCTAGAAAACAGGCACACATACACAGAAGCGGTTGTCAATGTTAAGCACTTTCGTGTATGTGTGCTCGATGTTTTGTGATTTGGGCATATGCTAGTCGAGCATGTGTCTGGATCCCATATATATATATATATATATATATATATATATATATATATATATATATATATATATATATATATATATATATATATATATACATATATAGATAGATATATATGTACATATATCTATATATAACAGTACTAATTCCACAGGTTTTTACCTAATGTTGCATGACCATCCTGCATGATATATTTACTGAAGCATTTCTAATTCTTACAGCTGTTGTGGAGTAGTGGTAATTGCTGTGACTGAAGTGCACAGGGTCCTGAATTTAAGGCCTGCCAGGGACGTGTATTTTTCCCTTATGTTAAATGACTGTAGTGCATATGTTTGTAAAAGTACCCCAAGTCCCCAAAGGTCAGAGGATGTAGAGGTACATTGCTGTGATTGTAGTGCACAAGGTCTTTGGTTCAAGACTTGGTAGTGATGACATGTTTTTCATTAATATTAAATGACCATAATGCATGATATGTTTGTAAAAGCATTACAAACTGTCACAGCTCCGATGGTGTAGTGATACATTGTTGTGATTGTAATGCACAGGATCCTGGGTTTATGACTTGGCAGTGTTGATTATTTTGTTGCTGGGCAGAACAAGGGCTGATGGAAACAGATTGATTAAAGCACTTTTAAGCAGTTGTAAGTGAGTTTGCATGGTTCTGCATGAAGCTAACCGGTGCTAACACACGGTTAAGCCATCTTAGCTTCGCTTAGCGGTGCTTTTTCCTGTTTACACTCACGCTAATTTTAAATAAAGAATAGAAAAAAGAGGGAGATAGGAAAATGGTGAAATGGGGGCAAGCAGGGGGTAAAACATTAGGAAAACCAGCTAGGGAAGTGCAGAATGGGTGTAGGAAAGGACCATAGCTCTACATTTCTTCTGCAGCAACAGCTGTGACTGATGTGGAAAATTTGGAATTTACAGCCTCACACCCCACAGGGAGGGGTGCTGGCAACATACATTTATAGAGTAATTTGGTTGTAGATTGCTTTACGTCACTGGACATGGTGGCAAAATGTAGAGCTATGTATGTGGAAATGATTTTTTGTTGGACAAATGCCCCCTTTTTTTAGGTGAGAGTAGGATGTTGGGGAAGGGCTATAAGTATGTTTGTGGAAGTAGGTTGGATAGGATAGGTTGCATCTGCAGACAGACAAGACACACAAGACAGCAGACAAGGGCAGTATATGACACATGAGGGGGTCTAAACACCTCGGATGGGGAGGGTGGTTGAGAATCAGAGGCCCATGAACCCCAAATGGACACAGTGGCACTGAGGGCCCCACCCACAGGCTGTCACTACTGCACCTTCATGGCCCTGAAGGTAGCTGTGCTGGGGGATGGACAACAGGGGAAGCCTGCCCCTCCAGATGTGCCAGATGGCCTCCATCTGGCACAGCCATCCACCCAACTCTGAGCGGATGATGCTGTGCACCATACCCCAGAACATGTTGCAAGTGATGGGCTCCTCTCTTCTGCTGCACCCAGGGGGGAAGGGGCCCTGCCCCGAGGCAGTTCCACCTGTAGGTGGTGCAGGACCAGCAGAGTAGGATGTTCCAGGTTGGGTCCCAGACATGCTGGGGCCCGGTGCCATGGCCAGATGAGGCAGGACAGGTGGATCCACTGGGATCTGCCTTCACAAGCATGCTATGGTGTTGTGCTTTTCCTATATATATATATATTGATTAATCATGAACACTACGAAAAGCAACACAAACTCAGGAACCCGAAAAATGCTGAATCCACAGACTCCAAAAGTATTTTAGCCACTTAGTCCAAGGCAATTAAAAAGTGCGTTTATTCAAACCAAAGCAGCAAGTAAAAATCCACTTAAAGCAGCAAGTAAAAATCCACTTTTCGTTCTGTAAACAACAGAACTTCTTCAGTCTCACATTAACATGCAACAAGCTGTTAAACCAGGTGGGGCAATAAATAACCTAGCTATCATGTGATCACAGTTTGAAAAATTCAAGTTCATTAGTTATAGCACCCTCATGTGTATATTTGTATTTTTACACCAGCGACAATATATATATATATATATATATATATATGGGTCCCTATCTATTCATCGACAATTCATTTCACTGAAACTCATTTCACGACAGTTCATTTCAATTGACAGAAAGATGCCCCTTCCCAATGTTACTTAGGGGCTGTGCCCCCACACCCCCCCTAACTATATATATCAACTCCAGGGTTGCACAACATTGGGGAAGGGGGCACATCTTTCTGTCGACGAAATGAACTGTCGATTTAAAATGAGTCAGTGAAATGAATTGTCGATGAATAGATAGGGACCCATATATATATATATATATATATATATATATATATATATATATATATATATGTGTGTGTGTGTGTAAAACCATCAAAGCAGAGTATGGTAAATCTACATAAAATACATTAATGTAATCTCTACTTGTATTTTTAGCCAGGTGTACAACAGCGTGACAAACCACTATGTCATCTACAATATAAAAATAATTAAAAAGTTAAAAAAATTAAAAAATTAAAAAATTATTATTATCTACCCAGACTCTTCAATTTTAAAATGCAGGCTAAAGATAGCATATCATTTAAGCCTGGAAAATGGTAAGAATCCAAATGTAGCTGCCAAATCAATTCAAGTTTTTCCAGTAATAAATGTGTAGGGCCTCCCCTGTAATCATCTAATACCAAATCAATGCCTTTAAATATAAAGGAATGGTTTGGGTAACAATTAATATGTCTGGCTAGTGCATTCTCAGGTTTGTTTTTACTAATAGCATAGACATGTTCATATACACGTTCCCGTAACTGTCTCTCTGTCTTGCCAATATAAAATGCAGGACACTGTGTGCACTTTGCCAGATATACAAGACACTTAGTTTGACAATTGATTTTATATTTAATGGAAAATATCTTATCCATGATAGTGAAAGAAGCCCCTATGTCCATGTGTTTACAATAATTGCACATATTACACTTGGACATTCCTCTTTTCGTTAGGTATGGTTGGTTTGTGGCTTCCAACATTTGTTTTAAATTCACGCCCCTTCTGTATACTATTCTGGGAGCTAAATGAAAATGAGATCGCAAATCAAGGTCATTTGTAAGAAGGGGCCAATTCTTAAGAATAACTGAAGCTATATTAGGTGCGTCTATACTATAGGTCAAAATCAAATTGTATGGGGGGTTGGCATTTGCAGACACATCTAAAGTTGACTCAGAGGGTACCCGAGTAGATGGATTCAATAGGGACTTATAAAATCCTGATTCTCTTTTACTGCTCACTTCCTCAATCAACTCTTGAATAATTTTCTCAGGGTAACCTCTTTTAATGAACATTTTGGATAACAAACCACATTCATCCAAAAAATGTTCCCAGGTACTAGTCATTCTGGCTGCTCGAACTAATTGGCCCTTTATGACTGACCTTTTCTGTGTGAAAGGATGACAGCTCGAAAAATGGAGTAAGGTGTTTGAGTATGTTACCTTTCTAAATATTTTAGAAGTGTAGCAGTTTTCACTATCATTCTTACCCAAATCTACATCCAAATATGCTATATTTGTCGTAGAAAAGGAGTAGGTAAACTGTAAAAATGATGTCGTGGTATTAAAATAATCTACTAATTGCTTAGCTATGGCAATGTTTCCATCTAACAGGATGAAGACGTCGTCGAGAAACCGTATGTAAAATTTGATAGTGTTAGCCATTAGGTTCCTATTCTCATTAAATACAAATGCCTTTTCCCACTGTGCCATCACTAGATTCACAAAACTGGCTCCACAGGGGGAACCCATGGCAACACCAACTTTTTGAAGGTAGTACCGTCCATTAAAAGTAACAAAATTATAGGACAGGACTATGTCCAAAAGTTCCCCCAAAAGGTCCAGTTCCTGCTGTTCTGCACCATTTGTTTTTGCAATGGCTAAAACCCATTCTATACCTTCATTATGTGGTATAGAGGAATACAGATCTTTGACATCAGTTGTTAAAAAGTTCTTATCTGGGTGGTATTGTATGTTATTGAGATTACTCAAAAAAGACCACGAATCCTTACAAATCTGCTTTTGTGTCATTACAAATTTCTTCATGATGGAATCAGCCACCTTCGCACATGCATATGTGATGCTATTCCTAGCATCAACTAATGGGCGCATGGGTGGATTACTAATAGATTTGTGGATCTTAGGAATGCCGAATAAGGCTAGTATTCTTGGGGCTGGCATTGATAAGTAATGGAACAATTGAGCATCAATTCTAGCATCAATGAAAAGATCGCTGATGAGAGACCTAATTCTGGAATATGTGGTATTGAGTTCATGTCTACTCACTTCTATGTACGTCCCTGAAGATACTATCAGTTCCATAGATTTGATATAGTCTAAATTATTCATAATTACCATGCCACCCCCTTTATCCGGATGCATAATCCTAACTGGTGTTTTTTTGAGTAAAGAAAGCAAACTCAATTCTCCTTTAGTAATGTTGTATTTTATGTCTGTTAGGGTGCCTCAAATTCTCACGTATACCCAATTCACATACCTGTTCAAAAGTGGAAAGGAATGGGGGAAGTGGCGGATTGAAAGTACTAGAAATATGCATGCCTGTATCAACGTGGGTTGAATTACCATAAATAAATTTGAGATTCAAATTCCTAACAAAAACTTTTAAGTCAACTAAAGCAGTGGCGACATCTGATCTTTTAGTAGGTACAAATGTGTTGCCTTTTGCCAACACATCTGCAACATCAGTAGTAATGGTGATGTTTGCATAGTTGTAAATAATGAAATTATTGGTAGAATTTCTAACCAGTTCTACAGATCTAGAATGTTCATCTAACCCTCCTATATTAGATGAAAGTCTCATCATCTCCTCCGATTCCTCGGTCTGCTGTATTTCCTCTGCTCCTGCAGTGGGGCATGGTTCAGTGCCCGATTCTGAAAATTTGTGACATTTCCTGTCCCATTAGTGTTACTATTGTAATTATTCCTAGTCAAAAGCCGCTCACTCCTACGTACCCCTTCATTGTGTATATGCTCCTCACCATGTTCATCCTCAGTGGTAACACCTCCGGTAGACTCAGATGGTGGGGAATTAGAAGGTACTAAATAGTTACCTTGTGATGGAGGCGGCTTAGGATAAGCAGTGTTCTCCCAGTATGCTTTTATGTCCCTGGCAAGTTTTTTTCCTTTTGGTGGCTTTGAGTTTAGTCAAATACTGATCAATGCTACTAAAAATCCTTTCATGTTCATATTTATATCTCATGAAATCCGAATTCCTTTTAATATTGGTGTCCAAAGTAGTTGTTTCCACTTGTAAACTCTGCACTGCCACCTGATAGTGCTTGCTCATGAGTTCCAAAAGTTCTGAGCCATGCCTATCAAATAGACTAAGTAAATCTTGATGGAAAGGCGACCCCTCAACCAACCCAGTCGGAAATTGTCATGATCTTAAACCCTTAGGTACCACCTTTACTCGAAGACATTCACGAAAATAAGCAATCTCCAACTGGAGTTTCTTCAGTTTAACAAGTTTAATATCCAATTGTTGTAACATAGAAGCCAAATCTGCATTAGCGTCAGGTACATCGCCTTGGTCGGTGTCCAAACCAGTCTCATGAAAGGAAAGCGGTCTTTCGACCCACGCATTGAAGGCCAGATGGCTCCCAGGCCCACTCACATTCAAATGGCTCTGTACACCGGTGGTGTTGTGGCCTGCCAAATTAGAATTCACACCAGACATTGGTACATCTGCTGGTAACAAATTGGTAACTGTGCCTGAAGGAGGAATGGCAGGCACAGAACGTTGAGAACTGCATGGAGATGAAAAAAGTTGTTGTGATGCTGGTGATGTATTATGCACCTGGTTAATGTTTGTGGTTGAAGGGTTAACTAAAGAACCACAAACTGTGTCTAGTCTAGATGCTAAACATTCTACTTTTTGCGTTAAACATTGGATGAGAAGCGTAAGATTACCCACATTGCTGTTTGAATCATCGGGTATTGATGAGTCCGTTAGTGGAACAGCAGCCATGCCAAACCAAACACTACGAAAAGCAACACAAACTCAGGAACCCGAAAAATGCTGAATCCACAGACTCCAAAAGTATTTTAGCCACTCAGTCCAAGGCAATTAAAAAGCGCATTTATTCAAACCAAAGCAGCAAGTAAAAATCCACTTAAAGCAGCAAGTAAAAATCCACTTTTCGTTCTGTAAACAACAGAACTTCTTCAGACTCACATTAACATGCAACAAGCTGTTAAACCAGGTGGGGCAATAAATAACCTAGCTGTCATGTGATCACAGTTTGAAAAATTCAAGTTCATTAGTTATAGCGCCCTCATTTGTATATTTGTATTTTTACACCAGCGAAGATATATATATATATATGGTTCCCATTCAGAAGCCTGAAACATCATAAGCCTGAAAATCAAAATCCTGAAACCAAAAGCCTGAAAATTCAGAATCCTGAAAACTCAAAATCCTGAAAGCCCAAAATCCTGAAAGACCATAATCCTGAAACTCAAAATCCTGAAAACACAAAATAGACATACTGATGTCATTGTGGCTTTGCTATTGTTAGCCCTGTGGTGTTAGGTCATGCGTTGGGGTCAGGTAAGTGTGCGGTTGGTTTTATTTTAGGTTAGGGTTTAAGTGAGTTAGGTTAGGCAGGTTAGGCATGTATGCAATAGTGACAAATATTGGGGTTAGGGGCGGTTTAAGAGAGTTAGGTTTAATGCGCGGTTCAGGTGAGTGTGCGATAGTGACGGACCTTAGGGTTAGGGTTAGGGTCAGGGTCAGTTGGTAGATATTAGTGTCTTTATAGTGACATATTAGCATTATTTGTGTTTTCAGGATTTTGAGTTTCAGGATTTTGGTCTTTCAGAATTTTGGGCTTTCAGGATTTTGAGTTTTCAGGATTCTGAATTTTCTGGCTTTTGGTTTCAGGATTTTGATTTTCAGGCTTATGATGTTTCAGGCTTCTGAATGGGAACCATATATATATATATATATATATATATATATATATATATGTAAAACCATGAAAGCAGAGTATGGTAAATCTACATAAAATACATTAATGTAATCTCTACTTGTATTTTTAGCCAGGTGTACAACAGCATGGCAAACCACTATGTCATCTACAATATAAAAATAATTAAAAAGTTAAAAAAATTAAAAAATTAAAAAATTATTATTATCTACCCAGACTCTTCAATTTTAAAATGCAGGCTAAAGATAGTATATCTGAGTCAACTTTAGATGTGTCTGCAAATGCCAACCCCCCATACAATTTGATTTTGACCTATAGCATAGACGCATCAAATATAGCTTCAGTTATTCTTAAGAATTGGCCCCTTCTTACAAATGACCTTGATTTGCGATCTCATTTTCATTTAGCCCCCAGAATAGTATACAGAAGGGGCATGAATTTAAAACAAATGTTGGAAGCCACAAACCAACCATACCTAAAGAAAAGAGGAATGTCCAAGTGTAATATGTGCAATTATTGTAAACACATGGACATAGGGGCTTATTTCACTATCATGGATAAGATATTTTCCATTAAATATAAAATCAATTGTCAAACTAAGTGTCTTGTATATCTGGCAAAGTGCACACAGTGTCCTGCATTTTATATTGGCAAGACAGAGAGACGGTTACGGGAACGTGTATATGAACATGTCTATGCTATTAGTAAAAACAAACCTGAGAATGTACTAGCCAGACAAATTAATTGTTACCCAAACCATTCCCTTATATTTAAAGGTATTGATTTGGTATTAGATGATTACAGGGGAGGCCCTACACATTTATTACTGGTAAAACTTGAATTGATTTGGTAGCTACGTTTGAATTCTTACCATTTTCCAGGCTTAAATGATATGCTATCTTTAGCCTGCATTTTAAAATTGAAGAGTCTGGGTAGATAATAATAATTTTTTAATTTTTTAATTTTTTTAACTTTTTAATTATTTTTATATTGTAGATGACATAGTGGTTTGTCACGCTGTTGTACACCTGGCTAAAAATACAAGTAGAGATTACATTAATGTATTTATGTAGATTTACCATACTCTGCTTTGATGGTTTTACACATATATATATATATATATATATATATATATATTTTCGCTGGTGTAAAAATACAAATATACACATGAGGGCGCTATAACTAATGAACTTGAATTTTTCAAACTGTGATCACATGACAGCTAGGTTATTTATTGCCCCACCTGGTTTAACAGCTTGTTGCATGTTAATGTGAGTCTGAAGAAGTTCTGTTGTTTACAGAATGAAAAGTGGATTTTTACTTGCTGCTTTAAGTGGATTTTTACTTGCTGCTTTGGTTTGAATAAATGCGCTTTTTAATTGCCTTGGACTGAGTGGCTAAAATACTTTTGGAGTCTGTGGATTCAGCATTTTTCAGGTTCCTGAGTTTGTGTTGCTTTTCGTAGTGTTTGGTCTGGCATGGCTGCTGTTCCACTAATGGACTCATCAATACCCGATGATTCAAACAGCAATGTGGGTAATCTTACGCTTCTCATCCAATGTTTAACGCAAAAAGTAGAATGTTTAGCATCTAGACTAGATACAGTTTGTGGTTCTTTAGTTAACCCTTCAACCACAAACATTAACCAGGTGCATAATACATCACCAGCATCACAACAACTTTTTTCATCTCCATGCAGTTCTCAACGTTCTGTGCCTGCCATTCCTCCTTCAGGCACAGTTACCAATTTGTTACCAGCGGATGTACCAATGTCTGGTGTGAATTCTAATTTGGCAGGCCACAACACCGCTGGTGTACAGAGCCATTTGAATGTGAGTGGGCCTGGGAGCCATCTGGACTTCAATGCGTGGGTCGAAAGACCGTTTTCCTTTCATGAGACTGGTTTGGACACCGACCAAGGCGATGTACCTGACGCTAATGCAGATTTGGCTTCTATGTTACAACAATTGGATATTAAACTTGTTAAACTGAAGAAACTCCAATTGGAGATTGCTTATTTTCGTGAATGTCTTCGAGTAAAGGTGGTACCTAAGGGTTTAAGATCATGGCAATTTCCGACTGGGTTGGTTGAGGGGTCGCCTTTCCATCAAGATTTACTCAGTCTATTTGATAGGCATGGCTCAGAACTTTTGGAACTCATGAGCAAGCACTATCAGGTGGCAGTGGAGAGTTTACAAGTGGAAACAACTACTCTGGACACCAATATTAAAAGGGATTCGGATTTCATGAGATATAAATATGAACATGAAAGGATTTTTAGTAGCATTGATCAATATTTGACTAAACTCAAAGCCACCAAAAGTAAAAAACTTGCCAGGGACATAAAAGCATACCGGGAGAACACTGCTTATCCTAAGCCGCCTCCATCACAAGGTAACTATTTAGTACCTTCTAATTCCCCACCACCTGAGTCTACCGGAGGTGTTACCACTGAGGATGAACATGGTGAGGAGCATATACAAAACGAAGGGGTACGTAGGAGTGAGCGGCTTTTGACTAGGAATAATTACAATAGTAACACTAATGGGACAGGAAATGTCACAAATTTTCAGAATCGGGCACTGAACCATGCCCCACCGCAGGAGCAGAGGAAATACAGCAGACCGAGGAATCGGAGGAGATGATGAGACTTTCATCTAATATAGGAGGGTTAGATGAACATTCTAGATCTGTAGAACTGGTTAGAAATTCTACCAATGATTTCATTATTTACAACTATGCAAACATCACCATTACTACTGATGTTGCAGATGTGTTGGCAAAAGGCAACACATTTGTACCTACTAAAAGATCAGATGTCGCCACTGCTTTAGTTGACTTAAAAGTTTTTGTTAGGAATTTGAACCTCAAATTTATTTATGGTAATTCATCCCACATTGATACAGGCATGCGTATTTCTAGTACTTTCAATCCGCCACTTCCCCCATTCCTTTCCACTTTTGAACAGGTATGTGAATTGGGTATACGTGAGAATTTGAGGCACCCTAACAGACATATAAAATACAACATTACTAAAGGAGATTTGAGTTTGCTTTCTTTACTCAAAGAAACACCAGTTAGGATTATGCATCTGGATAAAGGGGGTGGCATGGTAATTATGAATAATTTAGACTATATCAAATCTATGGAACCGATAGTATCTTCAGGGACGTACATAGAAGTGAGTAGACATGAACTCAATACCACATATTCCAGAATTAGGTCTCTCATCAGCGATCTTTTCATTGATGCTAGAATTGATGCTCAATTGTTCCATTACTTATCAATGCCAGCTCCAAGAATACCAGCCTTATTCGGCATTCCTAAGATCCACAAATCTATTAGTAATCCACCCATGCGCCCATTAGTTGATGCTAGGAATAGCATCACATATGCATGTGCGAAGGTGGCTGATTCCATCATGAAGAAATTTGTAATGACACAAAAGCAGATTTGTAAGGATTCGTGGTCTTTTTTGAGTAATCTCAGTAACATACAATACCACCCAGATAAGAACTTTTTAACAATTGATGTCAAAGATCTGTACTCCTCTATACCACATAATGAAGGTATAGAATGGGTTTTAGCCATTGCAAAAACAAATGGTGCAGAACAGCAGGAACTGGACCTTTTGGGGGAACTTTTGGACATAGTCCTGTCCTATAATTTTGTTACTTTTAATGGACGGTACTACATTCAAAAAGTTGGTGTTGCCATGGGTTCCCCCTGTGGAGCCAGTTTCGCGAATCTAGTGATGGCACAGTGGGAAAAGGAATTTGTATTTAATGAGAATAGGAACCTAATGGCTAACACTATCAAATTTTACACACGGTTTCTCGATGACGTCTTCATCCTGTTAGATGGAAACGTTGCCATAGCTAAGCAATTAGTAGATTATTTTAATACCACAACATCATTTTTACAGTTTACCTACTCCTTTTCTATGACAAATATAGCATATTTGGATGTAGATTTGGGTAAGAATGATAGTGAAAACTGCTACACTTCTAAAATATTTAGAAATGTAACATACTCAAACACCTTACCCCATTTTTCGAGCTGTCATCCTTTCACACAGAAATGGTCAGTCATAAAGGGCCAATTAGTTCGAGCAGCCAGAATGACTAGTACCTGGGAACATTTTTTGGATGAATGTGGTTTGTTATCCAAAATGTTCATTAAAAGAGGTTACCCTGAGAAAATTATTCAAGAGTTGATTAAGAAAGTGAGCAGTAAAAGAGAATCAGGGTTTTATAAGTCCCTATTGAATCCATCTACTCGGGTACTCTCTGAGTCAACTTTAGATGTGTCTGCAAATGCCAACCCCCCATACAATTTGATTTTGACCTATAGTATAGACGCACCTAATATAGCTTCAGTTATTCTTAAGAATTGGCCCCTTCTTACAAATGACCTTGATTTGCGATCTCATTTTCATTTAGCTCCCAGAATAGTATACAGAAGGGGCGTGAATTTAAAACAAATGTTGGAAGCCACAAACCAACCATACCTAACCAAAAGAGGAATGTCCAAGTGTAATATGTGCAATTATTGTAAACACATGGACATAGGGGCTTATTTCACTATCATGGATAAGATATTTTCCATTAAATATAAAATCAATTGTCAAACTAAGTGTCTTGTATATCTGGCAAAGTGCACACAGTGTCCTGCATTTTATATTGGCAAGACAGAGAGACGGTTACGGGAACGTGTATATGAACATGTCTATGCTATTAGTAAAAACAAACCTGAGAATGCACTAGCCAGACATATTAATTGTTACCCAAACCATTCCTTTATATTTAAAGGTATTGATTTGGTATTAGATGATTACAGGGGAGGCCCTACACATTTATTATTGGAAAAACTTGAATTGATTTGGCAGCTATGTTTGGATTCTTACCATTTTCCAGGCTTAAATGATATGCTATCTTTAGCCTGCATTTTAAAATTGAAGAGTCTGGGTAGATAATAATAATTTTTCATTTTTTTAATTTTTTTAACTTTTTAATTATTTTTATATTGTAGATGGCATAGTGGTTTGTCACGCTGTTGTACACCTGGCTAAAAATACAAGTAGAGATTACATTAATGTATTTTATGTAGATTTACCATACTCTGCTTTGATGGTTTTACACATATATATATATATATATATATATATATATATATATATATATATATATATATATATATATTCGCTGGTGTAAAAATACAAATATACACATGAGGGCGCTATAACTAATGAACTTGAATTTTTCAAACTGTGATCACATGACAGCTAGGTTATTTATTGCCCCACCTGGTTTAACAGCTTGTTGCATGTTAATGTGAGTCTGAAGAAGTTCTGTTGTTTACAGAACGAAAAGTGGATTTTTACTTGCTCCTTTAAGTGGATTTTTACTTGCTGCTTTGGTTTGAATAAACGCGCTTTTTAATTGCCTTGGACTGAGTGGCTAAAATACTTTTGGAGTCTGTGGATTCAGCATTTTTTGGGTTCCTTGATTAATCATGAACACAACATTTCAAAATTAGTTATAACAGCATGCATGGGTGTTCCAATTAACCCAATCCAACAGATTTGAAACACTTGCATAGCAAACAGAACACATGCATAAATGGAACAACAGTAAGCATTTTAACAGCATGCAAGTTACATTGATGGCAACAGGCCACCAACAATGGTATTTGAACATGGTATGTTAATATACAACCAATTAAATATATGAATAATAATAGAACACATGTCCCAAAAATAGGTTTGAGAACAAAATACCCATAGTATATGAATAATAGTTATTGATGTGGATGGGTGTGGGGAGAGAAATCAGTCCATTAACAACGGTATAGATTTTTATTTTTCACTACAATACTGCTCAGTACTCTACAGGTCTGCCCTCACTTTTTACATCTACCTATGGTCCATAGCTTCTGTAGCACATACATACCTGTTAGACTGTCAACCTATAATGGTATGGGGCAGACTGGGAGAACTATGGCTACATTACTGGAGGGGGCTTGTACATGTCAGGGTTACATATTTGTAAAAGAAGGGATACCCTGCAGTGATGTTGTGTGAGTCTGCTACTGGCATACTTCACCTGGATTCCTATCTGTGTCCAAGGTGATTGGCAGCAGTGGCCACTAGCCATGACATCATGGCACTTGAGAGACATGTATCGGGAAGAGTACATGGTGTATGTACCTATCCTACTGTCATTTGCAGGCATGGGGTAGGACAGTGGGACAGTTGTACACAGTGTATTGGTATTCCCTTCATACAGCTACTACAGACATTTCTTTACCTGTATGAGCTGTTTTAAAAATATCTGTTGCCACTATCTGACTGTTTCTACAAATATTCAAGATTTCTTGAGTGTATATATGCACTAATTTCACTGAAGTGAAGTACCACTCCCTGGACTGGAAACGTGTCTGGGTGTGCTAAAATCAACAGCAAGACTATGTCTCATCACACTGAGCTACTGATCACACTGAGCTACTGAGGAACTACTGTGTCTTGTTTGAATGTTTTCTGCCTAATACTCTGTGGGTTAGACAGTCTGACCTTGTAATCCTGAGATTCCTGCATGACAGATAGTTAATGTACTGTGTATTTATCCTTTGAAATAATACAATCTGGAAAGCAAAGGTTAACACAAGGCAATGCAGCAGGGGACACACTATAATAGATTGGACATTACTATTCAGGGTTTGGATTTTAGTCCATAACATATGTCATATTTCAGTTATATGTTGTTTTACAGCTCCACAATCTACTGTTTTGCATAATACCTGTTTCTCAGAACAACCACAGTGAATTTATGCTATCAAAGCCATATTTGCTATGAGGAACCTGTACACATTCTATTTCTACAACAGCATACCAGAGTAAACACAACAGTTAGTGGTTTACATCTTTATTTTACTTATATGACATAGTGCTTTACTACTGCATATCCTGTAGCTCAATATTATTCTGGCAAACTTTTTTTTAATCATTAGACACAGAACACCCTACGCTTACTGACAGTAAACAATTTACTCCTTCTTATTTATTTCACTATACACTGCAAGGTAGATCTGTACTCATCAGCCTGTCAGCGCAGCCTTGTCAGTTTGTCAGCATGGGCCTCAACATTGCTAGCCCTCTCTGCTGCAGCTGTAGGGAGAGAAAACAAACATTATGCATACCTGTCTATCACATACTCAGGTTAGGATTTGGTACAGCTATGGATGACATACTTACAAACTACTGGAGCATTCCATACCTGAGCATCTTGGATCCACTGGACCAAGAGCTCCCCCTTCTTCCACTTTAGGTCAGCATTATGATAATTGTAATATTATAATATTGTTAAGACAGAACGAGGATTTAAATCCAGAATCTTCAGAAAAGAAACATTTTCAAACTCTTACCTGCACTATTCAAGCTCGCACCCCCCACACCAAAAAAGAAGTGTCCTAAAAGGGCAATTTGTGCGTTTGTGCAGGATGACCTCAGATGATGGATGGTACTTTGATGAATGTAAATACTTGAAAAATATGTTCTTGAATAGAGGTTACCCTGAAGAACTTATTGACAGTGTTTCTAAGGAAGTTAATGAGGGTAGAAAGGATAGGTTTGCCCCTATATTGGGTAAAGTTGAAGATGGTGTAACCCAATATGTTACAAATACCAAAGTGGATGGTTTAAATAATGAATATGCATCAGGTATTATTACTACATATGATGGGCAAGCTGGGTTAATAAAAAGAATTTTCAACAAAGAGTGGAAAAACTTTTCAAGAGTTTCTGACTTAAATCACATTTTTCAGAGTGACATAAAATACATTTACAGGAAAGGTAACACCCTGAAGGATATTTTTGAAAGAGGTAGTAAAAGGAACTTTCCATTTGCAGGCACTAATAAAAAGGCTGGTGTACACAAATGTGGTGCATGCAGTTACTGTTCTTACTTGATTACTGGAGATACTATTAATTTGCGGGCCAGGAACAACAAAATATTAACTTTAAAAACTTTTGCCAACTGTAACTCAAAAGGGATTATTTATCTAGGTTTATGTAAAAAATGTGATGCCTTTTATGTCGGCAAGAGTGAAAGAAAGATAAAACAGAGAATTTATGAGCACATTTATGATATTCGTACCAAAAGTGAAACAAATTCTTTGTACAAACACACAAAAAATTGTTTTGAAGCAGAATTCCAATTTTTTATATTAGAGGTTGTGCCAAAGGACCCCAGGGGTGGTATGTGGGAGACATTAGTGGAATACAGGGAATTATACTGGCAAATAGTTTTGGAGGCCAGTAAGACCCCTGGTTTAAATGATATGATCTCACTAGCCCCTGTATTAAAAATGAGGTCTGCTAAACTGTGACATGAATGTGCAATAATATGGATGGTCAGTAGAGGGCATTATCACAATGAGTTTTATTTTCTTGCACATTAAGTTTATATATGTGAAATCATTGACATTTTAAAAGTTTTTAAATATATATTTAATACTATGACAATTTATTTATATGTTCTTAAATATTTAATGGGTTTCCTATTTATAACAGAGTTTTATATGCAGTTTTTAATGTTTATTAATGTATTTATTCACTTAATGTATATTCTGAGCGTTTCTATTGGTTGATTTAAATGTTGGTGGAGTATATAAATGTTTAATGTAACGAATTTGCATTATCTGATGAAGTTGTGGACGAAAACGTATGGTGATTTACTTCAGCGTTTGTGTATACTGAGTGAACTGTTCGGCTTATTAAACACAGTGTGCCTATCTAGCAGTGGTTCAGGGTGCTTTGCTTGGCTTACTAGTTTGTTTTGCATCCTCCTTTCAAGCTTATCAGCATTATGATGCCGTACCTGCTCACCAGTTCAGGGGATTCTAGTGGCATTGGTGAGGTCACATGCCAGATGGTCCCAGGCCCCCACTTTGTAATGACAGCCCTGGTACTGGCCCTGCAGCAGCCTGTCATCATGGTTTTCTACAAGGAGCCCAAACATGATGCTGGACTCCTGAATGCCCCAGTGCTGCACCCGAAAGCACGCTTCCTCTCCAACGCCAGACATGGTTCCTGTAGAGATCAGACCACAACAGGTTATGGCTGTATTCCCACCTATGTGATTTAAATAAGGCCATATTCCTGTCTTTTGCCATCATCATACCACTTTGAAAATGCTAAGCTCAGCTAAGCAGTGCGCAAATCCGCTAAGCTGAGTTGAACAGTGCTTAAAGGGGCCATTGCTGAGCACTGCTTAACAGCATGGAAATCCACTTAGCTGAGCTGAATGCTGCTTAGTATTTTTGTCTAAACAATGCTTAAACTGGCTAAGCAGAGCAGACCACTGCTAAACATTGCTCATTTTCATTTAAAAAAAATATCAGAATTATGACTTATTAATCATTACTGACATATTACTAAGTGCATATGATTTACTTTACATGATGTCCCTCTATGTGCTTTCATTACATTACCTTGGAGTCTAAATATACTATACGTGGCACTTGTGTATATGTGGGTGATTTTACATGTTATATGCACTCACACTTTCATTTTTAACCAGCTACACTACCCTGGTTAACAAATATAAATTACTATATAAACATATTAAGTAAAAAACGTGCAAACAACTAAAAAACCAAGAGTGCGAAACGGTATAATACAACAAGACATGGACTGTTTATTGAATGTTAGCGCTTTCGGAAGAGTTATTACCCAACCTTTTTCAGACAAATAGTATAAAACACACAGCCTTGTATTTATATACACTTCATAATAATGACAATCATAATAAATTAATTATGCAAATGACTGACAGATTTAAAATTAAAGAAACCACTTCTAAAAAACACACATCCAAACATATTAATCATGCTACCTAGCAATCCTCGTCAAATTCTCACAATGACTATATGAAAAAATATATATGTATATAAAGTATATATGTGTATAGCATATACAATGTCCTATTATTATATACTAACACCTAAAATTATGAATTATGAAAAGTTACAATATATAATAAAACTCATTGCTAACTTGATTAAATAGTTAGCTTTAAAACTGCAAATACAAATACTCAGAAAAATAAAGAATACACATACACATATTGAAGTTAGGGAATTATTAAAATATGAATATGCATATATATGCTTGCATATTAAGACATTTTTGTGACCATATTTTTTATAAAAGTATATATATATATATATATATATATATATATATATATATATATATATATATGCTAAAAAGCCACTAAATAAGCCCTAACCCTTAAGTATAATGTATTCAGTGTAGTGTTTACCTAAGCAATGCTTTTAATTTTAAAATGCATTTGATAGAGGCATATTCATTCAACCCCGGGGGGAGATAAGAAGATGTTCTAATTTGCCAGAACACTTCTTGTTCTTCTAAGAGCAATTGCCAGGGGCCGCCCCTAACATCATTCTGTACCTGGTGTAGAACCACAAACAAAAAAGCATAATCAGGATATTCTACAATATGCTTTGCGAGAGCATTAGTTAAATCCCTCCAACCTATAGCATATATATGTTCATAAATTCTTTTTCTTAACATCCTTTCGGTTTTTCCTATATAGAAGGATGGACAATTCTCACACAAGGCAACATACACCACCACCTTTGTTTCACAGTTATATTTACTCTTCAAGTAAAGCAAAAAAGCGTGAACGAGTTAAGGAGCACCTCACAAGTCCCAAAAAAAGTTTTAATCCACGTAAACGTACTTTATTGAAATAACGTTTTCGCCTCTGTTAACGCAGAAGCTTCATCAGACATAAAAAAGAAGCGCCAAATGAACACAATTTAAAAACTTCAAGCCAAGCAACATGATGTAATTTCCTTGGCAACATTAAACAAGTCAATTAATTATTTGCTTAAAGAGCAAATGTTTGTTTAAACATGTATACATACAAAACAATTTAAAATGTTATTCTGTATTATAATAATCAATAACGAATAAAATGTATAAAATAAAAATAAAAAAAAAAAAATAAAAAAAAAATAGAAAAAAAATAAAAAAAAAAAAAAAAAAAAAAAAAAAAGACTGAAATGATGTATATAAAAGAGCACACTCTAACAGCACTAAACACATACGTAAAATGTGAAAAAATATAAAAGGTTAATAAAAAGCAATTATTGATATACCTCAATACCAAAGTAAACCTTACTTATCAAACATGAATGGGCTATTAATTTCATACAAAGGCTACTCTTAAAAGGGATAAATCACTCTTTGTTACCTAAGGTAACTTTTATATTTTAAAATTACAGAAATGTTACAAGCTTCGTTCAGCCCAGGGACAGAAAAGGCATCTAATAAGAGTTGCCATTCTAGTTCTCTTGTTTCAAGTAGAAGGGGCTGAGGACCCCCACTAATACCCACTCTGACAAGGTCGATACCCATAAAGTGAAAACTATGCCCAGCATGATTTAAAATATGTTTCGAAAGGGCATTATCACCTTTTTTGTTCTTTATAGCATAATTATGTTGGTAAATACGGTCCCGTAACCTACGGTCCGTCTTACCAACATAAAATGCTGGGCAGCAGTCACAAAGGGTGACGTAAACCACCGATTTGGTATTACAACTAATCTTGTGTTTTATAGTATGTTTCCTGCCTTTAATAGTGAAAGAATTCCCAACCTTCAAAAGTCTACACCAATTACAGGCCCCACAAATAAATGTCCCAGTTTGTCTCGATAAGGGGTATAAAGGTTCCCCTGTCTGTAAAAGTTCTTTTAAATTACTTCCTCTCTTAAACACAAAAGAAGGATGTAAACCCAAAATGTTTGATAGAAAGGCACTATTTTGAATAAAGTGCCAATTCTTCTTAACAATAGAACAAATGCCATCAACATGTTTGTTGTGTGTGATGATCAAACTCGTCTTGAAATCATGGCTAGGCAAATAGTGCGGGGATGAGAGACCAACAATTTCATGTCGATCAAAGTCAGATTCTAACAAGATGGAAGGGCCAGAAAAAGACTCCGAAATGGCAATAGTGGTCTGTTTACTACTCTGAAGGAGAGGTTGATAAAACCCATTATCTCTTTTCAAGGAGACTTCTTCAATTAAATTATCTATTAACTCCATAGGATATCCCCTATTGAGAAACATGTCCTTCAAAGTAGAACACTGATATTCAAAGGCCACAGCTGTGTTGCACATACGTACCGCTCTAACCAGCTGCCCTTTAACAATCGATCTCTTCTGTTTCCAAGGATGGTTACTGGAGAAGTGCAAAAAAGCATTACAATAAGTTTGCTTCCTAAAAATACTAGACAGGAATCGATTGTTATAAGGGTCTTTAGCCAGTTTAACATCAAGATAATCAATTTCGCTAACCGAGAAATGGTGAGTGAATTTTAAAAATGTAGAAGAGTCATTCATGTAGTTAATCAAATCTGCAACAACATCTTCACCTCCCAGAATGAGTACAAATACATCGTCTAAAGAGCATGTGTAGAACTTAATGGAATTTTTAAACCTAGGGTTGTTTAAAAGAAAGGTGTTCTCCCAATAGGCAACAACTAAATTAGCCACGCTACCCCCACAAGGGGAGCCCATAGCAATACCTCTTTTCTGTAAATAATGACAGTTGTTGAAAATGAAAAAGTTAGAGGACAAAATAATGTCCAAGAGAAGTGTAACAACAGCTATCTCATCCTTAGGAGCCTTTAAACTTAAAAGCATTAACTCAACCCATTCAACCGCCTCTTGGTGTGGTATAGAGGTGTAAAGATCGACCACATCGATAGTTAAAAAATTAAGAGACGGGTCAAATGGAATGTCATTTATGGACTTCAAAAAAGACCAAGAATCTTTACAGATTTGAGGTATTGAACTGAGGTATTTAGAAATAATACAGTCCAAGACTCTTGCACAAGGGTGGGTAATAGAACATCTCCCGTCAACTAAGGCACGCATCGGTGGATCAAACAGGTTTTTATGAATTTTAGGGATCCCAAACATAACTGGGACCCTTGGGAAGGAAATGTTGATAAAGTTGAAAGTATCGATGCCAATC
Source organism: Protopterus annectens (assembly GCF_019279795.1). Lineage (NCBI taxonomy): Eukaryota > Metazoa > Chordata > Ceratodontiformes > Protopteridae > Protopterus > Protopterus annectens. The sequence continues at coordinate 1,331,574,249 of NC_056735.1, forward strand.
CTACCTTCACTGAACAAATCCCTAAAATACCCTTTAATCCTGTTATATTGTCCAGTCATCTCATTCAAAGATGAAATTTCGTAGGCGGGAGAGTTCAATACAGTTAACATCCTTTCAGTATAGTCATCTTTATCAAAAATGACTAAACGCCCGCCCTTGTCCGGTTTAATGACCCTAATGGGAAGGCTGCATATGTTTTTTAAGGCTATTCTTTGATCACATGAGATGTTGCTCTGATTGTCAAACCACTTAACACTTTCAAAAAATTGTCTTAGATCTAATTCGCAGACATTCTCAAAGGTATGCAAGATGGGATGCAAGGGAGGATTAAAAACACTCAACAGCTTAAATAAAGGTCTTTCACTTGCTGTTTCACCATTAAACAACACCTTAAGGTTTAAACTGCGGACAAAACATTTAAAGTCTATCAACAGCTTAGACAGATGGAGCTTCTGATCAGGAACAAAAGAGAGGCCAAACGCCAACAATTCAATCAAATCACTTTCAATGTTGATGTCAGAAAATTTGTAAACTTTAAAGTCTCCCTTAATGTTAGTCAAAATAGGTGGTTTAGGAGAAGTGGCAGGGCTAACACCCAAAGGCCCATTAATGGGCTCTATTTGTACTTGTTCTTGTTGTTTTGTCGCTGATAGTTCTTGCGCCCTAAAAAAGGTTTCTGCTGACCTCTATAATTAGGACGGTTACCATGATCGTCATAATTAGCCCTGATTCTACTACTCCTCCTTGGTTCCTGGGTGGAAGGACCTTCATCCCCATTATCTAAAACATGGTCACCTCGGTCCGGGGCAACATCAATAAGTGTTACACCTCTATAATTGGCACTTTTGTTGTGGGCATCAGGCAAGTTGTTGCTCCTGTTGGTTTTCTTATGGAGGTTAGGGTAGGCGAGACAGCTGGTATAAGCTTGCCTATCTCTAGAGAGTTTTTTTGTTTTGATAGATTTAAGTTTAACTAACAGCGCGTCAATACTCTGAAAAATACGATTGTAATCGTATTTATATCGTACAAAATTAATGTCAGTTTTGATTTTCTCATCTAACTCACTAGTTTCAGCCAATAAAGTCACGATGTAGTTTGAATAATGTTTCACCATTAGGTCTAACAATTCCAAGCCCTGTTTGTTGAAAAGGCTAGTAAGATCATCAATAAACAAAGAATCTTGAAATAGTCCAGTTGGAACAAACGAGCTTCTCAGGCCCTTAGGTACAATTTTTTCTTTTAAGCACTGTTTAAAATAAGAAACCTCTAATTGTAGTTTCTTAATTTTTAACATTTTAACGTCCAGAGCTTTAAGGTTCTCAGAAATATTATCTATACAGTTACCTGTAGTATCAACTCCTGAAGCCGGTGGACCCGATGGGGGAAGAGAGCCAAAATCAAGAGCCTCAAGGTTCCCAGCCCATTCGGAAAATATAGGCACACCAATAAGCCCAGGATTATTGTTAAAGTTAGTGCTCACACCGTTAGAAACAATGTTCTGCCCTGATAGTCCAGGCACGTTGTCAAGAGATTGGCCACGGTTATTACGATCTTCTGGACCTGTTAACACACAGCTCCTTGCACCAGAAAGTACTTGTTCAGCATTAAAGCTCCCAGCTGTTGGATAAAGCCGCTGGGGTTGGCCTGGTTGAATCACATCAGAGTATCCACTCACCGGACCATTATGATTAAAAGCCGGTTGGCTTGGGTTAAAGTTCCGTGACACTGACGCTTCGTTAGCTTCAATCCTGTCCAAGCGCGAGTTTAACACATCGAGCCTTTGAGTAAGTAAAAGCAGGAGCGCATCTGTGCTCTTAGGGTCGTCCGTAGAAGGAGCATTACCAGACCCAAATAAAACTGGTGTCCTAGGACTCGTTGTACCGCTGATAGACATACTAGTGAAGTTAAAACAAAAAACAAAAACTGGTGAAGCAAAAAAGCGTGAACGAGTTAAGGAGCACCTCACAAGTCCCAAAAAAAGTTTTAATCCACGTAAACGTACTTTATTGAAATAACGTTTTCGCCTCTGTTAACGCAGAAGCTTCATCAGACATAAAAAAGAAGCGCCAAATGAACACAATTTAAAAACTTCAAGCCAAGCAACATGATGTCATTTCCTTGGCAACATTAAACAAGTCAATTAATTGTTTGCTTAAAAAGCAAATATTTGTTAGTTTAACCATATATACATACAAAACAATTTAAAATATTATTCTGTATTATAATAATCAATAACGAATAAAATGTATAAAATAAAAATAAAAAAAAAAAGACTGAAATGATGTATATAAAAGAGCACACTCTGACAGCACTAAACACATACGTAAAATGTGAAAAAATATAAAAGGTTAATAAAAAGCAATTATTTATATACCTCAATACCAAAGTAAACCTTGCTTATCAAACATGAATGGGCTATTAATTTCGTACAATGGCTACTCTTAAAAGGGATAAATCACCCTTTGTTACCTAAGGTAACTTTTATATTTTAAAATTACAGAAATGTTACAAGCTTCGTTCAGCCCAGGGACAGAAAAGGCATCTAATAAGAGTTGCCATTCTAGTTCTCTTGTTTCAAGTAGAAGGGGCTGAGGACCCCCCCTAATACCCACTCTGACAAGGTCGATACCCATAAAGTGAAAACTATGCCCAGCATGATTTAAAATATGTTTCAAAAGGGCATTATCACCTTTTTTGTTCTTTATAGCATAATTATGTTGGTAAATACGGTCCCGTAACCTACGGTCCGTCTTACCAACATAAAATGCTGGGCAGCAGTCACAAAGGGCGACGTAAACCACCGATTTGGTATTACAACTAATCTTGTGTTTTATAGTATGTTTCCTGCCTTTAATCGTGAAAGAATTCCCAACCTTCAAAAGTCTACACCAATTACAGGCCCCACAAATAAATGTCCCAGTTTGTCTCGATAAGGGGTATAAAGGTTCCCCTGTCTGTAAAAGTTCTTTTAAATTACTTCCTCTCTTAAACACAAAAGAAGGATGTAAACCCAAAATGTTTGATAGAAAGGCACTATTTTGAATAAAGTGCCAATTCTTCTTAACAATAGAACAAATGCCATCAACATGTTTGTTGTGTGTGATGATCAAACTAGTCTTGAAATCACGGCTAGGCAAATAGTGCGGGGATGAGAGACCAACAATTTCATGTCGATCAAAGTCAGATTCTAACAAGATGGAAGGGCCAGAAAAAGACTCCGAAATGGCAATAGTGGTCTGTTTACTACTCTGAAGGAGAGGTTGATAAAACCCATTATCTCTTTTCAAGGAGACTTCTTCAATTAAATTATCTATTAACTCCATAGGATATCCCCTATTGAGAAACATGTCCTTCAAAGTAGAACACTCATATTCAAAGGCCACAGCTGTGTTACACATATGTACCGCTCTAACCAGCTGCCCTTTAACAATCGATCTCTTCTGTTTCCAAGGATGGTTACTGGAGAAGTGCAAAAAAGCATTACAGTAAGTTTGCTTCCTAAAAATACTAGACGGGAATCGATTGTTATAAGGGTCTTTAGCCAGTTTAACATCAAGATAATCAATTTTGCTAACCGAGAAATGGTGAGTGAATTTTAAAAATGAAGAAGAGTCATTCATGTAGTTAATCAAATCTGCAACAACATCTTCACCTCCCAGAATGAGTACAAATACATCGTCTAAAAAGCGTGTGTAGAACTTAATGGAATTTTTAAACCTAGGGTTGTTTAAAAGAAAGGTGTTCTCCCAATAGGCAACAACTAAATTAGCCACGCTACCCCCACAAGGGGAGCCCATAGCAATACCTCTTTTCTGTAAATAATGACAGTTGTTGAAAATGAAAAAGTTCAATACCTCAAATCTGTAAAGATTCTTGGTCTTTTTTGAAGTCCATAAATGACATTCCATTTGACCCGTCTCTTAATTTTTTAACTATCGATGTGGTCGATCTTTACACCTCTATACCACACCAAGAGGCGGTTGAATGGGTTGAGTTAATGCTTTTAAGTTTAAAGGCTCCTAAGGATAAGATAGCTGTTGTTACACTTCTCTTGGACATTATTTTGTCCTCTAACTTTTTCATTTTCAACAACTGTCATTATTTACAGAAAAGAGGTATTGCTATGGGCTCCCCTTGTGGGGGTAGCCTGGCTAATTTAGTTGTTGCCTATTGGGAGAACACCTTTCTTTTAAACAACCCTAGGTTTAAAAATTCCATTAAGTTCTACACACGCTTTTTAGACGATGTATTTGTACTCATTCTGGGAGGTGAAGATGTTGTTGCAGATTTGATTAACTACATGAATGACTCTTCTACATTTTTAAAATTCACTCACCATTTCTCGGTTAGCGAAATTGATTATCTTGATGTTAAACTGGCTAAAGACCCTTATAACAATCAATTCCTGTCTAGTATTTTTAGGAAGCAAACTTACTGTAATGCTTTTTTGCACTTCTCCAGTAACCATCCTTGGAAACAGAAGAGATCGATTGTTAAAGGGCAGCTGGTTAGAGCGGTACGTATGTGCAACACAGCTGTGGCCTTTGAATATGAGTGTTCTACTTTGAAGGACATGTTTCTCAATAGGGGATATCCTATGGAGTTAGATAATTTAATTGAAGAAGTCTCATTGAAAAGAGATAATGGGTTTTATCAACCTCTCCTTCAGAGTAGTAAACAGACCACTATTGCCATTTCGGAGTCTTTTTCTGGCCCTTCCATCTTGTTAGAATCTGACTTTGGTCGACATGAAATTGTTGGTCTCTCATCCCCGCACTATTTGCCTAGCCGTGATTTCAAGACTAGTTTGATCATCACACACAACAAACATGTTGATGGCATTTGTTCTATTGTTAAGAAGAATTGGCACTTTATTCAAAATAGTGCCTTTCTATCAAACATTTTGGGTTTACATCCTTCTTTTGTGTTTAAGAGAGGAAGTAATTTAAAAGAACTTTTACAGACAGGGGAACCTTTATACCCCTTATCGAGACAAACTGGGACATTTATTTGTGGGGCCTGTAATTGGTGTAGACTTTTGAAGGTTGGGAATTCTTTCACGATTAAACAGTGCTTTCCCATGTAAAAATGAAGGGCCTGTCTTGGTACTCAAAACCATGACCTACTGCATGCAAAGCCAAGGCTCTAACCACTATATTATCTCACCATTAAGGATTTTAACTATACATTTGTATTTAGCTCCTATGAGATGTTTAAGCAGTGCTGAGCAGAGGGCCGTAGTGCACAAACCTGCTCAGCTATGTTTAAACTTAATTTAGAATTAAAAAAGTAAATAAATTAATAAAATCACTTTAATTACATGTATCAATACTCCTTGTAAGTCATATTTGGAAATGCACTACCTGCCATTCTATCGACTGCCTAAGTCTGTATGGGCAATATCAGGACTGAAGTCACTACATAATGGCATACATCTGAGTTTCAGACTTCTAATCCTTCCCTACATGTTATGTAGATACTGACCCTGTCCCTTTCTAAGTTTGCAAGGGCAATATTTGTTACATGTCCCTATTTGTCCCCCCATCATGTTATGCTATATCCAGGTTTTTGCTCTGAGAGGTTGAGAGGTATGCCCCCCATTATTTTAGGTTTTGTCCAGATTTGCGCCTCTAAGAGGTTCAGACATATGGTGTAAGTGCTATCCGTACAGCACTTTTGCAATGTAAGGGGTGTGTGACAGTACCTGTCACCCACACCCTCCATTGCTTCCTATCTAAATACCTACTTTCAGTGTCTACCGATACTGACAGCAGATAGAAAGTGCTGTACGGCACCATGACAATGCAGAGGTGGGTGACAGTACCTGTCACACACTTCCTTCATTGCTCCCTATCTAAATACCTGCTTTCACTTTGACAAAGCAGTGGGTGTGTGACAGTACCTGTCACATACACCCTCCACTGCTTCCTATTTACATTTCCTGCTTTCAGTGTCTGCAGACACTGAAAGCACTTAGAAAGTGCCATACGGCATTTTCAGAGTGCAGGGGGCATGTTGGATGTGCGAGCACTACTAAAACATGTCCCCTACACTCAGTAGTGTTTGTGTCCACTAAGCCATTATCAGTAGTGTGCCTTCATGAATATGTAAGGCGTGCTGCTGTTAAGGCTATGGAGAAGCGGACACCATTCACTCCATGCAGGAATAGCACTATTCCTGCACGGCCTTTATTGAATCCGGGGACAATCTCTTTTCTAATCAAAACCACCAAATGCACACTCACACTTACACACACACACACACACACACACACACACACACACACACACACACACACACACACAAAATTATAACATTTTTTGTTATGCCCTAGACATCTGTGTACATCTCTGTGCTCCATGGAATCATAAATGTGTGTGATAATACCACTGCTCTAATAATTATAACAGCTTAAGCTTACAACATATACAAACACTGAGCTCAAATAACAGAAGGGGAAGAGTATATATATATATATATATATATATATATATATATACATATATATATATATATATATATATATATATATATATATATATATATATATAAGCTCAAATAGCAGAAGGGGAAGGGTATATATATATATATATATATATATATATATATATATATATATATAGTTGGGGGGCACAGCCACCCACATTGGGGGTTGTGGGAGACATAGCCCCCTACTTAATTTGGGATATATATTGTCTTCTGGAGAGAGTCATTGGTGTTGTAAGTCTGCATGTCTATGGTTTAAAGTGCATTGTTTTGAAGATTTTGGTAAAATATAATATAGAACCAAACTAGGTGGGGGTGCTACACCCCCGACACCACCCTATGTGGGGGGTTGTGTCCCCCACACACCCCCTCACTATATATACTAACTCCAGGATTGTACTACAGTGGGGAAAAGAGCATATACCTTTAACTTGCCTTACAGTACTCTTCTTGGTTAGGGTGACTTGAAATTCAGTGAAATGAGCTGTCAATGAAATAAAGTAGACATATATATATATATATATATATATATATATATATATATATATATATATATATATATATTTATATTTAAATATATTTATATCAGCCCATGCTTATACCTAAACTGAATACTTACTTTTACAAGTTGCTATGTCAGTCTGATGATTTTTCACAAATGTAAGATGCAAATGCTCTTGTTGAGCAAGATTTCTGTTTCATGTATTTAAAGCGGTTTTACTGAGTATGTGACTAGGCAAGGTTTTTCGCAAAAAAAGGAACAGAATGACAAGGAGCAGATGGTAGATAAATTTATAATGCAGTATGTTAAAGAAGCGTATTGGTGCAAGTGTAACTACAGTCTAGATATTCATATACCTCAGGCATCAGAGCATGTCTTAAAATAAATGCTGCATAGCAAATGTACATCTGGCCAACCATTTAAAACAAAAAAGTGCTAACCATGGGGACATATTTCTTGAGGAGATCAAAATGTGTAGCATTATCTGCAGTATGCTTTTTGGCAACATAGAGTTGTCTCAGTTCATTCATCTTAACAACTCCCAGCTATACATCACAACTAAGTAGAAGCTTGTGTCAGTACTGCCAGAGGTTTATGCCCTGCCATGTGCCATTGCTTATCTTTGTGTCAAGTCTGCAAAGCTACATCTGAAGCACTTTCACAATAGTTGTTTGGCAGAGATGAAAACAAAATGTTCTACACTTTCTATCATTTGTATATTGAGGACTTAAAATGATTTACTTTATAGTTTTAGAAAATGTGCAATCACAACTAACTGCTGTGTATTTTAACTGTGGTCTGTAAATAATAATGTAATCTTGTACAGTACAGCTTGTGATATTTTGTAATAGTCTTAAGTCAGTATTTCAGGATGTTGTTGAATCTACAGTTTTAAGATTTCTGTCCATGCCATACTGCCCTTTCTGGTTGGTCACAGATAGTGCAACACACTGAAATTCTTTGACTTTCACCCGTTGATGCCTTGAATTTGCTAATCATTACTGTCCTGGTGTAGAGAGATAGGATGCAGTGATATATGCAAAAATATGAACAAGAGACAGTGTAACTTCCTGTTAACAGGTCTTTGTGTGTTCTTAATTTCATACAGTTCAATGGTTTTGCTTAACTTTCATCACAAGTCAGCATAATGGTAACTAATCAGTTCTTTCACACAGATACAGCTAGAGTGAACAAAGCCAAAGACTCATTCTGAGTCAGTTATTTTGAAGCTTCCTTTACGTAGAAGAATGCCCTCAAGCTTTGTGGTCCACATTATTTCATAACTTGTAGCTTTGTCTACAGATAACAGACATGGTTACACAGTTCATGGGTTGCTTGGTTCTTACTTGGTTGTTGACGCTTGAGGATCTTGGAAGGCTAGTCATACATTCTCATGAAGTTTTTTCCACTTGTAATTTAACTAAGAAATAAATCCAGAGCAGCAGAACATTTACATATTAACCCTTTGCATAAAGAACAAGAGTGCTATTCCAGGGATACATTTGCAGTTTCCCACCCATTTAACTCAAATTACATTTACAGAATAAGAGAAGTACTTTCTTTTTTGTTGACAGGAAGATGATTCCAAAGAAGTTGTATTCTCGGTGATACATATCTATCCCTCTAAGATGTTATATTTTTGTTGCAGAAGAGATTTAAGATCCCTTGAGTGGGTGTTTGTGCCACCGTTGGACTTGTAGATGTGCAGTATGACTGAGAGGATCAGATCTGTTGAGGCTCTGTTTGCAAGGCTGAGGTCAGCCCTCAGCAACCTGTATGATACCTAGAATAAGGACAAGGCTTTGAAACAATCAGTGAAGTTTTAAAATTTTAGACCCTTGATTTTCTTGGTGAGAAAGTACTGTGGGTACTCAGGTTGTGCCAAGTGTTTGGATAGGTGCTTGACAAAGGGGAGCTACATTTAGTGATCAACTTAAAAAGTGCTGAATGCAGTAGAATGATACATACCTGGATAACATACTCTTACTAAAGGCCTTCCTCACAATAGTGAAGACATGGTGATTGAAAGATATATCTCTGTATATGTAAGAACCATGTCTCTAGTTACTGGATCGATATTCAGGAATGCGATGTCAATGTAATAGCAGTAGGGTATGTCCTGCTTGCTGAATGATACTATTATACACTTTTTGGATTTTAGTTTTAGTCCATGGTTTTGACAGCAACTATTTCTTTGGGAAACGCCCTCTTGAAGGATCTTGGTGACCTTTGAAGAATTAACAATGGCACCTAGTTTACAGTCATAAGCACACTTGGTCACCCATAAGCACTTATCATTGTCTTTTACCTCTGAGAAGTACATACCAAAAAGGAGTGTCTTGAGGACAGAGCCCTGTGGTACACCACTGGTGATGCATCTTTTGGAGGAATTGGAGCTGCTTGCCCAAATTTCTGTGGTTCTGTTTGTTAGCCAATTTACCACTGGGTTACATAGGGATTGACATTTAGGTGGGAGAGTTTGTAAACAATACCTGAGTGTGGAATGGTATTCAATGCCTTAGCAAGATATAGATAAGCAGTGTGTACTGATTTTTCCTCAGTTCATATTCCTTTCTTTTTCTGTCAGAGCCATTAAAGCAATATGGTTACTTCTCCACTGGCACTAGCTGTATAAAATCATTAAAATTAGTGATGAAGCTTCTTTTTACAATGTACATACTATTCCTCTAAATAGCATATGATTTCCTATTGTATCTGCTAAAAGCAGTAGTAGGCTATATCTGTGCCTCAGAAAGGGATTTAAGGAAATTCAAATAAGATAAATGTATCTAAATGTATCTGTAATTGTTCTATGTGGAGCTTTTCTCCCCGGGCCTCTGCTAAAAAAGGGCCTTTTCGGCTCAGTCAGACAACCCCGGTTAACAAATGTAAAATAAATAAAATAAAATAAATAAGGGTAATTTCGACTAATGAGGATGACATGCTGGGGGGTGATATTATTTGTGAAATACTTTCTGCCCCACAACTATTTTAGATATGACCTGATTTTAGTTTTGCAAGAATTTGTTGTCAGATTCTAAATTCAAAAATAGGGGATAAAACAAGGTAGGACTTCCAGACAGAAAATGGGTAATACTTTACATTTGCTTGATGGTAGACAACAATAAACTAATCTTGTCTGATTTTTTAAGTGTGTTAATACTTTACATTAAATCCATCCCTACCTTCCTTCTTTTACCCTTTTTTCATCTGCTTAATACCCTCCGGAACACCTCTCCATTACCCGGTCTCTGAAAACGAACATCTGCTACACTTAAAGCAACATTTCAGTTAGGAACTATACCCCTACAAATGACAGCTACTTGTCTCCACAACACTCATATGGGGAGAACAATAGCAGCTATGACTATCCCAAATACTAAATTAAATTGAAATTCTTTATTTTGAATCGCAAGGAATGCATCAACAATTATAAAATATGTTACATTCTCATGCAAATACTCTGGGGTGAACATACTCAAAAAAACACTAGTACTCCTGATGAAATATAATGTCAAAACAACAAAATATCTGAAGTATGTAGAGAACTGAGTCATAATACATAAAGCATAGTAGGACTACCAGTGAGTACTAAACCAGAGAAAACAGAACATGTCGTTATTATTCTAATAAATGTATAGTTGTCAGTATGAATCTATAGTCTTCTTCACCAGCTCCTTGTTACACTGCTCAGTATTCCAGGTTTTCTACTTATCTCACCAGATCAGAAACCACCTTCTTATATAATACATTTATTTCGTTTCTTTAGCAGACCAATGAGGCTGTTTTAAGGGTTTGGCATTAGACATTATTGGAGGTTTGACAAGAAACTTAGAAGACAAAAGGACTGCACTACAAAATTTGAAAAAGGTACAATTAATACACAACATCCTCAGACTATTAATTCAAACTGTTCCATATTACCTGGTATCATTCTTTCTCTAACATGTGTACAGGACTACATGCCTCTGATGTACATGAAGGTCATATAATGACCATCAAAACAGATTCTACATGAAATTTTGAGGAGAAACAGTAGAAATATAAATAAATAAACATTGTTTTCAAAATGATATAAGAACTCAGTAAGTTTCACCCACCTAATTTTTTTTCTGTATCTCTGTGTAATTATGAGAACTTTTTTTTTTTTTTGCTTGAATGTTTCAACTTTGAAGCTACTGAAGTGGACTTTGTCACTGAAACTTATACCATTTTCATCTGGAATCTATCATTCATAGAAAATAATTTACTTCAGATGGTAACATTTGCCTACATGTCTAGTACTACTCAGAGAGTATTATTATTTTTCATAATGTGGACTTGTGGCTCCATTATTAAGCTTATCGTAAAACAGGAAGGTCTAAGGTTTAATATTGACTTGTAGATATTGTCTGAGAGTTTGCATGCCATGACATGGGGTTTTCCTCTTACATCTCTCTATGCTGTATGTCTTTTCCCATCTTGGAAAAGTATGCTGTTCAAATGTCTTCTGTAAATTCTCTCCATGTCTTTTTATATAGTATAAGTGTGTGTTTAGTCAACAGATGTTTAGTTGACCACATATGATTGAATAAGCAGCTGATCAACAGGTGTGTGAGACTGCACAATTCCAGTTTGTGTGATTTTGTAGTTAGTATATATAGTTAACAGGGATTATGGGGGGTGCATATCCCTCCTGCAAAAAATGATTCTTTTATTTGTTTTTTATTTTATAAATTTTGTATGCGCCAAAGTTGTTTCACAGAGCATGTGTACTGGTGTGTCAACATCAATATAGTCAAAGTTTCATGGAAATATTTTGCCAGTTTACATTGGGTATATTCAGTCATAATTACTACACCTATATATATTTGTGTGTGTGTGTGTGTGTGTGTGTGTGTGTGTGTGTGTGTGTGTGTGTGTGTGTGTGTGTGTGTGTGTGTGTGTGTATATATATATATATATATATATATATATATATATATATATATATATATATATATATATGGGTCTATATTAGAACATCGAAGTTTCAAAACTTCGAATGTTCTAATATCGAACCCTATTCAGCGAAAGCTGAAAATATCAAAGCAACAGAAAATTGAATTTTGTCCTAGGGAAAGAATTTCGTTGTCCATTTCTGTTGCTTCGGTATTTTCAGCACTGTGGTGGAAAGTTATGGGTCGGGTTCAGGTAAGTGTGCGATTGAGTATGTGTTAGGTGAGTTAGGGTTAGGGCGTGGGTCAGGTAAGTGTGAGATTGTGTGGACATGAGGGTTAGGGTGGAGTAGGTGAGTTAGGGTTAGGGTGCGGGTGAGTGTGCGATAGTGACGGACCTTAGGGTTAGGGTTTGGGTTAAGGTAAGTGGATAGTTAGTGGTGTGTATATAGTTTAGTGTAGGGTTAGGTGTAAGATTTTAGGTGTATGTCTGTGGATTGCTGTTTGTTTGGTGTGCTTGTGTTGTGTGCATGTGTTTTGGAACAGCTATTTTTTTCCCTAGGAAAAATTTTGCTGCTCTGTATGTTCGATGTTTTCAAGTTTCGCTGAATAGGGTTCGATATTAGAACATTCTAAGTTTTGAAACTTCGATGTTCTAATATAGACCCATATATAGATATATATATATATATATATATATATATATATATATATATATATATATATATATATATATATATATATATATATATATATATATATATATATATATATATATATATATATGTATATACACATATGTATATATTCTATTATTATATTTACCACTGTTTTTGTGACCTTTGCTGTGACTGAAAAAAAAAAAAAGCAGCCAGCACTGGATGTATTCTTTTACCTGGGCATCAGATGACTAAATTAAATGACAGGTCCAGTGGGACTACCACTAAAAGTTAGGAATCATCAGTCAATTTAATGGTGTCAATTTACTGGAGAGTTTTGTTTCATTTCATTAAATATTAAGTTAAACCACAGTGCAGGAGTGTTGTGTTTCAGTTTTTGTCTCTGCCTACCTCTTGATGCATGCTCAAAATATATGATAGAGGAAATGCAGTTAGGATTACTGATTTCCCTAGTTAAAATGCTTCCTCAGAAGATCATTCAAAATATTTTGTCTTACACAATAATATCCCAGTATATTGGCGAATTACACCATGACTATGGTTTCCCATTCAATGTAATTAAGGGATTTAAATATGTGATACAACTGACAAATCTAAAAAAAAAAACTTGCAGACTTCTATGAAATAATCCAATATTAATTATTTGATACAACTGCAAAATCTAAAATAAAGCAAACACCACTCATGGACTTCAGTGATATAATCCAGACTTCACTTTATTCCTTTCATCTAGGGCATAGAGAAGGACTTCATCAGAATGCATGAACACACATCACAACCAATAAATAACAGTAAAATCATATAACCAATAAAATCACATGACCACAGCTTGCATTCATAAAGAGACAATACCTAGCATTTACAACCACGCACATAAAATTCTTCTAACACTATTAGAACAACAATACATTTATACACAGATAAATTAATTTAAAATTTGAATTTGATCAACCTCCTACTTTTTTGAAAACATGCAATATTAAGGGACACATTTAGTCCATGCGTGCTGGTTTCCTTCATCTCCAGCATGCTGCTGAAATCACCTCCTCTCATATCTAAAAATTCTCAGCCAAAAATAACAAATAAAACTTTTAAAATCTGCAGAATAATATTATTCTTGAATAATGCATTGTTCTTGTTTTTCTTATCTATGTCGTACACATGTTCTTTAATCCACTCTGATAGGGTAGTAGTTGCCATACCCACATACAAGAAAGGGCTTGCCTTCTCTCTTCCCTACTGCAACATCAATGCCTGCAGTGTCGAGCCTGATAACACCCCTGGGTGGGCATTAATTACATATTAACACATACCCTGTTGGACATTATTGCTTGCATAATGATAACTGCCCCATGTTTATGAAAAATAATATTCCCCAGGAACAAATCATTCAGGTGTCCAGGTTAGTTTCCCAGGATGATGTGTTCAACCAAAAAATTCAAATTATTATTAACATATTCACTGATGGGGATATAAAAGAGATTCTCGAGGACAAGGCAATGGAAGTTACATGTAAAAGTAACTGTAAGTTCCCACCCATTTTAAAACAAGGGCTTTTAGAGGGTCTGCATCAGGCAGAAAGTAATAGCATGACAAATGCATTTTGTTTTGATATGAAAGCTGATTCTGCTGCCATTAAAGAGGTTTCAATAGACACCTGGAAAGTTCTCTTTGGAAATAATGAAATTGCCACCATTGTAGGTCATAAACTTAAGTTTATTTACAACAATTCTGGCAACTTGAAGCATATTTTGCAAATTAATGCTACCTTAATCAGGACATCATGTACTGCAAAAAATATGGGACATATAAATATGGCAACTGTAATGTCTTCAAATTCTTTTACGAAGGGCAGTTTATAAGTTTTGGACATATGGATAAAACAATTGTAAGTACCATTTTAACTGTAAGTCCCAAGAGGTTATTTATGTTGCTATTTGTTTGTCATGCCCTCCCTTTTATGTGGGGATGACAACTAGGACCCTTTCAGTGTAGATTAAAGAATATGCATATGACATAAAAAAGAAAAATATGAACAGTGTATTATTCAAGCATACTATTAATTGTACAGATTATAAAAGTTTTCTTTCTTATGAGAGAATTTTTTTGGATATGATGGGAGGTGGTTTCAAGAGAAGGCAGATAAATTTAATAAACTAAATGGGTCTATTAATATTACACACTTTCTAAAAAGTAAGAGGCTGATCAAATTCAAATTTTAACTTAAATGTCCTTACATACTAACCTATTTATATGTCTTAACTCACTCAATCGGAGCCTAAAATGCCTTTTTTGTATTCTTTATGTTCCTACCCGTACCTCCTTATGGCATTTAGAACTTTTTTGGGTCTGGCTTTTTTAACTAAGTGACTCACCAGCTAAAAATAAGCACTATTAGAAAAGGTAAGGAGTTGCTTCTATTTTGCAGCTGTCAATGTATTTTAGTTAAAAAAAAAACTTGGATGAGAGTGGAAAAGAAGAAAACTGATGCCAGCCCAGACCCATGAGGAGTAACAGTATTTTTATTTCCCCAAGAGGACTTTTGGTCCTGAATCACAATATGCTGTTTCTTGCCAGTCAGCCAATTTACAGGTCATTATGCAGTGGCTTACTTCTTTCTAAAGACCACACCATACAACTTGCTTTTATAACAGCCAAATTCTTTCAAGATGTCAAAATAGATTACTATGCAATGTTTGTTCTCATCAAGCTAAGAAGAAGGCTTGTCACAGAATGTAACATGCAATGTTAGAGTAGACCATCCCTTAACAAAACTCCAATGATTTAGATCAATATCAGGTCCGTATTTTCCATATTTTCTTATTTTAACATGACCCCCAAAATACATCATTCATTTCACTTACCAGTACTGGAGGTCAAACCTATTGGTGTATGACTAGATACATCTTCCTTCTTACCTCCCTTAGAAACTACTATCTCCAATGCTTCTTTCCATTCTTTATGTGTAATTGAGTTTCTTAGCATATTATTGACAAGCTTAGTAATAATATGAGGTGGTATAACATGCAAAAACTCATCATATATGTTATCAGGTCCCACTGAACATGCCCCCTTGATATTAGTTCTGCATCCACTTCTGTAATCATTGGTAAGTCAATAGTAAAATTATACTGATTACAAGTAATGCTGGTTGAAGGCTTATCCATCTTCAATTTAACAAAGTACTCATTGAAAGTATCTGTGATTTCTTTTAGTGATCTGTTTACTAAACTATTTATATTAAACAAACCTACTGATGAGCTTTCCTTTCAACAGCATTTACATATTTGAAGTACATTGTTTATTTTTAGCATTAACTAGAGCAAACATGAATGCAGTTGACAATACAGTTTTAATGCAGAGTAGCAAATACAGTGATAAACAGTACACATTAGAAACAATTAAATAGTACAACGTTAGAAGCAGTATAATTATTAGAGACATATAGTGTAGATGTAGGCAAAATAAAAAAAAAAACAATGGAAGTGGACATATGAATGTTAGATGGAAATAGTATCATAGATAATTAAGCATATAACACTGTTGAAATTTAACTGTTGTGGTGGACAGTCAGAGTACTAAATGGTAGATTAATTTACAGGAAAAAATGATAAAAGCAAGAACCTCTAATTATGGCATTAAATGTGTGTGCTGTATGGGGAAAAATAAAATCATAATACTGACATTTTTCTTTCTCTATTCAGGGTAAGTGAATATGGCCCAATGATACAACTGAACTGAAGAAATAACTGTGTGCTGTGGCAATAGTAAAATTTGGAGAGAATAAGCCATCATAAAAATCAGTAAATGCATGTTTTGTAAAACAAGCATTTTATTTATGCTTTAGTTGACCGGATTAGTTCTACTAGGCCTATGGCCTCTTTTCTTGGGAACCCCAGGTGGTATTCACACTGACTAGGGAAAATTTGGCCAGAGTACTGGGGAAATTATCCTATTCCTTTTGGTAAGGTGAACCAGTGGATTGTCTTCTTTTTGAGAGGACAGAAGACATTGATCATTTTCCCAACATGGATATGACAGAAAAGAATAACTGTAATACTATAGAAAATTAAAATGTGGCTAAACTGGATAATGTACATATTGCACTACAAAATTTGAATGATGGAGTACAAGTTGTGACTTTGCAAATGGTTTGATAATGTACACTATAATACAAATGAAAATGCTCTTGATGAAATGTTATTGTAAAAATGTGACTGAAAGGGAAAGGGAGGGACTGGACTATGATAATACAATATTATTATTAGTTGGTAGAAGAAGTAAAGATATTGTACAAGAAAATAGATTTCACATTTTGAAAGAAGACGGTAGTAGTAGAAAACAGGAACTGAAAAAGTAAAATACAAATGATACAGGGGAAAGTGAAAAGAAAAAGAGAAGAAATGTTAAGTCATTGGGCTTCTCAGTAACTCATACTGTATGTGTCCTGTTACTTATTTATTGACATTTGATTACAGGGAAAGTCCACTGGGCCAAAAGAGCCCATTTTCAGTGAAGGCCCGGGGAGAAAAGCTCCAAGAGCATGGTACAAACTAGAACAGATGAATAAAATATAACAGTATACAAACTAGCAAAGTTTTTAAAAAAAACATATATTAACAAATAGAGATGGCATAAGCAAAATAACATATACCATAACAACAAGTTATTCATTTCAGTAAGGAGAGTTTTATTGATGCAATATTTGAGAACTTTATGTTTTGCTGCTATACTAACATTGCAAAATGACAAAAAATACTGTAATAATTAGAAAAAACTTTAGTGTGATTGTTTTAGCTTACAAATGAAAACTCTGATATTTTCTTCAATTCAAATCTGATGAGAAATGAAACATGCTATAGAAACATAACTTAAAGAGACTTGCAGTGCTGTGTACAATTTAAAAAATGATGGATGAATGGTTGTGAGGCATTTCGCTCAGTATAAAAGATTGAATATGTGTAATTTATCATTAAAAATAGGTAGGGGGGAACAATAACATACTAGAATCAACATATTTTTGGGGGGATTGAACTTAGTCACATAATACCATAAAATGTGTTTTCAGTGTAGCAAAAAAGGGTAAAAAGTTGTCATAAAATGTCTAGAAGAGTAACATGTTTGGTTTGAATGTAAAGATATTACTGAGCAAAAAAAATTAATTAAATGGTATAACTGCAACAGAAGAAAATAATGGGTAAGCAAAATAAAATAGATAATTTAAATGATGAAAATAGAAATGCTCGATGAAAATTTTATTAAAACATGTGACTGAAAGGGAAGGTGAAGTGATAGACAATGATAATACAATATTATTTGTACAAGAAATGAAGATATTGTACATGAAAAAAGATTTCACGTTTTGGAAGCAGACATAGTAGTAGAAAACAGTAACTGATGAAGAAGCATATAAAGATAAAAGCAGTAAAAGTAAAAGTGAAAAGAAAGATAAATACAATAAATTTTAGAAAAATAGCAAAAAATAAAGGATACTTTGCAAGTTGTTTCTTTAGAAGTTAATAACAGAATGATTTAAGAAGGCTAATTATATTAAAATGGTTTGATGAAGTGTAAAATGCCATATTAACATGCAAAAAGAAGATAATTTTAGGTATTATAGGCAATGGACTTAGTGTAGACTTTAGGTAGAGAGGGTTGCTGTTGGTTGTCAATGTTAGTTAAGAAAAACAGAAGAATTTTGGATGTGCATATAGTTAAGAAAAAAATGCGATGATGTAGATATTAGAGTTAGAAAGAAAACGTACAGTTATTTTATTATTTGCTCTACTAGATATGTAGAAAGAGGGAAATATTTTATGACATTTCTAAATGTGTCTGTATGTATGAATATGGGAGTATTTCACACATTGTCTAATGCTATCAGACCTAAAATTATCAATCAAAAGAGTGTGAAACTCAAATAATCAAAAATAAAAAAATAAATAAACATTATGTTTTGCAAGTAGCAAGCTCCCTGCATCCCCAGATCTCCTAATGCTTATATATATATATGTACTCCAAGATTGTATTACAGTGAGGAAAAGACAAAATCCCCACTTTCCACTGTTCTGCAATCTCACAAAAGAAAAGCTCACAAGGTGCAGTCAGCTGATTTTTGATCAGTTGCACCATCTTTTTTCTTTGCAATGACTTTTTATCTTGATCATCAAATGATATCTAGATATCCAGAGTAATGATACCTATATTAACCTGAAAGAGAAACATTGATATGAATGCAAAAATGTCAAGAAATGATCAATTGCATAGATGGAAATAGAGTAAAAAAGAATATATGTATAGAAAGGGCAATATAAAAACAACAACAGATGATGTATTATGTTCACTCATTTAAAAGGAGCTAAGAAATGGAGCACATGTTGTGGACCTTTCAAATATTGTGGCAATAATGAACAGTTTGGGGAAGAAGAAAGGAGAAACGTTTTAAAATAAAAAGGGGCTTAAGAAAATTACCATGCAAGATAATTAATTAAAAATGAAAGAAATGTTGAAGCTGGTATGGATAGAACTTTTTACTATAAAATGTGAAAGCAAAACATATTGGGATGAATATAAGATAATATTATTAGTCTATTAAAATTAATTAGAAAGTGAAAAAGTGGAATCTTTGCAGAAACAAAGATACATGTTAAGAAGAATGAGAATGCAATTAAGGAATTATACATATCAAAGGAGGGATGCAAAAATAGTGAAGCTATTATAGAAATAGTAGAAACATACATTAAGGATATGCATCAGAAAGTGGAAGTTAATGTGGAAGAAGATTGGCTGGAAGAATGTTTAAAAAGGAGCAACTGGATACATTAAAAACAATATGAAATGAATAAGATATTGGCTCCAGTTAATTAAAATTTTCTTCAGGGGAGATATTTCAGATTGTAATATTTTTAGAAATATGGATAAGATTGGTAGGGAGAGTTTTTGAAAGAATTAAATGAATAGATGTAAGATGGAATAAAGATAAAGAAATTTACTAAAATTGAAGCAACAGTTATATGGAATAAGGAAGAAAATACATTTTGAAAACTGAAAACATTTAGCTCTGTGTAACACAAACTTTATTTTTTTATGAAAATAGCACAGGGTAGAATAGGGAAAATAATAATGGATATTGTTAAGGAAAATATTTATGGAATACAAGGCATGGAGGCAAAGGAAAGACTAACTGTGATAACAACAATTGTGAACAGTAATACAAGAGGAAAAAAAAGTGAGAATTGTAACCTTTAACAGAACAAAGGCTTATGACAAGGTTAATCATAAACAAAAGGGGATGGTTTTGAAATATTATGGGACATGCATATAGTGAGGAAACTGGCTGCATATCTGACAAACCTGAAGTTCAAGTGATGGTAAACGAATGGATAGGAAAGAAAATAAGGATGAGAAAAAGACCTGGAAATAAAGATGCCCAGAGAGTAGTACCACTTTTTCGAAGTTTGAACTCTGTTATGGAAAAAAAAAAGAAATAGTTGTAAGATAGCTCAAGCAGAAACTATCTTTGGTTGTCATAAATATAGATCATATAATTTTGGTGGATAAATAGTGTTGAATGATGAAGATCATAATAGAAGTAGCAAAATGAAAAAAATAAGTGTTAATAAAATTAAAAGTAAGGGATTTTGAAGAAAACGTTAAAATAAAAGAGACTTATTTTAGTGAAGTTGAGATTTCAGTATTAGGAGATATGTATAAAAATGGGGTGTTCCACCAGTGAGCAAAATGTGATTCTTCATGCATCACTTGCCTGACACACAAGACAACAGGTAACAAAATGCCAAATAACGTTTTGCACAGCAAATCATTGTTGGGGAGATTTCCAATCATGCATCAGCACTGATGCCCTCTTTATAAAATATTTCTCCCATATTTGAGTTAATGTGACTATGAAGTTAGTATATAAGTTTGGGGGTTGGGGAGAGTCCCACCAGTGGGCAAAGGAGCATATACCCACCTATAAAAACACTAGTTGTTTAGTTTTGTGTATGTGTGTGTGTGTGTGTGTGTGTGTGTGTGTGTGTGTGTGTGTGTGTGTGTGTGTGTGTGTGTGTGTGTGTGTCTGTTTTTAAGTTTCAAGCATTAGGTTTTGGAGATGCTGATACTCAGGGTTTAATATTTATCATTCTGCAATGAATAAAAAAAGTGAATGTATAAACTGATAATCAGATAATATTTATAAAAAAATAATATTTGAAAGTTCTCCTGAAGATTAAGTTTCAAAAAGGTTTATTTAGCTAATGGAACTTTAATTGTTATTTTGAGATATTTTTGTGCAGTGCACAATTTGTCAGAACAAAATGGAAAAATAACTGCAGATAATATTTTCATTTCGATGCTGCTCCAAATTAAATCCTGTTAAAAGAGATAATGTGAACTATAAACAATTGGAATGTTGATTCTTGTTGTGTCCTTAACTGCCTTGTATTTGCATTATTTGTTATTTTAAATCTTCAGGGTTGCAAAGAGCTTGATAAGAAGGATTATAAGGAAAAATATAATGATGCTCAGATAAAGAAAATAAGTTTGAGGAAAAATGTAAAATGCAGATGTAGCAAAAGGTGTCTGTGTGTGGAAAATTGATGTAAAACAAAAATAAACTAAAAGTATGGTATAACAGAATAATGAATTTGCTGTTTGCAGGGGAGATTTGGAGGCTGAGAAACTGAAATATATCTGTAGAAAAAAGAAATGATTCTAAATATATTTCAGATTTGTTTGGGTGGGTTTCTGATTGATAAGCTATATGATATCAAATGTTGGATGAGAGACATTCTAAAGAATGTTCTAACACAAAAGAAACAGAAAGCATGGTTTTATGGATCATAAAAAAAATAAAAAATACTTTTGAAAAGTATAATAAAGGCATTTGAATATTGATATTATGGTATATGGATATTATGAAAAAGAAGAAAGAAGAACAGATAAATTGATGATGAAATTATTATGATTTTTTGGAAGGAAAAATGTTTTGTTTACAGTATAATAAACAATGTACTGAATAAGGTTATTGCAAAATGTTTTGAATGTGACAAGAAGTGTGGTAGAGATAAATACATACAAACACACACACACACACACACACACACACACATATATCTATATATATATATATATATATATATATATATATATATATATATATTGATGCATTTTTATTTTATGTGTATGTGGGTGTGCAGGTAACCATTTGAAATATCATGACCTGCTACATCCAATCCTGAAACAGTGTGACAGAATGGCCAGAAAAATACTTACATATACTAACTCTGAAATGGCCATTTCTCAGGATATTTCCTTTTCTTAGAGGTATGGTAATTTTGGTGTCAGTATATATAAGTTTGAGGGTGTTGGGGTTGCAGTGGGACTTGACCTCTTACAAAAATAACTTTAAAGGAGAAGATTGATGTTTGGGATTCACTTCAGCATGTCAAAAGTCAGCATTTGGAGTGCCAACATTTTAATACATAGCCTTCTGTGTATCGATGCATATGAAAATAAGCTTTTATTTGTAATTGTGAATATGTTAAATTATTTGTATTTTATACTAATGAACCCTTACCCTGTTTCATAAATGTTGTGAAGGCTGCCAACCCAGCTAGATAGAAATTTGTAAATAATCCTATGTGATTTGTAAATATTAATATGATCCACAGGCTTGTTTTACAAATGTAAAACAACTATATGTTATGATTAAACTAAACGTTATGTGCTGAGCTTACAAAAATGTAACCACAGTGCACTCTGCTGGAGAAAAGCAGAAATGTATATGGACTATATGCCTGTGCAAATATATGTTTTCATAGTAGAAGTTGGGGTATGCAGAGTTAACTTGCAAACTCTGAGAAAATAAGTAACAGCCTTTATGATCTGCTATAAAGTTGGTTTATCTAAGCTAAGAGACAGGATGTCTAGGCTAGGGGCTTCTTTCTATTGTCTGGAAACAGAGGTAATTATAGGTTTCCTAGGTAATTATTTTATGACTTCCAGTTTCAGGCAAGCTTCTAAGAGATAAGTATTTTTCATAGAGACATGTTAAATTCTGTTGGTATCCATTTAGTCTGGGAACTAGATGCAGGTGTCAGATAGTGATATCATCTAGCAAACCCAGCAGTAATGTATATTATTAATTTAAGAACTATCTCAGAGAGAAAGTCAGTGCATTTTGTATTTTGTTCTGGACCTGTAAACATCTCTTCAGCACTTCTCATCTATATTTGCCTGCCTCTGTAAGTAAGACTTAGTATCTCTTTTAGAGCTAGATAAGGAAATAATAAGATTGGTCTAGCTGGTTTCTATATTTATGTGAGACTGTCCTGCAATGTTGTTTTAAAATATTTCCTGTGATTTTGAACTCTATTGTCACTGTGTTGAGTTAATGAGTATTGTCTTGTGCTTTTATTATTTATTATTACATATATTTAAATCTTTTAATTGTGACTGGTTTTGTACAGAGATATTTAAGGTCTTAGGGTACTTGCATATGTATTTGGTGATACTGTACAAGCCACTCCAATAGCCTTCATGTCTTAGTCACACTTACCATTTGGATAACAGTAACATTGCACAGTAGAATTGATCACCCTTTGGGAAGGGCCTTAAGTAGCTGATATGTAAGTAGTGGTTGGTACCAGTGATTACTACCTTTTAGTTTGGGCAGAAGGGGGCATAGCTAATGAACCTGTGCCAGCCTTCCCCAGGATTGTCTGTGTGTTTGCAAATAAATGAAATCTCAAAGTCTGTGTGTGTCAGCTACTTTGACAGGGACACGAAGCACTGGTAGGACAGAGAGGGTGCTGGAGGTTTTGGCTTGACCACTTGGCTGAGATCTTAACCCTATATCTGTGCCAGTGGGGAGTCTTATTGGAGATCTGGAGAGAGATGGAGAAACCAGCCTCAGACTGACTGTGATCCCTGTGTGCTCTTAAGGGAAATTGTACTTTACTGCGTGTGTACTTGTTATCCTCCCAATGTGCACATCCCTCACTGGTGTTAGTGGTGAGGATTGAGGATCCTTGATTACTGGGCCAGTGCAGGGGTGTCACAAATGTTATATAATCTTTTGCATAAATGTGAACTACTATCCACACAAGCAGATTGGACCTCAGTTTAACATCTCATATGAAGTATTGCACATTCAAGTATGTATCAACAGTCTTATGCTGCACTGGAAAAATGAATGTAAGCAGCTAGCATGGCTATAGATTAGACAGTCTTTTCATTTTCTAGCATCAAAGGTGAGTCTGCTACCTGTTAAAAAAACTTTATTGAGTTTTCACTTGTGATATAGGCAAACTTACATTTATATCAAAGTAGAAAAAACATATTAACAAGCTCATGTTTACAAACATTGCACATTACATATATGCTTCTATACAATCTTGTTAACTTTAATGAGCTTTTCTCCTGGGGCCTCCACTGAAAAAGGGATCATCCCAGTTAATAAATATCAAATTAAAATAAATAAATAAATACAATCAATATAACATTAAATAAATTGTTTAATTCCTTGCTTTTCTTAATCTTCATTCCACATCCAAAATATTTTTATTCATGTATTGTTTTCACAGTTTTCATTTTTTTCTAATTTGCTCCTACCCTTTCCTAAAGATCCCACTTCTTGTCTTTTTTCTCTGTTACAATATTCACCACTTCAGTTATGGTTAGTTTAGACTTTAATTCCCATTTTCTAGTAATTGCTGTTTTGACTGCCACTAGAATTAAACTTAACATGGCCTTACCATGTCTAGGCAATTCAGATCTTGTATCCCATCTCAAAAAAATAATTTCCTTACTTACACTTATTTGTTCGCCCAGTATTCCTGACAGAGTACTCTAATTTTTAAAGTCTGCCAGCTCTGAAAACATATGCACCCAGGCATCTCTTTCTTCCCCATCACACCTCCAACATTTGCCATCTACCTGAGGAAACATTCTTTGGAGTCTTCTTGGTATATAAAAGTAGTGATGCAAACATTTCCAAGCAAAATTCCTAACTCTTCTAGACTTTGTTGTATATTTGGGGCCATACATATGTTCTTCCATTATTTCTTTGTGAATTGCTTATCTAATCTCTCCTTCTAATCTTGTCTGACCTCCTCTGATTGAGTCCTATAGTTATCTTGCAATACTTTATATGCACTAATAATTATTCCTTTTTAATGGCAGCCTTTGTTCTAGATTCAACCAAAAACTCAAACAGGGCACATCTTTTACTTAGGATTCCCCTCTCCCTTTCTCTTTGCCTATACTCTGATATCAATCACTAATAGGGAAAGCTGTCTCGAGCCTGCAGTCCAAATGCCTTCTTGGCATCTTCCCATTCTATTACCTTTCCCTCTCTAATTGTTTGATCCCAATACCTTGGTTCCTTTGCTATCTTCCTCCATTAAATTCCAGCCCCTTCTTGCCTATTCTTGGTACCTCTAATTGCAGTCATCCCTATCATCAGAATCTCCTTTCTCCATTCCCATGTTGGCTTAGTTCTTTGTGCTACTGCATGACTATAATATTCTTAAGGGTCTACATCCAAAATCCCTTTTTCTATCCTTATTTCTTGAATTTCCCCCTGTTTCATCATCATCCATTTCCACTTTGAATTGTAGCTTTCAACTTGTGTTATGTATAAGATACTTGACTGTGTAGCTCTAAAATATCCCTTCAAATTGAGTAATCCTAAACCACCTTGTTCTATTGGAAGGATCAGCATATCCCTCTTGACTGTTGCCCTCTTTCCTTCCCAGATAAAATCCTTCATCTCTTTACTAATTTATTTATCCATAACTTCTCCTCTGTCTGATAAAAATATGCCTGACCTGTGTATAAAGCTAAAGGGACTAAAAACACTTTTATTGCTTGTATCTATAGGCAAGAGTTTCCAGTTTCTCAGTTTTTCTAGTATCTTTTGTTTAGACTCTTGCCATATATCATTAGCTGTTACAACAGAATCCTCTTTAACCAATACTCCCAAATACTCCATTTCTTTGTGTCCTCATAAATATGGGCATTGCCAAACAAATCCATGTGTGGGCACACAGTTTATAGCTACAGCCTCCATTTTATCTTCATTAATATTACATCCCTCAAAAATAAACTGTCTCAGAATGTTCCACAAATCTGAGATGTCTCTCTCTGGTTTCATCAAACACAAAATAATATCTTCTGCAAATAAAGCCAACCTCTCTTGACTTGCATACCAATTGTCTTTGGATCTCTGAGTCCCTCATCTTCCCTGCCAATAGCTCCAAATGTAATGCAAACAACAAAGGTGAAACAGGATAGCCCTGCCAAGTTCCTCTATTCAGACACAACTTATCAGAGAGGAACCCTGCCACTGTGATTTTTGTCTCTGATTCCTCATATAGCCTCCTAATTAATCTTATTGTCCCAGTCCTCTTCAATAAACACATTACACCAAATGATGTTTGATGACCTTTAATAAAATTCCATAAAGGTAACTTTATTGACCAATATTTTAGTTTATTAATCACAGCGACCATGAAGCTGCTAAGTAGGGCGGGGTGACCTTGCTCATCCTGACCAAATAAGCAGCGTTCTTACCTCCACTCACTTAATTATTTATCAAGCAGTGTCCATTCATTCACTTTAATTTCCCAACTCATTGAACCTTCAACACCAGAGGGGGAACAGAAGAGGGATAAGCCTGCCACTCTTCTCCGCCTACCCGAACTTATAAAATAACCCAATGTTGCAAAAAACAGAGAGGGAGAGCAGGTAGCAAGTTCATGCCAAAATGTTATGCCTTGCCCAGGTACACTTGCATATAACCCATTAAGCCCCTCCCTACGCTTACCTCATTTCCTCCCAATCAGCCTATATTCCCATTTAACCCTTTCATCCCCCCAACAAACTTTCTTCCACTACCCTCTTAGATCCCATTACTATTTCTCCTAACCCCAACATGAAGATGTCCCTGGACAAATTGGTTTGTTACCAAACCTCATTTGTCCTGGTCCCCTTCAATAAACACATTACACTAAATGACATCTGACAACCTTTACCAAATTTCCATAAAGGTAACTTTATTGACCAATATTTTATTTTATTAATCACAGCATAAACACACATAAAACTGTTAACTAGGGCAGGGTGACCTAGCTCACCCTGACCAAATAAGCAGAGTCCTTACATCCACTCAATTATTTACTTATCTAGCAGCATCCCATCACTCACTTTCATTTCCCACATTGATTTAAACATCCAACCAAATAAGCAGAGTCCTTACTGCCACTCACTTACGTTTACTTATCAAGCAGCATCCAATCACTCACTTTCCCTTCCCAACTCATTCAACCTCCAACACTAGAGGGGGTACAGAAGAGGGATAAGCCTGCCCCTCATCTCTACACACTAGCCTGACTAGGTGGTTCCCCCCTCCTTCATACCAAACTTCCCATAAAACCTTCCAAGACAAACTTAACCGCACATTACCAGTTGAGGCCAAACATCATTTGGTGTACTCCCTTCTCACTGAAGCAAACTGAATCCTTGTCATCATCCTACAAAGCCCCATCATATAAATACCCAAAACAGACAGTTACCTGAACAGTTGAAATTAAACTGATGATCCTTCTTCACTGCAAAAATAATACCCAAACTGTTGTATAACCCCTGTAAAACAAACATATTCTCACTTATCCTATTACCCCTGGTCACTTTGTAATTATTCCCAGGTCATTACCTGGCAAATGTACCACCAAAACACTAAAGATCCAAACACCATCTGACAAAAAGCAAGCCCAACTGCATGCCATCTTAATTAGCCACAGTGTCCTTTTGCTGCCCAAAGGCAATAATAATGACTAAAATAAGCTTTCCTATTCTAAAAGATCAATTTATAATAGTAGTCCAATCACTATACCCACTATCTGTAAGGCAAAACATCTAATGACCAAAATACCATTTGCTGACCAATGAACCACTCACTTTAATGACTTCAAAACATCTGTGATGATAGGAGATACTGCCAGCACAGCTAGCTGGAATTTTTTAAATAATCATATGTCATTTGTGAATATCAAACTGATTTATACAAGATGCTTGTGTTACAAATGTATTAGAACTGTATGTCATGTGTATATCAAACTGATTTGTACAGATGTTTGTGCATCTGTAAAGTGCTTGTGTTTGAAATGTATCCACAGTGTGCCCTACTGGAGAGAACAGAAATGTGCATGCAATATTGTATCTCTTTAAATGTATATGTTTTAATTACATCAGAGTGACACCTCCAGGTGCATCTGCAGTTAACTCCTACTGATGCCTCTAGGCTTCAAATATTGCTTGTTCATATTTGCATCAATAATTCTAAAAACATGCTATGTACAAGGTTTTAAAAGATTTCATCTCGAAGCTTACACAATGGCAAACTCAACTGCATTAATATTTGACCTCTGTCTAGTGCAGGTAAATAGATATTAACTGCTGTTTTTATGATATTAATTCATATAGACATTATTTTCACATTTTTTAAATATCGCAGCAACCAAGTAACACAGAAAGTACTTCTTAGCCTCATATGAAAGCTCTCAGCTAGATGAATAAAATGCTGTTAACTGTGTGTGTGTGTAAGCTGAGTTATTGCTGAGATATTGTAAGTTGTTAATAAAATATTACAAATGTAATAGTTTCTGTGTTTACTGTGATTTATAAAATCCAGCTTAAGACCTAGAACCTAAAGAATACTGTCACTATAAAATAGTTTGTGATGAAGAGTTTGCCATTTAAATTTCTTTCATAACCTCTATGGTTCCACAGATATGAACAATTGTTTGAAATGTGAGGACATAATTTGATTCTGTCAAAAGGCTTAGGCTCTGCTCATTGGAAGTTATAGTGCAAACTTCCTAAGCTCCCTTGGAGTGAATGAGTTAACAGAGGAAACTGGCAGACAGGGGGTTAACCTCAGCCCAGCAAACTTTAAAATATATTTGAAATTAAATCACTTTACGGGTTATGCCATAAAAATGCTATCTCAGTTTTCAATGCAGCCAGAGACACAAAGTCTGTACTAGGAAGTTTTCTGTATTGTCTTTGGGATGAACTAATTACTACTCTGGAAGCATGGAGGTATGAAAAGTGTTTTATGACTTCCAGCACCTGCCACAGATCTGAGATCAAGCCCTTGTGTGTGTATTTCTACAGGTAGGTGCTAAATCATGCCAGCTTCCAACAATGGGGGTTGCATGAGAACTAGAAGTTAGATGACCAGAAGTGATGTAATTCTGCAAGCTATCCCAGAAGTAATATTTTAGATATTATTTTGAGAAGTCTCTTAGTGAGACTGAACATTTTGCATTCTGTCTTGGGCCTGACAACAAGAAGGACCATTCACCACATCATCTGCCTTGCTCTATTAAGCAAGTAGTGAATAGTATAATTCTCTTAGATTCCATCAGGAATACAGTGAAGCTTAGTTTAGATATTGTTTTTCTTTATTTGTCTGAGCCTGAGGTGGATGGTCGTCACAACATCCATAAAGCCAAAACCCTCCAGAATGTAACCCAATGAACCTCCATTTCCCCAAAAACAATCCCTGTAAAACAATATCTTGTCAATAGACACAGTCTGCCAGTCTTTCCTCTATCAGCTTACCCCAGCCATTCAGAAAAACAAACCACAGTCCAAGTTTTAATAAAGTCACATATCATTGTCACTTGTGCAACTATAATAATCAAAACAAACTTCACCCTTGTCCCAAAGTATCACCCATAAAGTGTTTTAGTGTTTGTTTGGTTTTTTTTTGTATCTGGTAAAATGACCTACATCCACTAGTAATCCTAGAACACAATGCCTTGCTTAAACCTTCACACTCCTGCATAAATGGAAACCTGTTCTTCACATATCTCAATACACACACATACCTTGCAATGCACTGTCAGACCCTTCACCTAGCCTTAGAAGTGGGTCCATATCATGTACCTCCTTCTGATTGCCCTCCTGCTGATGCCACATCCAACAAAGAACAGTGCGAATCTATCTAAGTAAAGCCGACCACTGAGCAACCCATCTGCATAGGCTTTCCACAGGAAAATCCATACCCAGCTACCATGCCCACAAACTCTGACCCATCATTACATTATCACAACTCCATCCAACCTGTGGACAACCCCAAACTTCCCATAAACAATCCCCAAACCTGTTCTACCCTACCCCTGGACATACTTCAGTCTCACTTGCCTCCACACTACTCCCAAACTGCACCAACTCTGACATCCCTTAATGACCACCTAATGAAATAGGATGACCTGCAACCTCATTGTGCACCACTCCAATGACCAGCACATCCAGCCCAGCAGAATCCATCCCTTTTCAATTCCACTTCCTTCAGGCCACTGACTGATGCTCATCCTGCACTCACCCATCTGCAAAAGAAAAGAAAGCTATAAATCCTCTGCACACACATAGTCCAAAACTTCTTAATGATAGCATTAGGTGCTGCCAAATGTCTGCCCTGTTCATCAACCACACAGCAGTTACACTATCTCACCTCCCTTATCCTCAATAACCTGGCACCACCATATCCCTCAGCAAATCTTTCTACAGTCAGCTAAGGAACGCACAACAGCAAAATATGTTTTTTTATGCCACAAGCAGCAATAGCTGAACCCCTGCATTTATATGACACCTGTTAACACTCAGAATGTAAAGTGAGCTACCAACTTGAATATGACTACTAAACATTGCGAACGACAGATAATTTAAATATCAAATACCTAGGTCACCTCCATCTTGGAAGCATTTCTGTAATCAAGCCATACAAGAATGTCCTCACATAATCACGCTTACCCAAATGAAAGGATTAACAAAATTACACATTTGTCTGTTAGAGACTGTGACACTGTCAGCTTCTCATGTGCTGCTTTGTTCTACCAGTGGTGTAAAAGCAACACATACACCACAATGAAACTTAGGATGCTTAAAACAAGGAGTAAAATACCCCCCATAACATACCCATACCTCTCATGTGAACCTCATCTCAAGATGCTGTCCTTATTTGGGGTCGTACCACAGCGTTTCACATCAAACGTCTGTCACAAATTACATGTTAACAATTTAACTGATATCCATGATAAATATTCCATTAAAATGCCTATTCGATAAATTATCACATTTTAACTTATCTACACTTTCCAGATAATGTTTTAGTGAGCCATTAGAAAATCTTCCAACTTTACCCATTTGCTCCACTGCCTAAGTGGCAATGTTCCTCATCTTGGAGCTGGAAGGAAAGATAGTAATCAGGGTACCAAGAAATTAAACCCTTCCATACTTCTGCCAATACAGCAGAATATTTCAAAAGAAATGACAAATGTAAATCTGCTGAACAAGAGGAAGAAAACAATAAACCATGAATTCACCGACCCTCCCCCATGCCTATCTACCTCACCTATACCTCCATGGATCATTGTATGGGTTCTGGCAGCCTCCCTGAAATTGTATTTAGCCTCTCCCAAACCACTGCAAAAGTTGATAAAATAACAGATGTGGATAACATGAAATTCCTACAGGATATGAAGTCTGAACTCAAATATCTGCCAATATTCTCTAAGTTCAATCTACATTCCAGAACCTCAGTGAATGAAAACGGACCAAAATCATGAGTCCAAAAAGCTGTACATTCTCTGAACAAAGAAGAGCGTAAATGTTTCCGTCCTCAACTACGAGGATGCCAAAATAGCCATAGCATCTTCTACAGCCATACTTGTGATATCAACCCTGTCCCTCTCCTCTACAAAGTCATGAAGGATAACTGAAATGCCTGGCAGGCAGCCCCCTCAGTCAGTCTACCTTTTCAATAAAACATATCCCCCAGCCATCTGTTCAGCAGTTTGTCCACCTATGCCTATGCCCATTCCCTTCACTGACCTTAATGAAACATCTCACCAAAGTTCCCATCACTGGATTGTCCCTGTCTGCACAAGCACTATAATGACACAACACATGGCACACTGTTTGGGAAGACCACCTACCATGTGTATATGTAGCATCGGCAGTTAGACTTCCTGAGTTATATGGGCTCCCACCCATATAAATCTCCATCACCCTCACCTCTGTCATTATTTATTCATTAAATGTCTTTTTTCCTCTTCCCCCGAGTAGTGTGAACTGTTAGCCCCCAGTTCCAAACCATCCCCCACCCCCATAATGGCCAGCACATGCATGCTCGCAAACAACCATTAGTTGTGAGCACCTCCTCACCTATGAAACCCCATCCTTGGCAGCTCATCCGATAGAAGGAAAGCCATCAGAGCATACCACCACCAATGAAACTCCAACCGACCCAGCAAAGACTTGTGCACAACCCACCTCCAAACAAGGGCACTCCAACAGAAACAACTCCCCAGCTGACCACAGTACAGGACTCATACACCTACGAAATATCAAAAGGGGCTGAGGCAAGAACACCAAGACTGACAAGTCCCACCTCAACACCACCCCCAACGTGGGGCAAGGAGGGCAACTCAACGTGCCAACAAAACACTAGCCCCCACTCTAGACACCAACACCTACCATAAGTAAACAACATATCCACAGGACATACCTCTCAATGTCTTAGTGCAACAATTCTGGACAAAGACATAAATAAAGGTATAACAAAGGCCTAAAATCTAAGGACAATTTTAAGATGCAGTTCTACAAAGTTAGAAAGTTGAAAGAATAACTGATTTTACATTAGCATGAATTTTATGAATGGTATGAAGTCAGAAACAGAAAAGTCCATCATTAATTTTTTTTTAAATAACCTCACTACTTAATGGTTTGCCATTAAATTTGCCAGAAACCAAAATTACATGAAAATGGACCAAACATATGATGTGAAAATGTACAGTTGAAAGTATGCCACCTAACACCATGCATAGCAAAATCCCCATTGCCTTTTCCCTTTTTTTTTTTAATGGCAGCCTTAGCTATCCAGTGCCTGTCCAACCATATCAGCCCTACTACTGGAAAACCACCCTGCTAAAGGCTACATGGACACTACAGCTGTAACCTACAAATTCAAAGCAGACTTAATTGGGTAGCAGCTGTGTCTAACAACAGCAAGACTTATCCTGATAAATACCCCCGAAAGCAAACCCACTGCTATATATAAAACATAACCACCCTGACACTCACAAAATCCCTCCTGAATGAATCCCGCACACTCCCGACCCAACTGACATACCTGTCAATCTCTCAGCACAAAATCTGGCAAAGCCTACAGCAAGGGTGCCTGAGAATAGGGCAACTCCATACCTCTCAACATCTTAGCACAAGAAATATGGACAAAGCTTGACATGATGGGGAGACAAAGGCCCAAAAATAGGGACACATTTTAAATATTGGTCTTATATACTTAGAAAGTTGCTAGAATAACAGGATTTATGTTAACATGCATTTTATGAAGGATATGAAGTCTGAAACTCAAATGCATGTCATTATTCAGTGACCTCAATACCCAGATCATCCCAGTGATTTGTCAAAAAAAAACAGTTTTCATGAGGAACAGAGCAAAATATGAGGCAAAAATCTGGACATTCTGTGAAAACCTCTACAAGTTAATAGCTATGGGCAACTCTCACATGCCCTTACAAACAACAAAGCCAATAGGAGGAAAAGCTTGTATGTTACCTTGTTTTCTCAAAAGATAATGAAGACTGAAACTTGACTGTCTTTCAATCACCAGCAAACTCAACCCTCACTGATTATACACAAAATCAAGAAAACCACGAATTCTATGAGGAATGGACCAATTATGTATCAAAACTTTGGACACTCTGCAACATCTGGACAGCTGAGAGGCATGCACTAAACCAGTCCAACCCCCCCCCCCCACATGATCTCACTATGTATTCTGGTCACTCACCAACTTGGATTCCACATTCACCTGAGTGACAGCTATGTTCACCTGAGTGACATCTAAGCAAGTCTTCCTTTAATTTCTTTTTTTTTTTTGAAAACAGAGGTAAACTTGGTCCTTCTGTCGTAAACCAGACTGTCGAGCCACATACCCATCCCCCATATACATGCCACACTAATGACTGTAACTGTCCACACCCCCCTTAACATGAATCCACATGACCTGCTGAGCTTGGGTGCTCCACAGCCCACAAAAGGACCCAGTGATAGCTAGCTAGCTACCAATGAGCACAGCAACTAAAATAGGCACCAAATGAACCAAGCAGCAAGTGATGACAGAAAAAAACACAAATATGCAGACATAACATAAAAAGCATTCAGCACGGCAACACATACTGATATAAGCAACAAGCCAACACCGGAGATGAAGCATGACCCTAAACCACCAATGAAAAGAAGAAAACATCAACACTCAACAACAAACAATGGCCGCTAACAACATTAACCCCAGGAACCACTACCTGTTCCACCCCCAGGACCAACAAACCCATAGAACCACTGTTCCTCGCCGGATCCATTAGTGAAAAATTAAGGATAACCAAACGAATCCTAATAAGGCTACAGTCCTCCTCCCCACCCATAATCTTCACCATATCCCATTGCTTGCCTACTTTAGACTATCCAGCATCCAGCAGAAAAAAAAATACATATGTAAATAAACCACCCACCTATTATTACCATCCAGCTACTATTAAACTGAGGTCTACCTGTTCTCCAAAATACTTAAAGGTCATGTCAGAAGTAGCACTTGCCTTAGCAAGTTCATGCCAAAATGTGATTCCTTACCCAGTTACATTTTCATAAAACCCATTAAGCTCCTCCCTACACTTACCTCATTTCCTCCCAATCAACCTACATTCCCATTTCACCATTTCATCCCCCCAGCTAGCTTTCTTCCCCTGCCTTCTTAGATTCCATTGCTATTCTCCTAATCCCAATCTGAAGATGTCCCTAGACAAATTGATTTGTTACCAAATTTAATTTATTATATGAGGGAATGCAAATGCTTCCATTGTCCTACTCAATCACTGATTACTCTGTTGAATGTTTTCTCTACATTAAGACCCATGAACAACAGCAGCATTTTCTTACATTCTGCTTCCTTTTGCTCTATTAATGTTGCCACATGTTTGCCTCCTCTCCACAAAACCACATTGATCCATATTTATTAACTTTGGCAACACCTTTGCCATTTTTTTAGCTATTATAGACAAACACTTTAATCATGGTTTAAAATTGAAATGAGCTTCTATGAAGCTGGATCTGATGGGTCTTTACTGTCTTTCAGTATTACAGCCACCACAGCTTTTTTCCAAGATGTTGATGTTTCCCCTTCTTTTAAAGTACTTTTAAACAAAACCTTCCAGATCCTTCCATCCTGACTTCAAAACTTCCACCAGAATACCATCTATTCCTGGAGACTTTCTTGCAGATTGGTTATACATCACCATTTTATCTGATCTCCTCCTATCTCAGCTAGTTGTTGAGCCTCATCTACCTCTAACCTTGGCATATTCAAATCTTCCATAAATATGCTTTTTCTTCATTTCTCCATTTTTCTGCTTTATACAAATGTTCATAAAATTTCCAAACCATCTCTAATACTTCTAACATGATCTCTGGCTATTTTTCTTAATATAGGCTCCCTACATTTGATGAGAAGCCTTTTTACTTTCTGTTACCTAAGTAATTTGTGCTTAAAATTATTGTGCTCTGGAGCTATTGTCAAAAAGTACTTGCTTAACAGTAATGTTTCTAAACTCATGCATATTATCCAGGTACTCCCTTATTTACTCTTTAGCACTCTGCAGTTGTGCCTCTTCTTGTTCTGTGAGATTTCCCTTATTCTGCAATACTTTAACCTTTGTTAGCCCCTCTAAATAATTCTTGTTACTTTTTAACCATATGAATTTTTCCTTTATTTCTTCCTTAGTTTTAAACTCCACTTTAATTTATTCCCACTTAATAGTAATAACTTTGGGTCTACTTTATTAAACTGAAAATTGATTCCAGCGAATGCAAATCCATCGACACAAATGCATTGAACCGCAAAATAAGCAAACTCACAAAACCGCAAAATTACCGTGAAATTCGAAATGTGGAAGTGTTTTGGTTGTCCCATCTGAGCTACAGATCTGTAAGGTAAGTGTGCGATAATTATGGACATTAGGGTGTGGGTTAAGGTAAGTGCATAGATAGGCAATGTAATATGGGTAATGTATTTAACGTTTAGTGTAGGGTTTGAGGTAGGGGTTTGGTTAGTGTATGTGTGTGGTTTATTTATTTTGTTTGGGTATAGCTCTGTAGGGTAAGTGTGCGGTAGTTACAAACCTTAGGGTTAGGGAGGGGTTAAGGAAAATGCATAGATAGTGGTGCATGTGGGGTTTAGTGTAGGGTTAGAAGTAGGGTTTTGGTTGGTGTATGTTTGTGGTTTATTTATTTTGTTTGGGTGGGTAGTGTGTTTTGGTTGGTGTGGTTGGCCGAGTATGACAAATCGGTATTTTGAGTTTTGTGGTTTTGTGAGTTCACTCATTTCGTGGTTCGATGTATATGTGTCGATGGATTTGCATTCGCTGGAATCAGCTTTTGGTTAATTAAAGTAGAACCATAACTTCTGGAGTACTTTCTATCTTCCCTAATAACTCTTGAATAATTTCCACTACCCATTCCTTAAATTCCTCTCTATTTAACAGATAGGTGGGGAAGTGCCAGTGTCTCATTTTTGCTTCATTACCTTGCATTTTTATTCTAGTTATTATTGGCACATGATCTGAAATAGTTACTTGATGTGTGTCAAAGCTCTCAATTAAATCCATGTGTTCCTGTGAAATATAATTTCTATCTGGTCTAGCTCAGTTATTGTACCTTAGAGAGTAATACGTACATTTTCTCTGAGTTTCTACTACTGAATTCATGTCTTCCATTCCAAATATTTTTATAAATTTCTTCAGAATACTTATTTTTTCTTTCAATGCCCCCTGATACATTCCTGTTGTTGAAAATCTAATTTCAGTCCCAGCTATAAGTAATATTCACTGCTGAAAACTGATTATTTCTCTGCAAATTTTCTTAATCTCCATAATAAAAGTTTTAGGTGGAACATAAACATGTCAGTATAATCCTCATCCCTTAGCAGTAGCCCCTTACTACCAAAAATCTACCATTACTATTTTTTTTCCTCTTCTATTAGTATTGGAGCTCCTCTAGCAATTAATATAAGTACAACCTTTTTCCTTTGTCCCTGATATTCTGCTGAATATCCATCCTTTCTTTTTAAAATTTACATGCTCAGTTCTTTCCAAATGTGTATCCTGTAACATTATTTGCATTCTGCATTTCGCAATATGATTAAATATTCTTTCTTTTTGTTTATACCTGTGAGACTATTCACATTCCAAATGGAAAGTGTCACCATTGTGATAAGAAGTCATTATTCTCGGCTATCATATATGACAGCTTTTTAAAATGTCTATGTCTAGCCTTTGTGATATATGTACCCACTAATGTTTGGCAGGTTGATACTTTATACAGCTTTTTCTTATCATCTCTATTTGAATCTATGCCACATTTTCAAGACCTTTTGTTTTAATGTAAACCCTCAGATAAAAAACAAACACTCTCCTGAGCATCACCATAACCACTTAATACAAACACACAAAACTATGTACATCTTCAAATAATGAAGTTTGGCCCTCATACTAGGAACAACTGTTCTAAATAGACAGCTGCAAACACAGGCCTTATCTAACCTAAAGCTGAGGTTATCTATGCCAGACACATCACTGCCAGTGTTTCTACTTATACTAACTGATGTTTTTATCTTTACTCCCCTACAAGATACATAAAAGAGCAGGCATGCTTTCAGAAAACATTAACTTTTAGCTTTGAAGAAACCAGTGCTTTGGGATATTTATTGACCTGTGGTCAGCTTGTCTCCATTTAAATGTAAAAAATGTAGACCTCAGCTGAAGGCTTCTAAAGACATGCTGAAAGTTTTATTGCTAAGGAAAAGATTTCATTACATTCAGTGTTCTCAAATGCCCAGCATTGCAGCCTATTAACTTAAACATGCTTTTGTCTAGCCTTTTTCTCTTTTTTGCATTGTAATGTCTATATTTCTTTATATCAAAAAAGAAGAAGGAAGAAAAGGCATCAGTTTACTTTAGCATCTTTATCACATACAACAAAAACTTAAAACCCTATACTATAAAGCATGCAATTTATATAATGATTTTTTTTAAATAAATACTTCTAAGAACAGACATTGTTTTACTTACAATTACATGTTTGCTTCTTCTTTCTTTCTCCATAGTGTCCTCCCAAACATTAATGACATGAAGTGAGGCAAATGTTTTCCAGTTGCTCACAAGTTTAACAAAGTCAGCAAAAGTATATTTTCTCCTTTTCCTTATACAGCCATATTTCAAAAATGTAATTAATGCCTTGTAATCTCACATTTATTCACTTATTTCCATGACTCAGTTCAATTGCAAGTACTCCCAATTCTTCTAGTCAACTCTCTGTCTCTCAAGCATTTTTTGGAACATTGGAAAAGGTTTCACTGGCAAAGTCTTTCTATGTGCTTTAAAATTATAAGAATGAGAAGCAGAGTACCCTTCTGCTTGATCACTCATTTTTTTGTTGAGCAAACTCTGATATTTCCTCCTTAACCTGTACTGCATCAAAAATGACTTTGATCCTTCAAGGAAAAATATCCTGAAGATAGCTGTATACAGCACTTGAATCTCACATTTGTCTCTCAACATTCCCTGACTGCTAGAATAAATTTGTTTCTCTTCTGCCTGGTGTACAGTGAGTAATCATATTCCCTAAGCACTCTACTGTTCCCCACTTTTAAAACTTTGCCCTTTTGCCACAGTTTTGTCAGGATCAACTCTTTCTGCTGGTAGTGTTGCATCTTTACTAATATAGGTCTTGGCTACTTTCTCATGGCCAAGGTTGTAGCATATGCATGATGCGCCCTTTCAATTAACAGATCTTGATGTGGAACATCCATCTAGTCACTTATCTTTGTCTTCATAAAACTAATGCAGTCTGTTCCTTCTAGTTTCTTTGGTACATCAGAAAATCTTAAGACTTATTGTATGTGCTCTGGCCTCTAATGCTACTATTTTTTGAAACATCTCTTCTTGAGGAGTATCATACTCACCAGCCATTGATTTTTGCATTGTTATCAGTTAATCTGAATATCTGTTTAACACTTTTTCCATTTTTCCAGACTTTTATTATTTGAATTGATATACTCCTTCAGTGATTTATTTATTTTAATCATCTCTTAGCACATTTGACTTATTTTTCTTTAGATTAACAAAAGCTATGCTTTGCACCAAAGCTGGATCTTGAACTGCTTTTTGCTGAACAGCTTTAGGATTCCTCCCAGTCAGTGTTTTCTCATCACCTTTTCTGAATGATTTCATCTCTGGCTCAATTAATTTCTTCTTTGATGGCATCCAGGCAGTGTTCTTACTAGAAAGTAACTAAACGTACTAAAAGTGATAGAGTTCCTGGTCCGTCCCCCAG
Source organism: Protopterus annectens (assembly GCF_019279795.1). NCBI lineage: Eukaryota > Metazoa > Chordata > Ceratodontiformes > Protopteridae > Protopterus > Protopterus annectens. The sequence continues at coordinate 1,331,613,311 of NC_056735.1, forward strand.
ATTCTCAAAAGCTTGCATGGCGTGCATGATTAGTATAAGAGGTAATGTTGGCAATATGGTGGCCAAGCGGTCCACGTATGTGCTTGTTTGACGTGCACGAGTGCTCATGCACTAGTCTTGCACATTCCCAGCTCCCATATACAAACTACCCAATTTGCAGGTAAAAACCATGCAAATGAGTTAAATCCACTATCCAGGAAGCTGGAATTAGGCCATGCAGGACTAGCGTAACCTGCAGAAATGTACTCGGTTAGTAACCGAGTACGGGTCTGCAAAATCCAAAATGGAGACATGACAGCTCCAAATAAAGGCTGCATATCATGGAGGAAGCATGTCAATGGCCAAGTATAAGGCCACTGGCATTGCAAACAATACAAAAAGTAAAAAAAATACAACTTTTATTGTAGTTCCGCCGATCACAGCTGTTTAAGCATAAGGCAGCGGCATGCAAACTGGATCAGTGGGAAAATAAGAAAATAAACCTAAAACAAGCAGTCTAACTAAAATCAGTATACTGCCATGCAAGTCAATGGAAGAAAAAAGACAACCTGACCAGTGACTAGTGGTTACTAAGGGGGGAGGCACAGTGTGACACATGTAACTATGCATCAGCAGGCAATCCTATGCAAATGAGGGGAAGGGTAGTGAATCCCAGTTTTCCCCAGCATGTGAGGCAGGTCCCAACAGTGTAAGAACATGAATAGCTGAGTGCAACACTAGGAGGTAGGTGACATCATAGGTGGGTGCGTCAGGCATACTGTAAGCGGATTGGAGCCCTGTGGCTCGGGTATGCTCCTAGCTTAGCACAGCTAGAGTGTGTCTAAACCTGCCTAGCACTCTTTACAAAGTGTAAGAGGGTGTGCATGCCGTGCACTTGGTTTTACAGGAAGAAAAAAGAAGTTAAACCAGGAAACAGCAGCTGTGTGCACATCTGAGTACTCTGTTTGTGCAGCGTGCCCCCGGGCCCAAACAGAAGGGCAATGGGAAGGGAAAACAGCAGCAGGAAGGTAATCAGGGAGAACTAGCTTATCTGGCAGGTGAAATGTATCAGAAGCAGCCAATTACACAGGCAGCAACCCAGCCCAGCCCAGAACACTACTATAAACCTAGCAAACACCTTCCTCACTGTTTTTCCCACACTCTACACCACCGGTGTATACAAGCAGGGAAATTTTAACAAACAAACCTACAAAATGAGAAGGGCTGCAGCAGGCAACATAGAACAACATGTGCAAGAGGCTGAGGGTGGTGAGGATGTGCATGCTGCTGAACAACCCACAGTGAGGAAACAGAGAAGAGTGTACAGACCCAGGGTAACCTACCAGGAGCAACATGAGCTGGAGATAGTGGAGCGCTATAGGGTGGACAGAGACCTCCTACATCAAGTAGTTGAGCTGCACCAGCCACACCTGATACACCAAACTGACCGAGGGGAACCCATCCCAGTGGATACCAATGTATGTGTAGGCCTAGGTATACTATCACAGGTACCTCCCAAAGCACAACTGGGGATATCATGGGGATCTCACAGGCATCAGCATCCAGTTCCTGGATGCCATGTCAGCACATGCCAGTGAGCATGTATAGTTCCTCAACACCCATGAGGTGTTGACCAGCAATATGCGTCTCTTCCACCAAATAGCAGAATACCCTGGGGTAGTGGGTGCTATAGACTGCACACACATATGCATCAAAGCACCACCTGGTGAGCAGGGTAGGACCTACATCAACCACAAGGGCATCCCCTCCATCAACTACCAGGTCGTATGTGATGCCCAGGGCATTATAATGAATGTGTATGCTGGCTGCCCTGGAAGCTATGATGATTCCCACATATGGCATCTGACACAGCTGTACCAGAGATTTGCCAATGGGGATATCCCCTACGGTCACCTAGTGGGGGATGCTGGGTACACACTGCAGCCATGGTTGATGACACCCATCAGAAATGCACACACACCTGAACAGCAATGCCATAATGAGGTACACGCACAGGCCAGACATATAATAGAGCATGTGTTTGGGATGCTCAGTTCATGGTTCCAGTGTCTGGACACATCCAGTGGAGCCTTGCAATATTCACCAGCTACATGTACCCAAATTGTTATGGCATGTGCTATACTTCACAATATGATCCTACAGAAACAGCTGCAGGAACAGCATGGGGCAGGGCCACACAGCCCCCCATCAATGCCAAAGCCTGCACAGGCATAGAGTGACCCGGAGGAAGAACCTGTGCCTGCCCCAGTAGGCAGAAGGAGGTGTGCCCAGTATGCCCTGGCCTTGGCAAAGAGGTAACGCATAGCACATGCACTGACACAGTAGGGTCCCAGGGAATGCCACCGCTCTCCGACTCGCACATAGAGTAAAAGGGATGCCAAACATGATACCACCTGTGCTCAACCATGTATAGGGAGTGTGCTATGTGCATCTGACATAGACAGCCCTCCAGCAGCATCTACAAGTCTGGCACACCCACAAGGTAAGCCAATCAACCTACCAATTGCCAGATGGAGTAGAATGTGTTGTCACCTGTAGCTACGGTATGGATGTGAGCATGCAAGGGAATTGAGTGGCTGAATGTTATGGCAGCAGACAGTAGACACCCATAGTGGCACCTTGACATGTGTAACACATACTGGAGTCACCATAGTTGCCAGTACTACACAGGGTGACAAAAACCACTGCAGGAAATGTGCTAAGCAAAATGTGTGTCCATATGACCATACATGCCAGCCAGGATGGTTTACACACCCAGCAACAGTAGCAGCCAGCAGGACAGGTGGAGACAAACCAGGGTCTGTGCCATGGCCCTAGAATTATAGCTATGGTTATCCTCACCCCCAGGCCTACACAGACAGACCACAGCAGGGCAGGCAGTGGGATGTTACGTCTTAAGGGTAGAACATCAGATAATAATATCTAGGGCAACCAAAGCCACGATCTGTAGTACACTGGTGTGCCTCTAGTCAGCATGATAGTTAGCAATACAGAATGAAATGGAGTACACGACATACCAGTACAGTCATAGCAAATGTGTACAAGTGTCACTTGTGCCCCCCCATCCTACATAGGAATGTAATAACAGTCAGGTGTGCCCCCTACCATGTAGACATGTAGAAACAGTCAGGCATGCCCCCACCCCCAATCCAGCGTAGAAATGTAGTAACAGTCAGTTGTGCCCCCCAATACTGTGTAGAAATGTAGAAACTGTCAGGTGTGTCCCCTCACAATCCTATGTAGAAATGTAGTAACAGTCAGGTGTGACCCCCCCCAATCATATGCAGACATGTAGAAACAGTCAGGTGTGCCCCTTCCCCCAATCCAGTGTAGAACTGTAGTAACAGTCAGGTGTGCCAACCAATCCTGTGTAGAAATGTAGCAACATGTATGAGTAGGTATAATACGAGTGGAGCAGAGATGCCCAGAGGTGGCCAAGGTAGCAGGATAGGTTGTAGCATTTGCACAATATGCAGGGCTGTGTGTATTAGGATGATGTGTGTTTCATATTGTGTGAGAGTGGCCAGTATGTATGCATGTTGAGGTAAGACCTGGTGGCCATTGCCCACTACTGCTGATGACAGGGACAAGACTTCACAACTGCAGTGCCAAAGACAATCCCCACCAGTATAACACTTGCTAGCAGTAAGCCATTATAAATTAATGGTGGTAATATGTGTCACCATCTGAAAGACTGACATGGCATGGCTGTTGGGGTAGGTATACAACCAGTACACATGGGAAAGTGCCCAAGACATACAATATATATTGTGTCACTGTGAAATGGAGACACCCTTGGATTTGTACATACAGGTATGCATCATAGTAACTCATCCTGTAGTAGGAGATACCAGTGATGTCAGCCTGAACACTTGCAGATCACAAAGGAAGGAGGACTGATGTACTGGGAAACAGCTAATGTACCTGCACATGCCAGAAAAACTGGAATGTCCCATGCATATCTGTGCATCAGATGCAAGTAGTGTCAATAGCACACATGCACCCAGCTCATGCAAACACCACCCACAGGTACCTCTCTGGTCATATCCCTGCTGTGGGGAATGGGTACAGTATGACCCCACCTGTATATGGCAATAGTGGAAGAATGCAGCATGCAGTGCAGGTGTCCCATGCAGGTGTGTCCCTAACCGTACATAGCACCCTGCCAGCATCCATACCACCTGATCAAGACTGATAGAAGGTATTTGCATGAACACCTATCACACCTACCCTGTCACCCTAGGGGAATATACTGTATGGTGGTCTGAGACTGTAGGCCTGACAGAATGCAACGGCCTGCCACATGTGGCCTGCAGCAACACCTAATGCCCCACAGGCCTCTGCCAAAGGCCTGTGTTTCACACATACTGCCGATGCATGTTATGTCATGGACACCCAAATAACAACATAACACACTCCACATAAGCCATATGCAAGGCCATGTGGACAAACCACAGTAACATGTCCACCATGTCCCACTGCATGAACTGTGGACCAACACTAACACACACCTGTGATGGGGTGATACCCTTAGAGAAAGTATCAGAGAATGTATGCATAATGTATGGAAGAGGTTAGAATAACAGGGGGTGGGTGGGAGCATGGCCAGCATGGAATGTGCAGGGTCTGACACGAAGCTGTGTGCAAACACTATCCCTGGCTGCAAACAAATAAATGGGTGGTTATGCACCTGCCTGTACACCAAAATAGGGTTAATGTCCTGACCCATGGCCCCTGCCTCTGGGTAACCTGTGTGAATCTGTACAGCTATGAGGCATTGCCACAGCAAGATACGCCCATACTGTCATGTCAATGGGTATACAAGTATGCATTCCTCTGCCAGCACTGTAGAAAGGTGCTGAACCGGATACACAGACCCAGCAGCAAGTGTCTGCAGCTCCCCCTCCAGAGTGGCATACCTTACCATGAATACGTAGGTGTCTGCCCAAAATACCAGACACAGCTGCAGTCACCCTTGTCCCCCAAGACATCATTGTGAGCAAGAATGTCCACCTGACAGTACATGAAGACAGAAAACATCACTGTGTATAACAGTATACATGTCTGAATATCTCTACTAACAGCAGTACCATGCAGCTGAAGCAGCACAGACACAATCACCTACAGTACATGCTATCCCTTGCACAGTTTGTCCCTAATTGCCAAATGATCAACGGATACCCTGCAGAAACACTTTGCTACCTGTAGGTGTACAACACAAAGGTCTGCACTGGAGTACAAACTACCTGGAATTGATCCACACATTCTATACAGAAGGGCATACTGGGCATGCTCACACACAGAGAAATGAAGGCAATTTCAGTCAACATACTGAAAGGTCATACTGGGCATGCTAACACATTTAAACAAATGAAGCCCATGTCTGCAAACAACAGTGGACTATACATATCTGGCAGTCACAGATGTTAGTGCAGACACTCCTCAGTATGCACCACTCATGCTTTGCACACACACTGGATAGGAATACAGGCATATATCCAAGGACAATACACTATAATAAGCCAAATGTAGATGTACATTGATGTGTGGAAGAGCGTGACAGTGACAAGGAGCCAACCATTATGTGGCTTGTTCCACCTAGCACACAGCCAGATGCCTACAACCACATGAGGCTCAGATGTCACTCACTGTAGACATTATCCACTGGTATCTATCAGCATTACAGACTATGTGGTGCAAGTGCTAGCTGTGCAACATGACTGTACAAGGAAGTAGTCATCTAGCAGCTGTATACATGTACCTGTGGAATATAACCCTACATGTGCCTGCATGTGGTGTGTCAACCTCTAGATGAATGGGTTATGTCCCATGCACACACACTGCCCCCCCCCCCCATAGCCCTACTATGACAATGCTGCTGAGGTCATCCACTTTGAAATACACCCTTGGGAAAAGTGTAGCCCAGTAATCTCCGTAGCACATCCTGTAACAGCGTACTGCTGTAGTGTGATAAGGCAGCTAGGTAGGTGTTTTAACCCCAGACTTGGCAACTGTGCATGTCTGTCTGTCTGTGTAGAGAGCAATGCTTTTTAGGGTAGCCACATTCCTTACAATTCCTATATTTGACTTTGGCAAGGCTACTGATGTCACTCACCTAGAAATACACCTCTGGGAAGGGTGTACCCCAGTAATCTCTGTAGCGCGTCCTGTAACTGCACACTGCTGTAGTGTGATAAAGTAGCTAGGTAGGTGTTCAAACTCCCAACATGGCAACTGTGTGTGTGTGTGTGTGTGTGTGTGTGTGTGTGTGTGTGTGTGTGTGTGTGTGTGTGTGTCTGTCTGTCTGTCTGTGTAGACAGCAATCCTTTTTAGGGTAGCCATACTCCTTAGAATTCCTATACTCGACTTTGGCAAGGCTGCTGATGTCACCCACTAGAAATACACCTCTGGGAAGTTTGTAGCCCAGTAATCTCCATAGCGTGTCCTGTAACTGCGTACTGTTGTAGTATGGTAAAGCACCTACAGAGGTGTTCTAACCCCAGACGTGGCAACTGTGTGTGTGTGTTTGTGTGTGTGTCTGCCTGTGTAGAGAGTAATGCTTTTTAGGGTAGCCACACTCCTTATAATTCATATACTTGACTTTGGCAAGGCTGCTGATGTCACCCACCTAGAAATACACCTCTGGGAAGGCTGTAGCCCAGTAATCTCCATAGCATGTCCTGTAACTGCATACTGCTGGATTTTGATTTAGATCTGTGGTAGAGTTCCATTCCCACCCATGGCAATTCTGGATGTTTTGTGTGTGTCAATGTCTGTATACAGAGCAATGCCTTATAGGCTAGTCACATGCAGTACATTTTAAATGGCCCACTTTGGCAATCCTGCTGATGTCATTCATTGTGAAATACAGCTTTGGGGAAAGAGTTCTCTAGCAATCCTCATGGTGGTCCTATAACAGCTCCATGCTATAGTGCAGTATATACCCACACATGTTGGTTGTGGATGCTTTGTGTGTGTGTCTCACTCTCTGTGTAGGGAGCAATGCATTTTAGGCTGGTCACCCACAGTATATTTCAAATAGCCTACTTTAGCAATCCTGCTGATGTCATTCATTGTGAAATACACCTTTGGGGAAAGAGTGATTCAGTAATATGTGTGGTGTGTACTATAACTGCATAGTGCTGTGGTGTAATAAACAAGTTAGGTAGGGGTTCTACTCACAGACATGACAGGTGTGTGTGTTCGTAACTTGTATCCTGTGTAGAGGTGGTTGTAAGCATGTGGCCAATATGGAGTGGGTTTTGAATATTTCTTATATAGTGGCCCTACTATGTAGCACCATGTCTACCGCACAGGGATAATATATGTGAAATAGCTGAGAGGCTGGGGTGCAAAGCCATACCCATACATGTGACATCAAGGCCAGGTAATCACATTTAGCAACACCAGTATTACCCAGAGCACACTCTCAACCCATGTCTCATACACACACACATGCCTAGGCAACAGCCAATATGTGGGTAATACACTGCATATTGGCCACTGATAGTAACTATGGAGTGATAGCAGTGGGCTACAGAGGGTATGTCACCCTGTCCATCTATCTAATATGCATGTACATGCTAACAGTGCACCTCCCCCATGTTCCCCAATTGACACCTGCACCACCTGTGGTGCCATCACATGTGTCCCACAACGCACATACCATGCCTGACAACATGCCCTGTATGGACATATGCCACTGACACCAGGGAATGATGTTAGCATGCTATCAATGTAGGTACAGAGTAAACCTGGTGCCCATTACCAGTCCCCGCCACAGGTGGGTAAGACTGGCACATATGATGGTAATCTGTGTTCACAACATGAGCCAGACACCCCAGGTACAGTTCCACATGTCACTGTACATGCATGTGGGAGGTGTTTACATCCCAGACACCATCCATGTCATGGACTAAGGAACACATACATGGCAAGTGATGCACAGCATTGGCCACACACAATAGTCTCCCAGGTGACTGGATGGGGGATACAATACCCACCTGTGTGAGCAAGTGCGGAAACTACAGCCCTAAGACACAATGCAGACCATTGTCATGTGGCCTGATGCCAAGGTATACCCATTGCCTACCCTTGTATAGCCTGCTGCCAGAATCAACCACCACATACCGTGCAGACATGCACCTATGCATGTCAGTACTGGCACCCTGAGTGTTTGTCTGTGTATTGTATGGTGCGTATGTTCACATCCATACTCACTACAACCCCCATGGGCATACTGAAGCTTGCTGCCTGATGTTAGACACCTCCTCAAGCCCTTTTCCGATACAACCTCCGTATGACCCATGTGGTGCATGTGATACCTGCACAGTGATGTGTTGTGGCAATCCTGCTACTGATGAGTTGTACTCTTGGCCCTGTCAAGTGTGTCAGTGTGTGTGTGTCCCTGTGAGAGTGTGGCTGTGTTGATGCTGACACCTGTTCATGTGGACAGGCACGTGTACATCACCTACCGTACAGCTACCATAGCCCTGTTGCAGATGTCACTCACCATCACAGATATGTTCTGAGGGCTCCACAACAGATAACCCATATGGTGCATCCAATAACTGCATTGAACTGCGATAGCAGTACATAGTTATCAGGGGTTTGATACCCTGTGCTGGCAGGTGTGTGACACAAACAAGCTGCAGTTTAACTCTCCCACCCCTCGCTGACATGTCTTTGCCTCTGTCTGCCTCTCCCACTCTCTCTCTGGTGGATGTGGAGACGTACATCTGCTTTGCTTAGGCAGCAGTATGTGTATTTTAATTGATGCTCATGATCAGCTGATGGCCTCTGCATGAATCACAGCTCTCCCCTAGCTGATTGCATGTGGAACAGCTGTGGTAACATTCCCATAGCCAATTGCAAGGAAACACACTCCGATATCTAGGAACATCATGTTGGTGTTGGCCCTTGTCATTCACTGTAAGCAGGAACTAGATCTGTTGGTTGGCAACCAGCATCTGAGATGGATTGGGAATTTACCTTTAACAACATACCCTTGGAAACAGGGCAACACACAAGAGGGGGATGTCCTGCCTTCAGACTGTAAGTGCTTCTATACTGCATGTAGTGTACTGTTGGTTTAACAGTGTGTGTGTGGATATGTCTTTCCTACATGTCTCCATACCTGCCATGTCAATTCCATGTTTATGTGGAATCACCATCTGCAGGGTCATCTGCATACAGGGCACTGTGTTGTGCCTTTGGTTTCATGTGTTACCAACGGAGCATCTATCTGTGGACTGCAGACAGTAGTGTGAGGATTGCAGTCTGTAAATGGTGAAAGCCGTGACAGTTACTGACTTCTTATCCATAGGACATATGTTGCCACAAGCCCTGTTACAACAGTAAATGTATGAGGTTATCACATCACCATGTCAATATTGGCCCTGTGTATGTGCTGCCAGCCACAACTCTGCCAATCTGTGTACATATATCATGCATGACGTGGTGTGTATGTGCTGTACACCATAATTAGTGTCATCATATGTGCTAACAAGCCAGTGAGATATCAGACCGCTTTACATATTATGTACAGTAGGGGTTACATTTAATGACATAAACTGGACATTAGGTGGATGTTTGTACAGTCCTATGTGTGTGTGGGCATCAGTGTTACAGACAGCAGGTAGCAATACCTCTTACAGAAGAACCGGAACACTCAGGGCAGCTACATATTTGTAGGAGGTTCAGGAACTACAGACAGAGTGTGAGTAGAGTTGTGTTATGTTTCATATAGTACTGGTGTTACAGGGTGTGTGTGTACATACTATTTTACCTTGGAATGCAGTCTGTCTGCATAGCTCTCAACTGTGGGCCTATTCTCTTGGTGGCCAGAGGTGTGCCTATAATGTATTGTCTGTCCACCACACAGGTCCTGTGTCAGATATTCCACAACTCTGCCAATCTGTGTACATATATCGTGTATGACGTGGTGTGTATGTGCTGTACACCATAATTAGTGTCATCATATGTGCTAACAAGCCAGTGAGATATCAGACCGCTTTACATATTATGTACAGTAGGGGTTACATTTAATGACATAAACTGGACATTAGGTGGATGTTTGTACAGTCCTATGTGTGTGTGGGCATCAGTGTTACAGACAGCAGGTAGCAATACCTCTTACAGAAGAACCGGAACACTCAGGGCAGCTACATATTTGTAGGAGGTTCAAGAACTACAGACAGAGTGTGAGTAGAGTTGTGATATGCTTCATATAGTACTGGTGTTACAGGGTGTGTGTGTGTACATACTATTTTACCTTGGAATGCAGTCTGTCTGCATAGCTCTCAACTGTGGGCCTATTCTCTTGGTGGCCAGAGGTGTGCCTATAATGTATTGTCTGTCCACCACACAGGTCCAGTGCCAGATATTCCACTGGCAGTGTGTGTGTTGCGTTCTATCAGTACATGACCTACATATCAAGCTTTTCACATATGACATGTTGTGGGGGGATGTTCCGTAGTGGGCTGTGAATATATCCCACTGTCAGTGCTGCCATCAGTCCACTTCTGTTGTATCCCCCACACATATTGTGGGGCTGGGGCCATATATGTGTGGGCGTTACCTACACAGTGCTCTTATGCACTCCAGAGGCCAGTGTATGTAACAGTGGTATATGGCCCTGTATTATTGAGTCTGGGGGGGGAGCACCATAAATGATCTGGGCTGATAAATGTGTGGGGGTATCAGGGGTGAGCTGCCTTAAGGTATCTGGATGTAAGGTGCAGTATACTTCACCTATATTTACATCACTTACATATATTCGGTTATTGCAAGCCTACTGCCTCCTGCCAGACAGACTGTTCTGTTTGTCAATGTGCATGTGATGGTGTCAGTTATGTCTTGTTATGTCACAGTTACAACCCATTTGGTCACATGACGTCTTTGCCACCTACTTATGTTGTACAGAGTGTAGATAGAGGCTGCTGAACTATACATATGCATTACATAATGTTGATCGTTTGGTATCCTGTGGCCCAGTCTGTCCTCACTATTGTACAATTGTAAGGACTTCGGCTGGACAGCGACAGTTGCGAACCTTTCCAGACTACTGTATTAGTATACCTGTTTCACGGTTGCATTCCTCTGTTTATATAGATGTCAGTGTCTGAACAGCTATATGACATGGCGTGTAGAACTGTAATAGTACACAATGAAAGGTATTCCATGTCTGTAAACCTGCGTGTGGTGTTTTCCCTATGACCTCTCTGTGGGTATGTGTTGCCGGCAACGATTGTCATTTATATGGGTGACCCATACAGTGTCCAGTTGTTCAGGAGTTAACTCTTGGCATAGTGGCTGTTCCATATTATGTGCACCTTCTACATATGTATCTTACTGTACAGATATCTGTGTGTGTATGTGTAGTCACATGTATATCCATGTATATAAATATATATATATATATATATATATATATATATATATATATATAAATGTACATATGTATATATGTATCTGCATATCTGTGTCTGTGTAGCTGTATCCTGTGGATGTCGATGGCTATCACATTTTACATTACCTATGGGAGGCAGACTGCACTGCATGATATGTTAGCAATACCAGCCTGACATCATACAGGTGGGATGTTGTACTGTTAACTTCCTGTGCCCATGTCATGTCAGGTCCTGGTTACGGAATCTGCAACACTTGGTAGTGTATTGTGGGGTGGATGTGTTTGGCCATGGGGGAATGCCTATTTGTACAAGACGTATAGTGTGTGGGGCCTCTCAACCCCAGTAAAGGTGCATGTGGACATATATATGTTTGTTAATCTGCCATTGCTCTCTACATATGTATGGCTATATACATATATATATATATATATATATATATATATATATATATATCTCTGCTGACATATATATAACTATGTCTGTATATACCTACATAGAAATATACCTGCATACACATATGTAACTTGCTGTGTATATGTAGGCATGTATATCTGTTCATATATAGTAATATATATGTATATAGTGTTAGAAAGCTATATATATATATATATATATATATACATATATATATAAATATGTTGTATCAGTGTAGCTATTAATATATTTACACACAGATACATCTAGATGATGGTATACATTCTCTGTACAGTTGCATGACTGGACTGGATGATATGTTTCATATATTGCCCTTACTTTATGCAGTTGTAGTGGCTTACTGTTAGACCATTGTAGGTGTGTTGAGGAGGGTCCTGGGGTCAAGAACTGCATGTGCTGGATATTGCATTGCACAGCATATCTGTTACGGCTGTGGTGGGGGAACATAGCAGTCATCACCAGGTACCCCTCATTTGAGCCCCTACCCCCATTAACTGTGCATATGGACAGTTATTTTGTGGTGGAGTTTCCGGTTGTTATTCCTATTTGGTGCTGCAATTCACATATCTATCTATCTATATATATATATATATATATATATATATATATATATATATATATATATATATATATATATATATATATAGACATATTTATCCATCTACCTATATACCAGTGATGTGATATGATGTATGAGTGAGTCATACATTTATATGTACCTGCGTATCTCTCTACATTTACAGATCTATAACTGTCCATATGTCCATGCATGATTGGCTCACAATATTGGCCTGTCACACATTCGTCTGGCCAATTGATGCGGATGATGTCAGGCATGTGGTCAGTCAGGAATGCTGATACATTACAGTTGCAGACATCATGTTGTTCAGATTATGTGTATTACAACAGATCACTGTTTAACTAGCAACGTTTTACATGTATATGAACAATATTTCATATTTATCCCAATTTGTACCCCACTTTTGTCACAATATGTCCAGAATATTTGCAATAAGTGGTTGAGTGTTATGATATTAGTACAATTCCCCTTATGCAGATTGACTGTGCTGCATGATATATCTGGGAATACATGGGATGTTTGTATATCCAACATGGTGTAGTGTTAATTAACTATGATTGTGGTATGCAGGGTCCTGGGTTGGGCCTTGCAGTGGCTGTCAATTATGTTGCAGGGTTGGACAAGGGCAGTGAGATGCAGGGTGATTAAGGCACTTGTAAGCAGTTGTGAGTGTATTTGCACGATGGTAAGTGTTGCCAACTGCAGGTAACATCCAGTTAAACCAGGTTAACCTTGAAATTGCTTACTTTGTGTACACAGTGCTCACCGTCATGTAAACACAAACCTCTGGTTACATATGGCTACAGATAGTTTGTGTCAGATTTGCTGAGCCTATAAATGTAAACTTGCTTACTAGTGCTGACATATACTTACAACAGCTTATTGCTGTTTAACCTAACTACTGCTTTATGCATTATCATACTGACACCTCACATGTATATTTCCTGCAGTACTCCTGTTTATATATATATATATATATATATATATATATATATATATATATATATATATAATGTTATTTCATGGCTGCAGTACTCCTGTTTATATATATATATATATATATATATATATATATATATATATATATACATAATGTTATTTCATGGCTGCAGTACTCCAGTTTATATATATATATATATATATATATATATATATATATATATATATATATATGTTATTCTGTGGGTTATGCAACATACGTATTACCCATAACGTGGCCGGTCCCATTAGAACGGGTTCATCCAACCCCAGCACGCCTCGGTCCATAATGTCGTACCCATTACCCCCCCATTCCCCCTCCACATCAGTCATCCTTCCAACAGGTTCCAGCCAAATCTAACCACACCACTACACGTTGCCCACTCTCTACTTCTCAGAACCCTTCACATTTGTTATCCCAACCCATGGATTTTCAGGCTTCCCACACATTTAGTCCATGAACACAGGTTACCATCTTTGCTTACCTTTGAGGCATGGTATGTTACCCCGAAGACTCTTTTAAGCAGAAGTTTTGGGTCGTCCCACCAGGGACAGACATGTGTTTGTTTAAGAGTAGACTTAGCAGGTTGACACTGTTTCTCCCACTGGTAGTATCCTGCCAGCAGTCTGGGAGCCAGTGCTGTGATATGCTTAGTGGTGCGTATTATTATATTTGCATGATATTTGCCTTTTGGCATTGATTTCCCCTTCATCACTTGTTATATATGTGTCATGTATCCTTGACACATGTGTATATGCACTGTATGGGGTCCTGGAAACTTCTACACTTAATTATAATAACATCTCACATCTGGACTTACTGCAGTACTCCAGTTTACATATGTATGTTCTGTAGTCAGTTATGGCACATATGACTGTATACTGATGCCTTTCACAAGTTCAGTTTGGTTACACTATGGTGAGGACATGATTACTACTACCCCATTCTTCTATACTTCTGTTATGGCTTGGTGGATAGCTACTGGGACGATAGTGTATAGGGTCCTAGGTTCGTGACCTGCATGGCTATTTAATTTGTTGCTGGGCTGACAATGGCTCATCGGATACAGAGTGATTAAGGCATTTTAAAGCAGTTGTATGGCCTTAAGCCCACTTACTAGTGCATACATATGCTTACTATTGCTTATTTGTGCTTACACCTGCTTACTAGTGCCTTATTCCATCTGGCACTGATACGTCACATGTGCATTTCTTGCGGTACTCTAGTTCATATATATGTAAGCTATTTAGTGGGTTTTGCAACAAAAATATTGGTTATAACATGCTTTGCCATGTAAAATAGAATGTGCTACCGTGGGACTCGAACCGGGAATGCCTTCTTATTGGTCGAATGCTCTACCCACTACCCAGTTGCTGTTTTACTTCTTTTGCATATTTCTATCATAATGTAATACCCAGTTTCCTTCCCTCAGCCCCCACGCTCCACGTGCACAGCATCCATCCATTCTTCAGTTGCTAGTCCAGCCATACCACACCTCCACACATTTTCCTCTCTGCATGTGTCAGTACTCCTCCATTATACTGTCTCAACCCAAGCTTTTGCAGGCTCTTCATCTGTTTAGTTCATGTACGTATGAGCCTTCCCTTGATCCTCCTCTGATACTGGTGAAATCATCTATGTGACTCACAATTTTTGGTTTGTCCCGCCAGAGACGGACCTGTTGTTGTGTCAAGAGTAGACTTAGCTGGTCTACACTGTTTCTCCCACTGGTAGCATCCTGCCAGGGGTTTGAGAAGCAGAGGTATGCTCACACACCAGGCCAGCCTCAGTTCCTGGCTCCATGGAACTGACATCCAAGGTGTGACATTCTGTGCATGAAGCATGCCCACACGCCCCCACGGCGTGCACCGTTTTTCATTATTCTCTTCAGTATTATGCAAGACTACTGTTCTCACAGTATGATTGGACAGGCACTGTTCTTTTATACACATAGACTGCAAGGAATACTGTGGTTGAGCAATGTACACATGTTTGCTGGTATTAATCTACATACTTACATACATTTCCTATACTGTTTAATGACTGTGCTGGATGATATGTTTGTGATAACAGCAGCTGAATGTGTATCTGCCATGACTTAGTGGTAACTCACTTAGACTATAGTGTGCAGGGTCGGGGATTGCAACCTGGGAGTGCAGATTATTTTGTTAATAGGCACAATGAAAGCTGTTGGCTACAGAGGGCCTAAGGCACTGTAGAGCAAGTGTAGGCGGGTATGCGCTGGTTTGCACGAGGCTCAGCATTGCTGACCTCCGGTTACGGTGTCTTACACTGAGTTGGCCTCTACATTGCTTAACCGGTGTGTACATTGCTTACTGCCGCCCAATCAGGCGTAAACCCGCTTGCTCCTGCATAACCCTGCACTACTTCATGTATTTAGTTCACATTTGTTGACCGGTACAATCCGACTGGATGCTTCTCCATTGTCAGTGGTGGCCCAGGGAGTGGAGCTTTACAGTAAACCCCAGCTACACATTACAAGTACTACTGACGTGTACACATTCATAGAGGGTAACGGGCTTAACATAGCTACGTACCTCATTCTTCATGCTTAGTTTACATTAACATGTCAGTATTTTACATGCTTAGGTCAGGTTTATATGTCAGGTATGACTGTTGACAAAGGTCAGTTTAAGGTGAAGTTAAATTCCAGTTTAGCAGTTCTGGATAGGTTACACTCAGGTATTCAGGTTAGGTTTAGTTATGCCATACCTGTGTGGTAGAGTAGAAGTAAATAGTGAAGGTGTAGGTAGGTAGGTAGAAGGGGGGCATTGTAACTGTATAGTAGGCTGTTGGAATGATTGGTAGGAGAGCAATAGGGAAGGTTTGAAGGATGTTGGGATTTGTATGCGAGGCAGGACAGGAGGTGTCTTTTTCACTAGTTGATGTAGGGATATAGAGTGTAAGTTGGGGGGGGGGGTTTCACCATGTGGTGAGCATGTGCTGATCCAAGTGTGCTTGAGGTGTTCCTTCATGTGTTATTTACATGTGTCGTGTGGGACAGCTGAGGTAATACATGTAGGTAGGGGGTTCAGATTCTGCCAATATAGTTGGGGAAGAGAGTGTCACCTACTTGTAACTGTGAACATTAATAGTAATGAAAAAGGGGTTGATAGGTAAGTGGTGTTAATGGGGCACAAAGAGGGACAGATAGTAAGGGAAATATCCAGGGATGTGCAGGAAAGCTGACGGGAAGGTCCACAGCTGGCCATTTCTTCTACAGCAACAGCTGTGCATATACACTACATTTGGAGGTAGGTTTGGACACTCACACCCCTGGGTGGGGTGAGGACAACAATAATACCTTGTGGTGCCAATTAGATTGGCTTACATGCCTACAGTGGGGTGTTGTGACCATGTGTTCTTTTGTGTTATTTTGTGGGATTTGCAACAACACATATGGTTATGCCATACTTTGCCATGTAAAGTAGACTGTGCTGCAGTGAGACTCATACCAGGAGAGGCTGCTCGTTAGGCAGCAGCTCTGTCCAATGCACACTATTGCTTACATCTCTGGGGCAGTACGAATAGAACCACTCCAACCAACACCTGCATGCCTTGGCCCATAATTTCATACCCATAGTTCCCCACCCCCGCACCTCCTCTACAGCTCTCATCCTCACTCTGGGTGCAGGTCGGGTCTTACCACACCACTACACACTGCCCACTCTCCACTTCTTGGGACCCATCTCATACGTTGTCTCGTCCCATGGGTCATCAGGCTTTCCCACCCTTGTAGTTTGAGTACATACACGCCCTGCCTTGAAAAGTCATTGCATGGACTGGCCTCCAATCACAAGAAAATTTTTGGGTGTCCCACAAGGGATGCCCCTGTCTCTGTTTCAAGATTAGACTTAACAGGTCCACAGTGTTACCCCCTCTGGTTGTATCCTGCCTGTGGTTTGGGGCGTGGTGGATTGTTTACATTGTTTATGTGTTTGTTTGTATGTTTCCCCTGTCTGGCTGGTGGGGGATAATGGTATGTGTTGCACATATGTTGATTGGGCCCCTCACCCCCAATGGCACAGCCTATGATCATATGTCATTCTTATGTGCTGTATCATATCATAAATATAAATCTGTGTATATACACACACACACACACACACATATATATATATATATATATATATATATATATATTTATATATGTGCATGCATACATATATATATATTTATATATGCATGCATACATATATATATACATATATATGTATATATATATATATATATATATATATATATATCTATTGCTGTATATATATCTAATGACATATATATATATATATATATATATATATATATATATATATATATATATATATATGTGTATATATGTATACATATGTACTACAGAGAGGGAGAGGTATATATCTATTTAGTTTTGGGTATATATATACACACACACATACATCTACATATTTAGCTACATGTCCCGTAATGTAGACTGGTATTGCTGGATACTATGTTTCGTGTGCATACTGGCCAACCTTGTGTGCCACGTATGCTTTGCGATACCTACAAATAATACCATTAGTGTACAAAAAGTCAGACATACATTCTATTGTTGGTACCAAGGAAACATCCGTCCCATGCTGGACAACCTAAATATTGGGTATTCAACTTTCATCGAAAAACAGAGCTACAAAGGTACCTATGGCTATGTGCATGGACTACAGAGTGTGGCAGACCTAGGATACTTGGGTCGGGACAACATACAGGATGGGTCCCAGGCAGATGTGGAGGGTGGGCAATTTGTGGCGGTGTGGTAGCTAGGGGCTAATAACCAGGAAAGGGATGGTTGCTGAGTGTGTGCAGCAGGGGTGAGTGGAATTGTGGGTAATGAATCTATAGGTTGAGGATGGCCTGGGTTGGATGGGTGTGTACTGGTCGGCCCTCCTAGTGGGTGGGGGAGAGGGGAATGTGATATCAACATGTGAAACATAACAGGGCACTAATTTCAATCCCTATGTAAATGACACACTTACAATAGAATGAGCTTCGTAGGGAATTGCAGGGCAGACGTGTTTGGCTGGGAAGATATGCCAATTCGTATGAAACATATATTGTTTGGGGCCTCTCAAGCCCATTAACGGTGCATGTGGATATATATGTTTCTGTTAATCTACAATTGCTATCTACAGATGTCTGGCCATATATACCTATATGGGTATATATATATTTGCTTACATATTTATACCTCTGTCCGTAAATACCTACGGAGATATGTATCTGCGTGCATATATGTAATTGCTGTGTCTATGTGGACATATAGATGTTGACATATATATGTGTAGATGTCAGCATTTGCATGTATATATGTTCATATATTTGTGTATATATGGGTCTACTTCTAATGACCGAAACGCCGATTCGCCGACAGTGAAATCACCGACACGAAACGACCGACAACGCAGTTGACCGACACGCCAATCCCGACAGACGGAAGACCGACAAGGGGAATGTGTAAGCACCTGGTAAGTATGCGATAGTGAGGGATTTAGTAGGGAGCGGACAGGTAAGTGTGCAATACTCAGGGATGTAGGGTTAGGGTGTGTGATAGGTGAGTGTGGTAGTGTCGGAGCTTGGGGTTGGGTGTGTAAGTGAGTTAGGGTTAGGGTGCAGGTAGGGAGAGTGTGTGGTAGTGTCGGCGCTTGGGGTCTGGCGTGTGTAAGTGAGTTAGTGTTAGCGTGCAGGTAGGGAGAGTGCGGTAGTGTCGGAGCTTGGGGTTCGGTGTGTAAGTGAGTTAGGGTTAGGGTGCAGGTAGGAGAGTGTGCGGTAGTGTCGGACCTTAGGGTTAGGGTTTGGGTTAGGGCTAGTGGATATGTGTTGTAGTGTACTGTGTTGTTTACGTAGTGTGTCGGTGTTATGGTGTTCGTGTTTCGCTGTCGGGTTTGTGTGTTGTCGGTTTTCTGGCCGGTGATTTCTGTGTCGGGGAATCGTTGGTTCGGTCTTTAGAAGTAGACCGTATATATATATATATATATATATATATATATATATATATATATATATATATAGATATATATATATATATTTCTGGTATTGATATATATATATATATATATATATATATATATGTGTGTGTGTGTGTATATATATATATATATATATATATATAGATATATATATATATATATATATATATATATATATATAACTACATATATAGATATGCTTCATCAGATTAGATAGCAATATATTTACACACACACGTACAACTAGATGTAAGTATACATTCTCTGTACTGTTGCGTGACTGAGCTGGGGTTATGTTTCTGACAACATATAATGTATGCATATCTGGCATGGCTTAGTGGTAAATCATTTTGTGTAATGTCGGCATGGTCCTGGGTTCAAGCCTTGCTCAGGCTGTTTATTTTATTTCTGGCCAGAACACCGGCCATTGGATATAGAGTGTTTAAGGCACTTTAAAGCAGTTGTAAGCGGGTTTGAGCGGGTTTGTGCAGTGGATAACACTGCTAACTTCCTCTCACAGTTTCTTACACCCAGTTAACTTCTCCTTTGCTTAATCTGTGTCGGCAGTACTTACCCCCACACAAACGCACTTGAACACACTTACTGGTGCTTACATATGCTTACTGCTGCTTATCTGTGCTTACACCTGCTTACTGCTGCCTTCTTCATTATGATACTGTCTCTTCACATGTGCATTTCTTGCAGTACTCCAGTTTATAAATATATGTTATTTAGCGGGTCTTGCAATACAAATATTGCTTATACCATGCTTTGCCTTGTAAAATAGACTGTGCTGCACTGGGAATGCCTGCTCGTGAGGCAAACGCTCTGCCCACTACACCATTGCTGAGATGCTTCATTTACATATATCGTCCTTGTTATCCTCTTCAGCCTTTTAGGCTGCTTTAACCATAGCTGAGTAATAGACACACATGATTTGGGACTGTAGTAAAGTACAGCCTGTTTGGAAGGTATTAAATTTGAAGCTGAAGCTTGGCTTGTTACTAGAATATCATGGTTTGTACATTCCCATGTTTTAACTATAATAAAACCACTGCTTTTATAGCCATAAAGTTTCATTAGTTGTTACAATTTTTCTTGTCCAGTCATTTTAAAAATATGGAGGTAAGATTTCTCCCTGAGCTGAGGCTTGGCAAGTTGAGGTATTGTACCACATGTAGAACTACTTCATTATAATGTGGAAAATCTAGGTTTCTAGGATGCTTAAAGGGAACTTATTACTTTTTTATGAATGAAATTGCAGTCAGTCTATATAATCATTACTTTTTTTCTTATCTCTTCTATATTGTTATCTTAAACTCCTTCTTTGTTGGTCACTCTTTCTGTTTATTTTTGGAGGGCAGAACATACAAATTGTGTCATGGGCTCTTACTAATAATATCACCATGAAATGTAGGAAAGTGAGAGATGGCTTTTTCCATGGTATGTCTATGGGACAGTCTTAAAATGCATGCTGTTTTGTGTAATAATGTGGTTGGTGGTCTTTCCTGCATTTAGCTCTACTAACCTGATGAATGCCCCTATCATAATGAGATATTGTACATTTGAGGGCTTGTTTATTACCAGCTATAGTAAATTACTAGAGGTTGTTAACTAAAACACTTTTTTTCATTTTTTTGTTTTTTTGCATTTTTTAGCTTTAGCCTTAACCTTTTTGTTTTACTAAAGAATTCTTGTCTAAAGTCTAGGTCTAAAGTTTGCAATATCTATTGAATTTCCTCCTTTGAGTAGAGGGATAATTTGTTACTTTTTCCAGAGAGAGGGAACATGGGATTCCTACTTGCCCTAATTATTAGGATTGAGGCAGGATTGGTAGTGCTATTGGTAGGGTTGCCACCTTTTCAGTGGGCCAAAGTGGGTCATGGGGGTGTGGCCAATATGACACTGGCCACACCCGCTACCATGACATCACCACAGGAGCAGTGAAGGAGATGCTGTTATGGGTACGACGGATGACTGCTGGAGTGGCTAGATAGCTGGCTAGCTGGTTGCTGGAGTGGCTGGTTGGCTGGCTGCTGAAGTGGCTAGCTGGCCGGCTGCTGGAGTGGCTGGCTGACTGGCTGACCAGTTGCTGGAGTGGCTAGCTGGTTAGTGGCAGTAGCAGCTGGATGGATGAATAACTGGATGGATGGCTGGCTGGATGAATGGATAGATGGCTGGATGAATGGATAGATTGGATGGATGGATGGATGGATGGATGGATGGATGGATGGATGGATGGATGGATGGATGGATGGATGGATGGATGGATGGATGGCTGAATGGATGGCTGCATGAATGGATGGCTGGTTGCATGAATGGATGGCTGGCTGGTTGAATGAATGGGTGACTGGCTGACTGCATGAATGGATGGCTGGTTGGTTGGAAGAATAGCTGGCTGGCTAGCTGAATGGACGGGTGGCTGACTGGTTGGCTGCATGAATGGTTGGCTGGTTGAATGAATGGATGGTTGGCTGGTTGAATGAATGGATGGCTGGCTGGTTGAATGAATGGACGGATGGCTGGCTGGATGATAGATGGATGGCTGGCTGACTGGCTGGTTGGAAGAATGGATGGATGGCTGTATGAATGAATGGATGGCTGACTGACTGGCTCATTAGAAAAAAAAATCTTGTTTTTTTTTTTTGTTTTTTTTTAAAACAAAGCGCTCCTACAGTCGCGATCTTTCTGCCCCAATCCCCACCCCTTTCATGAATTGCAACCAATTGCTGCATGAATTACAGCACCCGGACCTAACAGGCAGCAGCTTTGCCTGCAGGTCTGGGTTGGTGACGTAACTGAATTGCCGTGGAAAAGCTGGAAGTAATTGCGGCATTTCCACAGCAATTCAGTGCGATTGAAAAGCGGGACTTTTCAAGTCCTACTACTTTCCACAGTGGGCAACGGGATGAGGCAGCTCAAGCCATGAGTGTCCCGCTGATAGCAGGACGGGTGGCAACCTCAGCTATTGGCTACTATTTTACTTGGAGGGTCATCAGCTGAAGTAGAGCATGGTTTGAGTTTGTTTAAGAGTAGTTTTATATAGGATGTGGACAGAGGTTTGAAGGTAAATATAGGTGTGGTGATATGTGGCTGCTGGGCAGGGTTTGGGTTAGATGTTGGGGAATGCTTGGTTAGAGATGCTATACTATCTATTAAATAAAGGTTGAATTATATTGCGGTTTTGCATGATGAGTTATTGGGATAGGGGTTAGGGTTGAATTTTTGGCCAGGATACAAAATTAATTTAATGGCTCTCCAGAATTTTTATAGGGTTGCTTTTACTATTATTCTGAAAGTTATTATAGTATAGTTTTTTTCTTCATTTATTTGCTTTTAGTTTGATTGTGAAGCATTCTGAAGTTTTCAAGATATGGTGGCATTTTATATTTTTCACATTCTTTCCATGTTTTTTTCTCTATCCTGCATTATCATTCTACTCCTTTTGAATATCCAAATTGGATTATTTGTTTTAGTCTCTTCCATCTAGAATGTGCCAGGCTATTTAGGATAATCAGAAAAGTTGTACTGAATTCATTCACAGCGTCATCTAAGGGGAGGATTTTTAGGAAGTTCCAGTCAATGGGTGATAGGTAATAATGAACATTTCTACCTTAAACATGGAAAGGTTGTGTGTTGTTTTATAAACGTGCTGTTTAAGTGGATGTGTGAGATGTCTGGTTGTATAGACTGGGTGATGATACATGTGTGTGTGTGTGTGTGTGTGTGTGTGTGTGTGTGTGTGTGTGTGTGTGTGTGTGTGTGTGTGTGTGTATGTATAGATAGCTAGATAGATAGAAAGATAGATAGATAGATAGATATACACACACACACACATATATATAGGTTAGATATTGCTCTCTATAACAATAATCTGATATCCATTTACATTGTATTACTTCATGTAAAAACATAAATGGGAAATTCAGTAAGACTGTGATTAAATTGAGATAAGAAAAAAATCCTTTCTCCACTGTTGTGTAACTTCAGAATTAGTGGTGTAGGTGTGTCCCTTTTTCTTCTGGTCCCTTTCTTTAAATACATTCCTTTGTTTTTGGTATTTACAGCTGCTGTCTGATTCATGTCTGCTTCTGGTTTTATTTCCATTCCTATTCTCTTCCCAATTCTTTTTCTAAACTAAACAAAGATGCCTTCTTAGACTTTTTCTCTTCTTGCTTTAGAACTTTTATTATGTTGGAATCTAATAAAGTCAGTAAATGTATGCAGCCCAAAAATTGCAGAGCTACACATAAAGACAATTTTGAATAGGTGTATACCTCCTTCTGACTAATGGATATAATTTTGGTACGCACTGTTTTTATATATCATTGATAAGCATGAAGATTTGCCATGTTTTCTTATCTAGCTGATTAAAAGCTGTTTTGCGTGAGTAAACCAGATCAAAGCTGTATGTTAGAGTAGGAAGAGCAAATTGGTTTATAGCTTGGATTTGAATGTTAAGACAGTTTTCAGTATTAACTTTAGTCATATGATGTATTCCTTACTAAGCTCTATTTTCATTATTTATTCATGTTTTATTGCCAACTATTCATCTGTTCCCAAATATATATATATATTTATATATATATATATATAATCCCCCTGCTCAAGTTCCTTTATATCACATTCCTATCTCAGATAGATATTTTTGTTGCTGAAGCTTTTCTCTCACAAATTTTTTTTGTACATTTATCAAGACAAAATTCAACAGCTTCACTAAAATATCAGTTTTGCTCACATACATTAATGGAAAACTTTTTTTTTTGCTATTTACACACATTATATATTTTTCTTTAAAACAACTGTCCTTCAGTCTAACATTACATAAATCACTCAGTTCCTGGTTTCCCTTTAACCAAACTCCTCCTACTAAACATTATTTTGCATGCTTTATTCCCACGAATTCCATTTATTACTATGTAATTTATGCCTTTCCCTTTCTAATGATCCCTCTTCTAGTACGTTCATCTCTTTTACGTTGTTCAGCACTTTAAACAGAGTTAGCTTAGATTTTGATTTCCATTTTCTAGTAATTGTTTTCTGACAGCCAACAGAATTAAACTTAATAAAACCTTACTATGTCTAGGCTAGTCAGATCCTGTGTCTCAGCTCAAAAGAATAATTTCCTCAGTTACAGCCATTTGTTCTCCCAATATTTCTGACAAAGTAGTCACATCTTTCTTCCCCATCATACCTACAATATTTGTTATCTACCTGAAGAAAAATTCTTTGCAGTCTGCTTAGGATATAAAACACGTGCAAAAGCATCCAAGCAAAAATTTTAAAGCTTCTGGACTTTGTAGTGTACTTGGGAGCCAAACATGTCTTCCCATTTTTCCCTTGTAAATTGCATTTCCATCTGTTTTTCCAGTCATTTTTCCTCCTATGAGTGATTCTTGTAGTTATCGTGAAATATTGTATATGTCCTATTAATATCTCCATTTAACAGGGAATTCTATTCTAAATTTGACTAAAATAACTCATCAAAAACTTGGTATACTTACAAAAAAATGTTCTTGCTACCTCCTCCATACTTTCTCTTGCAAAAGCTTACCTCATTCCTACCCTACTCTATGCTTCTCCCATCCCTACTTGCATACGTGCTATCCTAACAGTAAAACTGAGTGCTGGTATAACAAGGTAGACACATTTGTTGCCAGTCATTCGTACAGCTGCCATCACTGCTCAGCCCTAAAATCACTAAACTGGCTGGAACTTCCTTACCACTTCATGCTGCTGCTCTTTGATCATAACATGATATATAAGTATGTCTCTTGTCCAGCAACCAGCACCAAGTCACTTTTCTAAACAACATTTCCTTGAAATCTACAGGGCAAACAAGTCATAGCCTATATTCAAACTCAATAGCTAAATCATAGAATATAATACCCATGGCTATTAGATCAATACTTAATAGTCATTTGTTCAAAAATCTCTAAGAGATGTTATCCACAGCACCTGGCCATGTACTTGTCTAACTCCATATTTATTTTCTTCTTCCTCCTCCATGTCTTAGTCTCCCCACCATCTTGCCTTGTCCAACCTCTTTCACCTCTTTACTACTTCATATCTCATATCGATTTGACCTTTCATGCATGTTCACTATCTCTTTGCTATAACCCAGCTGCTGCTTACCCCTCCCAATATTATCCTCTATGCTATTTTCCTATCTAGACTTGCCCCACTTGTCATTTCTATTTAAAACTATCTATGTGTGTTTTCCTATACTCTTAGATAACTATACTTAGCTATATTCAATAGTATCAAAGACTTTATTTTATTTTATTTATATAATTGTTTATATAATTGTTTTGTATTATTATATCAATTTGCTGTTTTCAAATCTGTTTTAATTTATTGCCATTTAATAATTCACTATACTTTTATCAAGTGTTAATTTTCATCATTATTGTCCATGAGTGAACTTAGTAACTGTCATTATCATCTTAAAAGTTACTTTATTTATCATTTAATATAGCTTTTCTCCCTGGGCCTCCACAGTAAATGGGATCTATGCCCAGTCAAACTTTCCTGATAAACAAATGTAAAATCAAAATAAATTAGATTTTTTCCTCTAAATTACTGGAAGCCATCTCTTTAACCAAAGCTTAAGCTTGAACTGCTTTATGCCAAACAGCTACAGGAGCCAGTGTTTTCACCTTTTCTTGTTGATTTTATTGCCAGTTCTCCAATTTTCCTATTTACTGGCTTACTAATCAGTAACTGAATTTCACCAAATAAGAGTTTCAATGGCACTCCTTTTTGCTCAGTTTCTGTTTTCACACTGGGGCAGCTGAAATTAAGTTGTTGATCATTATGCAGCCATCTTTGAAGACTATATTTAAGCATTTGGTGCTTTCAGATCTTCATCTGATTAACTTTACACTTTTAAATCATCCACAAAAAGGTAGATGAAATGTCTTTAAACAAGACTGGTCTCTGGGAGTCAGGTTTTAACCATAGCCCAATATATTACGTTAACAGTTTAATGGGTTAAATGTAAGACAAACAAGCAGTGGAGTCAATCTTCCTGAAATATCACCAACTGAAATTTTATCTCTGGGATAATAAGTTGCTCTTTGTCATGGCTTAGCTACAAGTTGGTTTGCCACTGTTTCATAGTCAGTGCAATATAATTGATCAATGTAGGACATATCTTATAAATCTATAAGCGCTCCTGTATCAGTGAATATGGGTTGTTTGCCTGTAGTTCTTAGGAAGACTTGCTGGTCCACTCCTAAGGAGAAGTATAATTTTTCCTATTATAAGCCAGGTTGATGTCTGTTCAGGAATTGCATATCAGTGATTTTAATCAGAAATAAATTTTTGTGTAAAGATGTTTATACCTTTAGCTGGAAGTTCAATACCGTGTCATGGCCTGGGGTTTCCCAATTAAGTGCTTTTCTTAATTTTGCCTCAGTCTCTCTGGCTGTTACCAGAATATTCTGTAAGAGTGGTGGACTTTCCTGTAACTCTGACATGTATGTACCATACACGAAAAACGAACAATCCGAGCTGGCTGTAGGAAAGTTTATTAAATCCAAAATCAAGGTAATAACAATGATACCCAAAGTGAATAAAGAGACCTCACAATGCAGAAAAAACGGTTGTCGTAAGCACTTTTGTTTGGCTGTGCCAAACTTTTTCAAACAAAGTATCGTCATTTCCTGCTATTAAAATAGTATAATTGCAATGATGCAATACATTGTTGCTTCCGTTCAGAAATCTTTAAAGAAATATAATGCACTGTAATAAATATTCCATTTAAAATCCTATAAAGTACCCCTAAAATATGTCCAACCTTAAAAATGCAAAACCAGACAATTCATGATGAATGAATGCAAAAAAATATTGAATCTTCGCGATTACTACATACATTAACATACATTATCATGTTTACACATTCATTAATAATTATACAGTTATAAACTAATAAATAAACCCTTAACATACATTTTTAACTTTATAGTATATTGAATGTATTTAATCGTTATTTATTTATTTATTTGCTTATGTATTTAATGTAGAGTTTACAATTTTCAATTTTTAACTCTTCATAGCCGACTATGCACACCACACTTTAATTTGTGAATATCACTTTATTTTTTGTACAGTCCACGACTCAATATCAGCAGATGAACTTTTTGTATACACACACATAAAAGTGACAATCATCTCAAAATGGTATGGTAAACACATAGATCTAATTATTTATTTACTTATTTATTTCATTATTTAACATACAAGAGTGGAGGAAGATGCACACAGGTGGATTATATCTTATGTAGGAGGGCCAGTTTGAAGGAGATTGGAGACTGTAAAGTGGTGACCGGAGAAAGTGTTGTTAGGCAGCATAGGATAGTGGTTTGTAGGATGACGTTGGTTATCAAGAAGAGGAGGAGGAGTGTGAGGGCAGCACCAAGGATCAAGTGGTGGAAATTGAAAAAGGGTAATTGTGAGGTGGAGTTCAGGGATGAGTTAAGGCAGGCACTGGGTGGCAGTGAAGAGTTACCAAATAGCTGGTTAACTACAGCAGAGCTAGTAAGGGAGATGGCTAGAAAAGTGCTTGGTATCACATCTGGACAGAGGAAGGATGACAAGGAGACATGGTGGTGGAATGAGGAAGTACAGGAGAGTATACAGAGAAAGAGGCTGGCAAAGAAGAAGTGGGATTGTCAGAGAGATGAAGAAAGTAGACAGGAGTATAAGGAGATGAGGTGCATGGCAAAGAGAGAGGTGGCAAAGGCTAATGATAAGGCATATGAAGAGTTGTATGAAAGGTTGGACACTAAGGAGGGAGAAAAGGACCTGTACCGACTGGCTAGACAAAGAGACCAAGCTAGGAAAGATGTGCAGCAGGTAAAGGTGATAAAGGATAATTAGGGAAGCATACTCACAAGTGAGGAGAGTGTATTGAGGAGATGGAAAGAGTACTTTGAAGGGTTGATGAATGAAGAGAATGAGAGGGAGAGAAGGTTGGATGATGCAGGGATAGTAAATCATGAAGTACAATGGATTAGCAAGGAGGAAGTAAGGATAGCTATGAAGAGAATGAAGAATGGAAAGGCTGTTGGCCCAGATGACATACCTGTGGAAGCATGGAGGTGTTTAGGTGAAATGGCAGTGGAGCTTTTAACCAGATTGTTTAATGAAATCTTGGAAAGTGAGAGGATGCCTGAGGAATGGAGAGAAAGTGTTTTGGTACCGATTTTTAAGAATAATGGTGATGTGCAGAGCTGTAGTAACTACAGAGGGATAAAATTGATCAGTCACAGCATGAAGTTATGGGAAAGAGTAGTGGAAGCAAGGTTAAGAAGGGACGTGATGATTAGTGATCAGCAGTATGGTTTCATGCCAGGAAAGAGCACTACAGATGCGATCTTTGCTCTGAGAGTGTTGATGGAGAAGTACAGAGAATGTTGGAAGGAGTTGCATTGTGTTTTTGTAGACTTAGAGAAAGCATTTGACAGGGTGCCTAGAGAGGAGTTGTGGTATTGTATGAGGAAGTCAGGAGTGTCAGAAAAGTATGTAAGAGTGGTACAGGATATGTACGAGAGTAGTGTGACAGCGGTGAGGTCTGTGGTGGAAGTGACAGATGTGTTTAAGATGGAGGTGGGGTTATATCAAGGATCAGCTCTGAGCCCTTTCTTATTTGCAATGGTGATGGACAGGTTGACAGACGAGATCAGACAGGAGTCCCCGTGGACTATGATGTTTGCAGATGACATTATGATCTGTAGTGAGAGTAGGGAACAGGTGGAGGAGACCCTGGAGAGATGGAGATATACTCTAGAGAGAAGAGGAATGAAGGTCAGCAGGACAGAATATATGTGTGTGAATAAGAGTGAGGATAGAGGAATGGTGAGGATGCAAGGAGTACAGGTGGCGAAGGTGGATGAGTTTAAATACTTGGGGTCAATAGTTCAGAGTAACAGTGATTGTGGAAGAGAGGTGAAAAAGAGAATACAGGCAGGATGGAATGGGTGGAGAAGAGTGTCTGAAGTAATTTGTGACAGACGAGTACCTGTAAGAGTGAAAGGGAAGGTCTACAAGAGGGTAGTGAGACCAGCTATGTTATATGGGTTGGAGACAGTGGCATTGACAAAAAGGCAGGAGTTTGAGCTGGATGTGGCAGAATTAAAGATGTTAAGATTTGCACTGGGTGTGACGAGGGTGGACAGGATTAGGAATAAGTATATTAGAGGGTCAGCCCAGGTTGGAAGATTTGGAGACAACGCCAGAGAGACACAATTACGTTGGTTTGGACATGTGCTGAGGAGGGATGCTGAGTATATTGGGAAAAAGGTGCTAAGGATGAAGCTACCAGGTAACAGGAAAAGAGGAAGGCCTAAGATAAGGTTTATGGATGTGGTGAGAGAGGACATGCAGGTGGTTGGTGTGACAGAGCAAGATGCAGAGGACAGGAAGAAATGGAAACAGGTGATCTGCTGTGGCGACCCCTGATGGGAACAGCCAAAAGAAGATGATGAGATGATGATGATTTATTCACTTATTTATCAGGTATACGTATTTTTAAAAAAATTACAACCTTTAAAATATTTGTTATTTTACATAATTTTCTAGTGATAATGATTCCCTGTTTCCCAATGGTCGATTATGTGAAAGAATTTAAAACGAAATGGAATAACCATATTATATTGGACCAAGGGGACTTATACAACTTAAATGGTAAGAATACAAGTGTTCGTAACATGCGCTGGTTACAAACACATTTACAGAGTTACATTGTCTTGGTATGTACCATACACTGTGAGGCACAGGAGTCTGCACACTTTCTCTGTGTGTCTTCTTGTGTTGTTACCAAGTGCTCTAGCTTCATTCCACATCCCAAATATGTGCTGTAAGTGTGTGTGTATGTGTGTGTGTGTGTGTGTGTGTGTGTGTGTGTGGGTGTGGGTGTGTGTGTGTGTGTGTGTATATATATATATATATATATATATATATATATATATATATATATATATATATATATATATACATGCACACACACACACACACACACACACACATATATATACATCACATGCATACACAAACTGATATATATCTATATAAAATATTTAGATAGCTATAGTTATATATAGGAGCAAGGCTGTTCTTTAAATGTTCAATTAATCAAGCATTCTTAATGCTGTCATAAGAGAATGAAGTTACCTTTGATTGCCAATTATTGACATTACTTTTTGGGAGATCACTGTACAGCAGGGAAAAGTGCATGATTTCAACCTTTGTATGTACAAGTAGCAGGGAAAAGGAGTGACTGTAGGGGATGCAGGCTTGATTCAGTGGAAAAAAGTGAAAAGAAGTTTTTTTTTTCAATATTGTAGGTCTGGACCTAAAATTTTCACTAGTATGACTAGATGGGTGTCATTCACATAACTGCAATACTCTTATACCTATCATGAGCAACAATGTCTAGAAATCTTGAATACAGAATATCCCTACCAGTATAAACCCAGGAACAAGTGTTAACATGGGTCCTGTAGGGGAGACAAGTCCAGAAGTTTGACATTGTGGTCTTCAGTGGTTTGGTCTTCTATATTATGTTACCATGATTATGCTTTTCAGGACTGTGGCTTCAACCTTGTGATAGTCAACATATGAAGACATAAAAACCTTGACACAGTGGATGTGACTGCACAGTATTTATTAAATAACAATGTTTTGGACCAAGTGGAAGCTATGGATTGGACTAGTAGTTCTTTTAAGAGACATGTTGAAAAAAAATGGATAGAAAATTTTGGAAGAAAAAAAATTAAAGGACAAATAAAACTTTAACTTTCTTTGATTGCTTTTTTTCTAATTTTAAACTGATGCTGCCTTTTCTTTAGAAGCTTACACTCATTTACAGTGTATTATATTGTTACTATTGAATTTCAAATAAAAGCAGCACAACTTTCAAAACATCACAAAAAGGTAAAGCAAAACCATTTGTTTTTAAAATTCTTAGTCTAAAGTATACCTTTTTTACATTATATGTTTACTTTCTAGCTTGACATACTATAAAGCTAGTTTTCAATATCTATGTAGCAACTAATATTGGTAGGTTTGAATAACTGTATTTATTAAGTGACAGCCTTAGAATATATTTCTTAACTTCACTGTTTTCAAACAAAAGTTGCGATAACAGACTAACAATGATAACTGATGAATAGGTGTGCTTTGCTGGTGGTTTAGATGAGACTATTCTATATTGTTATCCACTTTATTCTTTATTTTCTACTATCTTTTAAAATATAGTCAATTTTGTATAGAATGCTTCAGTTGGTTGAATATAAAGTATTCATTATGTTGATTGAAATGTTTTGGCTCCATTAATGTTTAAAATGCACATCATCTCCATTTATTTATCTATTATTATTAATTTATCTAGTTTAACACTCAAAGATGTTTTTCTTCTCTCACACTCAAGATGCATTTAATTACATTCTTTTGACAAATTACATTTCTGTAGATTCCTGCTGAGCTCATGAGATGTTTCTGCTCAACTAAATCCACTTCCGAACTGTTTTACACAGTCTCAGTCATGCAAACATTCCCAAATGCTTCAGATGTGCTTCTAATGATGTAAACAAAAAGGATAGAGGTCACAACTGAGCCTTTTACATTTTATTTTAAACTGGAAAGTCCTCAGAACATGAAAACAATACTATTTACCACAGCAGAAAAAGAATGGGAAAGTTAAACCTTAAAATATAGATATTCTATTTAAACAATTGTTTTTGCCTTGAACATTTTGCAAGTATTTTGACGATGTTAAAGATCTACAAGTATCTTTCTCAATATGCTTGTATGGAGAAGAGTAGATCCAGTTTATTTTTTATGTCTACATTATATTGTATTTTTTCATGAAAGACAAGCATTTCTCAACTTAATATAAATGAGCAAAAAGTTTTATTTTGGGAACAGTATACAAACTTGCATAATATTTGTATCTGAATTTTTACCAGTTGCTACTATACTGTTCCTTTCTATTCTGTTTGGCAAAAAGTCATATACAGTTCTGATAAAAGTATTGCTTACTGTTTCAATAAGTTTACATCATGCAGTTCTTAAGTTCTGCTAACATATAAACATACATTTTATAATGATGGTTCCTGTAGGTGCTTCTGGTTTTGAAGGGTTTTGATGAGAGTAATATCAGTCTTCCAGGTTCTGAAGACAGTCTTTCATACAATTATTTATATTTTAGTTGGTCTAGTTTAATAATAAATTTATGTTGAAATGTATTAAAGATCTCTTGCTTATATTATCTTAGGTTATGTTACATTGTTTCTGTCTGCAGGGGTCTCAAAAGGAAACTGTTAATATCAGTATTATGTATATTTTGTTTTTTGCTAATACTTTGGGGTGGATATATATGGATGCATTCTAGTTAATTTATTTAATAGTGGTTGCTCAGTCTTTTAAAACAGATATTTCATTTTGGAATTGGATTTATTTTTACCTTAAATTAGTCAAGTTATAAGCTGGTGAATATATAAGTTTGTTACAGTTTATGAAAGTAATGATTCTTAAAATCTTAATAAGAGGTTTTTGTTTTTAATATTGCATATGTATTTATATTTCAATGTTTTCAGTTTTTTAATTTGAAATTATTATTCCTATCAACAGCCCATTTATAACAAATGCACAGTTGTTTATTAGAAACTATACTTTCAAATATGCTGAATGACAATAGTATGATTCGCTTTCTTTCATCTCAACATGTTTTTGCAGTTCACGTTTTGTTGCACTTAATCTTATTCTTTATAAAACAAAGGAAAGGAAAGGAAATGGAAAAGAGAGGAAAAATGAGAAGAAGAATATATGGTTTATATTTAGTCACTTATTCTAGTACTTAGGTTATAGATGTATCATTTTCTCTTTTAAATTGTTTATAAATTTACTTAGTTAATAGCTACATTTTTTATTCAAGAATTTCATAGTGATCTCAATTACAGCTCTATTTACATTATTTTGTGGTATATTTGTATTAATCTGATCAGCATCTTTTGATAGATAGGGTCTCTGATGCAGATAGTAGGCAAAAGTAAAGGAATTGCATGGATATTTTATTTTAATCTAAGCATGGGCTTTTAAACCTCATAGTGTTGAGGGTTGGTTTGTTTCATCGGTACAGTACCTTTTTGTGTTTAAGTTTATACTGTTTGTTGTCTGCCATGATTCTTTCTATAGCTGTACAACATGAACATCTGGTATTTTCTCTAAAATCATATATCATTTTCCATAATTTCGAACATTATTGGTTGTTTATAAACCATAGCATAATATGAATATGAAGTGTTTATTTCTTAACATTAGTAGACTAAATAATAATGCAAAAAGGAGAAGTTTATTTAAATTAATTTGCATGAACCGCAAATAACTTTTCTTAAAGAAACTCATCTTTTGAAAGAAGATATAAACAGATTAAATGTTAATAACTACACAGTATTAGTAAGTTCTCATTATAAGCAGAAGAAAAGGGAAAATAAATAGAAAGATTTATACACTAATTAATCTCTATTGGATTCGGGCTATGGGGGCTAAAGCAGTTAAACATCAGTTTGAAGACATGATTCACTATTCTAAAGGTATTTTACTTCTGGCGGGTAATCTTAATTTTATTGTGGATGATGAAAATACCAATACAAATGGCAAATGTAGAAAAAGTGCCACCTTAACGGCTCTTCTGAAATTTATTGACATAACTATTATTAAAGACATCAATGATTTTGCAGAGCCAAATTCACTGTTTTTACACACTATCACATCGACATGGGACTAATTCTAGAATAGATAGAGTATATATATTTCAAATGATATAATAACAAAGTTAGATAAAGTTAAAGTTATTCCATGCCCATTGTCTGATCACAATACAATTATATTTGATATAGAAACTAGTTCAATACCCAATCTGTTACCAGAATGCCATTATATATACTAACCTGAACGGTTTTAGAGAATTTTATGTAAATGAGATAAAGACCTTTTTAAATATAAATTTTAATGATAAATGTGACATATTTGTATGGGGCTCTCTAAAGTCTTACATCAATACTAGGGTTTTATCTTGGTTTATTAACAAGAGAAAGCAATGGGACAAAGATTTAATAGAAATGCAAAAAAAGTTGAAAAACTTAAGATCAAAATACGAAAAAGGAAACACTGTTTTAAAAACAGAATCTGAACAAACAAATAAATATTTAGAAATTATTCATCATAAAAGTATGATTAATGTTGAAAAAAAATCAAGTTAAATTGTTACTCTATGAGTCCTAATAATCAGAGAAGACTAGCAAACAGAAGAAAAAAAATTATTAAATCCAATCAAATTAAAGACTGTTACATACCAGGAACAAAGAAAAAAGCTACTGATTTATTTAGTATTTTGGAGGCATTTAGGGTTCATTTTAATACTCTTAGTTCATCTAATTCAGAAATAGCAATACATACTAAAACTAGAATATTGCTTAGTAAATATATTAATAACAAATGAACACAAGAGCAAATAAAGCTTTTAGACAAACCAATTATATTGACTGAAATGAAGTTACATATTAATAAACTAAAATCAAATAAAACTCACGGTATTGATAACACGTTACCTGAAATTTATAAATTATTGCCAAAGGAAGCTTTAACTTTGTTGTTAAATGTCTATAATTTAGTTAAAGAAAATGCAAACATACCCCCTTAACAGATACTCTTTAATATCCCCGATTTTAAAGACTGATAAAGATGAAAAGTTATGTTCTTCATATAGGCCTATTTCCTTGTTACATGTAGATTTCAAAATGCTTATGGCAATATATGCTAATCAAATAAAACACTTTTTACTTCTTGTAATATATGAGGATCAAAAAGGTGTTATAAAAGAGAGAAGTACATATGACAATATTAAAAACATTTTTATGTTAATTGATCATATTAAGTTTCAGCAGAAAGATTTGACCATTGTGAGTTTGGGCATTAAGAGTCCATTTGATTCACTTAATTTAAACTATTTACTTTTGGTTTTGAATGAATATAGATTCCCAAAAACTTTTACTAATTTAATTAAAACATTATATGAAAATTCTCTTGCTTATATTAAGTTATAACCCCATGAGTCTAATTCCATTATGATTACTAAAGGTAAGAAGCAAGGTTGTTCCTTATCTCCATTGTTGTTTGCTTTGTTAATAGAACCTTTTGCAAATTGTGTTAGACTAGACACTAATATCAAGGAGTTTATATTACATGATTGAAGTTTCAAAAGTTCGAATCTTATATGGTCAACACCATATAATTGAAGTTTTGAAACATCAAAAATGTAATAAAACACAACAACCTACAAAAACAAACCATTTAAATGCTCTAAGCAGGGGGGCAAGCCCCCCTCGGCACCCCCACACCCATGCTACTTAAATATACCAACTCCAAGATTGCACTACAGTGCAGAAAAGGGAAATCATCCCTTCCCGCACTGTACAGAGATCTCTGTTAAAAGATTCAAAGTTTCAAGACTTTGATCATATGGTGTCAACCATATCAGATTCGAAGTTTTGAAACTTCGATCTTCCGATATAGACCCAATATCAAGGGTATACAGTTTACTAGAGGTCTGCATCTGAAAATTCACTTGTTTACAGATGGTATTTTGCTGCCTTTAACTGACAAAAATAAGTCATTACTAGCTCTATTTAATACATTTGCAAAATTTCAAAATATCTCTGGTCTTCATTTTAATGAAAATAAAACTAAGATACTATGTATAAATTATACTGAGGAATTTATAAATAAGAGTTTCTCTACTTACATTGTTTCAGAGAGCTGAATTAGTTATCTAGGTGTTTTGATGACTGGTCACTTGAATGAAACATTATTAATTAATTATACTAATATCTTAAGTAAAATCAAATTACTTATGGCCAGTTGGAATAGTTATTTTTTTTTCTCTAAGGAAGATAGGTTATTTTTAATTAAATAAATTTTTTCTTTCTAAAATATTGTATCTTATTCAAGTTTTTTTCTCTCCCTCCTCCTAAACACATTATACATGAATATAATAAAACATTATTGATTTTTTGTGGTTTCCTAATAAACCTACAACTGCTTTAAATAATCACTTATTGGACTGGGAAAAAGGAGGAATTAATATTCCTGATATTGAAATAGGTACTCTGCCTTCTGTTATTAAAAATCTCACATTATGATTACATTCTACGTACTCATCTATTTGGAAACAAATACATGAACAAATCTGGTTGTAATCAAATCAGTCTTTAAACCTGAATTAGGCAGTAACTCTTTCAATTACTTCTACTGGATGAGACAAGACTATATTTTAGAAAACAAAAATAAGCAAATACTGTCTGATTATATAATTAATTCTTTATCCATATTAAATATATTGTTAACAAGAATCCAAATATTAAGATTTGGTCTTTCTTGCTTTTTCCTATTGTTTGTACATATAATAACACTGATACCTTTAATATCAACAAAATGCATATTTAAGGATATAAATTTAAATTTTTGGCATCAGCTAACAGATTCTGGAACAGTTCTCGCTATTAATCAAATAATGAATAAATGCAATATAGAGAATGATATGTGGCTTTCTGTACAAGCTTTAATACAATATTGCATAAGTAAATTAGAGTAAATGCAATTTTCAGTTAAGCAAGATGTTTCATACTTTATTGAATTCTTTATACTTATAACTAATCAACCAGCACAAGGAAATAGTTATCTGTCTAAAATATACAGACTTACTAAGAATATGAAGTTCTATTATAAAAAGAACTTCTGGGATTATTTTACAATGGTTAATGATCATCCTCCAACAGACAATGATAAAAACTTATGTCTTCAAAACAAACTACATTATCATTACATTGGCAATTGTTTTCTTGGAAATGTATTCATAGAAGTTATTTTACACCTCATAAAATAACATTGATGTTTGGAAATTAAATTGGATGTTGGAGATGTAAATTAAAATTGAAGGCAGACTGGCAACATATATTCCATGATTGTAAATTGCTTACTACATACTGGGAAAAAATAATTATTTCTTTCAGACTACATTCAATGATAACTTTCAATTAACTAAATCGTTAGTATTATTTAATTTTCCTATCCCCAAATGTGTTCTTAGAAAAAAAGTTTTCTTTTGTTTGGTCTTTATTAGCCATAGTTTGCAAAATCATCACCACAAACTGAAAAATGAATCTTCTCATTCTTTGAATGAATTCAAAAACATAACACTATCACTTGGCCACATGGAAATTACTACTTTAAAGCTCAGGACTGATAAAATCACTTCATATCCCACTTTATGAATGAAAACAATGGAAACATTAGAGAAAGTAGACAGAAATTTACCTTTACTAGTTATTTATCAGCATAAATCAAATGTTTTATAAATTCTGGCTAGACAACATTGTAAATAGTTAAGTGTTTTTATGCTATTTTGTATTAGCTTGTTATTATTCATTGTCAACTTCATTCTTACTCTATTCTTCATATTTGATTATGTTTTATATTTTGCTATTACTATTTGCTGTTTAAATTATATTTTATTATTTGAATTACAATAAAATAATTGAAAGTGAAAGAATTTGGTCTTCATCCACCCGCAGACTATCTGTTTCCTACATGAGTACATTACTTCATTTATTTTCCTTGCAGGCTGCCCAGAGACTGGATAACTCTAACATCAGATCATGTTACCTGGATCTTTTTAATTGCAGTAATTCTGATGTTTCAATATCTTAACCTTTTAGTTCTTTACAATGTGCACAATGTTCACAAAATTTACTGGAATATGCATCAGAATGAGAAGATAACTATAAATGAGAAAAAAACTGAAAAAAAGGAATGTTTAAAATGTTATGTGTTTCAATAGGAGGTACTGCCAGTTATACCAGGATAAGTATGGCAGTGGATGCATGACTTGTTCCAACACAGCTAGCTGGAATATTGTAAATAATTATATTTAATTTGTATATCAAACTGATTTGTACAGATGATTGTGCTAAAAATTTATTTGTGAGGTTTGCTTATAGAAAGGCACCATCTTTTGACTTAGCTTTTCTACCCTTGATTCATAGGAATCCCCAGTAGTGTGCTCACATTCCCCTCAGCAAATGTTTTATTCTGTGTGCTGGCCAGCATCCAATAAACCAAAGGCTGTCTAGTTGCCTTGCACTGTGGGACCCGGCATTGGTGGAATGATAAAGTGCTTTCACCTAAACCAGTTCCCCTCAGCAAATATTTTATTCTGTGTCCTGGCCAACCTCCAATAAACCAAAGGCTGTCTGGTTGCCCTGCACTGTGAGACCCTGTGTCGGTGCAATGGTAAAGTGCTTTCAGCTAAACTCATGTATGTTAGAATTGTATTTAATCTGTCCTGTAAACCGAAGACATTTAGCTATAACCTTTTACTGTAAGCATGAACACAAAGCCCCCCCCCCCCTATTTTTTCTCTTCCTATTGTACTCCTAGGTCAATTACTAAAAACTACTTTCTTTCTCTTGTAATAGGTTTACCTATGTACCTTCAGCCCATACTTGTACTGTTTTTCCCTACAGAAGTGGTGGTCCTTTTCACCACACTGTACCAGATTAGTAGCACAAGATTTCTAGTTATTAGGAAGATACTGTAATACATTGACCTGGAATTGACTGAGCTTGGTTTTCCTGATTGTTTTCTTGGAAGCTGGCCTGGTCCAGTTTTTCTAGCTCACAACCTTGTATTATTTTGTGTCTATCCCCCTCCCCCCACCTTGAACCTGTACTCCTCCCTTCCACTCCTGTTCAATTACAGAGGAAACAAAAAAACCTGATGTTTAAACTGTGAGCTTTGGCTGGCTAAAACCTGTATGCTATCAATTGAACGCATAAGTGAAGCTAAGTAATTTTTATCTGCACTTTTATCAAATAATACACAATTTAAAGTAATTTGTTTGTGTTGCATTGAGGAATATCTAGCTGGAAGCTGTGACTCTGTTTTTCAGTAGTACAAGTGGTATTTTCAGTTAAGGCTTGTTAAAAAACCTGCTTAGCCAGTGATAGTGGGGGTAGTTTCCTTCATTGTTATTCAGTTTCTGTCTTATACAAGTGGTACAGTGAATTATCTTCTGTTTAAACTGTGAGCTTTAGGTTCATAGGTTCATAGATTAGTACTAAGCTAACTGCCCTTGTGAGCCATTTTAAGCTTAGCCAGTTATCCCTTGTGAGACTCAAACCCTGCACCTTGTGTTTGTAAGGCTGGCTAAGACCTGTATGCTATCAATTGAACGCATAAGTGAAGCTAAGTAACTTTTATCTGCACTTTTATCAAATAATACACGATTTAAAATAATTTGTTTGTGTTGCATTGAGGAATATCTAGCTGGAAGCTGTGACTCTGGTTTTCAGTAGGTTCCCGCCCACTCTCCCTGTTTTTGTCTTGGTGTTGATCTTGGTGGCTTTGAAACTGCCCGCCCCTCTTGTAAATTTGCACTTGGATACTCCTCCTGGGCCCATCTCATTTGCTCACTCAAAAAAAAAAAAAAATGTACCTGCTTTTACTGTATTTGTGTTTCTTCCTACTTTATTTTGCTTTTGCGTCATCTTAAAAGTACTCAGTTGTATTTATTACTGCTTGGTGTAACTCAGTCTAAGCCTTTTAGTTTAAGCACTTGGGCTTCAGACCAGTTGTTTTACATTAAGAAGGTTTGTGGTCTGCACTGTAGTGGCAGGACAGGTAGCTTACATCCTTCTAAGTTGGGAACTGCTGATTGAGGGCTCAGTGTTTGTTATTCTAAAAGTGTATTAATTCTGGTTTAAGCTCTTGGGCTTCAGGCCAGTTATTTTACATTAAAAGGGTTCGTGGTCTGCACTCTTGTGGGAGGAGAGGCTGGACTCTGCCCTTCTGAGCTGGGAATTTCTGGTTAAAGGCTTATAGTGCCTGCATATTTGAACTGCTTCTTACTGAAATTGGTACACCTTGTTTGCTGTAGCATAGACTAGATCCAGGCCTGCTGAATCTAGCTTTATTTGTATAACTTGAGCACTAATCCAGGAATTCTTTAAAGTACTCAATTGTATTTATTACTGCTTGGTAGTAACTTGATTAAAGTGTAGCTATCATTCTAAGTCTTTTGGATTAAGCACTTGGGCTCAGACCAGTTGTTTTACATTAGGAAGGTTTGTGGCCTGCACTGTGGTGGCAGGACAGGTAGCTTACATCCTTCTAAGTTGGGAACTGCTGATTGAGGGCTCAGTGTCTGTTATTCTAAAAGTGTATTAGTTCTGGTTTAAGCACTTGGGTTTCAGGACAGTTATTTTACATTAAGAAGGTTTGTGGTCTGCACTCTTGTGGAAGGAGAGGCTGGACTCTGCCCTTCTGAGCTGGGAATTTCTGGTTAAAGGTTTATAGTGCCTGCATATTTGAACTGTTTCTTACTGAAATTGGTACACCTTGTTTGCTGTAGCATAGACTAGACCCAGGCCTGCTGAATCTACCTTTGTTTGTATGCTTGTTTGCTTGTTATTTCCCTGAAACGCTAATTCCACCTAAAACGCGGCTTTTCAGCGCTTCTGTGGATCCCTAGTGATATCTGCATTGCTTACTGTACTTATTTCCTTGTTTCACTTGAAAGAAAGTTACTGTTTGTCGTTTTTGCATTTAAGTTACCTGTAACACATTGCATTTATGTTACCTGGCACTTGCTCACTAAAGCAATTATATCAGTCAGCACTAAAAAATTAAAAGCATTACACCCTCACAAACTCCCCTTGAGTACCTTGTTCCCCATTGGCCCTTTTTTTCAATTATAAAGGAATTCCCAATACTATTCTAGCATGTCCAAAGGTCAGTTGTCAATCTCCTCTCTGGTCCAGCTGGTGAATCTGGGAATCTTGAGGCAATGTTACAACTGCCTCATGTACACAGACAACCCTCTCCTCCTCCCAATAAATTCCAACAAATGTGAGAGATGCAACCATATAGCCAAACTGGAGGCTAAGCTCTCTCAACTCAGTACTGGTGTAACCAGTCAGGAGGAGAACGAAATCACACTCACTACAATTCCAGTCTCACATAGACCTACCACGACAGCAAACCAAACACATAAACATACAAAAACATACTCGGAGGCTCTAAATAAAAATCTGCCTAAGCAGCAGAGACCTCGAAAGCACACACCCAAGCAACTGCTACCCCAAAACAAAATACGTGCAACACATAGCTCACAAAGCCAGTGTGCCAAACAGTCACAGCCCTTAAGGCTAAACAACACACCTGATATACTTGTAATAGGTGACT
Source organism: Protopterus annectens (assembly GCF_019279795.1). Lineage (NCBI taxonomy): Eukaryota > Metazoa > Chordata > Ceratodontiformes > Protopteridae > Protopterus > Protopterus annectens. Next base: position 1,331,655,020 of record NC_056735.1, read on the forward strand.
CTATCGTCGGGCACACTGACATCCTGCTCACCAGGCTGAACAAGGAGAAGGTCACGGTGAGCTGCCTGTCGGGCGCTAGGATCCGCCACATAACACAAGCACTCAGGTCACTCCAAGGCAAGTACAAATATGACTCCATCATTGTCCATGCTGATGTGAATGACCTGAGACGTACCTCCCTGGACTACATGAAAAGAGACATAGAGGAGCTCTCTGAGCATGTAGCCCAGGCCAGTATGACCCTGACCTTGAGTAGCATCTTACCCTCACCAAGAATGATGCCACAATATGAAGACAAGATGATTAATTTCAACAATTGGCTTAAGTATTGGTGTCATTCAAAGGGGATCCAATGCTTGTCAGCCTAGGATGACATGCTCGACAAGCCACGATGCTTCGCTAGGGACGGCTTGCACCTGTCACCCCTGGGCATTCGGATATTGGCAAAGGCTCTTGCTATCCCCATAGTGCCTTTTTTAGGCAAGGCTCAAAAGACAAACCCGCCTCCATAGGTATCACAAGGGATAAGAAACTAAGAGTAATGCTACTCAACGCCAGAAGTCTAAACCTCAAGATGCATGCATTCAAAACTCTCCTTAGCATGGAGAATATCGATATGTGTGCATTAACAGAAACCTGGTTCAAGGCTCCTGAGAGAACCCCAGCACTACCAGGTTATACCTCATACCATGCTTTTCGGCCCCAAAACTTGGACCGAACCAGAAAAGGAGGGGGAGTATCAATATTTGTCAAAGATACCCACACCTCCAGGTTGGTGGCACAGCACGAAGCATCAGAGACTATCCATGTGCAACTAACAGTGAGTAAAACTGCCTTCCAGTTTATAGCCTGCTACAGACCACCCTCCCAAAACCAGGAACCCCACTCGGCCTTCCTGAGAACACTGGAAAATATGAAGGTCTCTCCAAACACCATTATATTGGGTGACTTCAACTACCCAAACATAGACTGGGAGCATTACTCTAGCTCCAACACCCTAGCTCAAAGGTTCCTACAGTTTATAAACTCAAATGCTATGGAACAACTTGTTACCACTCCCACAAGAGGGGAAAACATACTGGACCTGATTATCACCAACATGGGGACTCTATGCTCCAGACCAGAAGAGTATCCCTCACTGGTAAGATCAGACCATAAACTAATCTCACTGGATATTCACATCCCAATCCCACCCCCTGCCCAGAAAACCACAGTGAAAAACTTCTCTAAAGCAAATTTCACTATCCTCAAAACTGAGGTGGAATCCTTCAAAGCCCCCAGGCCTGTGGAAAATATGGCCCAGACCGCTGAATCCTTTATAAATGCATTCTATGAACACCTTCAGGAATGCATGGATCATGCAATGCCAAAAAAAAACAAGACCCAATCCTCCAAAGGCAGACATCCTGTCTGGTGGACCCCAGCCATAAACAAACTATACAATAGAAGGAGGAAGCTACTACATGATAGAGCAAAATCCCAAAAAGGGAAGGCATCTCTGATCAGTGTTAGCAAAAAACTATGGGCACTCATAAAATCATCTAAGGTCAGCTTAGAGAGAGAAATTGCACAGGACACTAAGGATAATCACAAGGATTTCTTTAGTTATGTTAGGAACCTGGGTGGGAATTCCCAGATATGCTCAGAATTAGTCCAAAATGACAAAAAATACACCAAACCCACAGACATTGCCAACATCCTAGCTGACAGGTTCAGCAAAAACTTCTCCCCCCCTCCCCACCAAAAGGGCAAATATCTATCCCAGCAGAGTGCTGCCCCCCTGACATCTCAGATGCTCAGGTAAGAGACGCCCTCTCCAAAGCAAAAAACACAGCATCAATGGGACCAGACGGTGTCCTGGGCTGTGTCCTACATGAACTCCAAGAAGAGCAAACCCAAACATAAAACTACTGTTCAGTCTCAGCCTTACCACAGGATATTTACCCAAAGAGTTTCGTACAGCAACAGCGGTCCCTCTCCACAAAGGTGGTGCCTCAATGGATCCTGGAAACTATTGCCCCATAAGCCTGACTAGCTTGGTCTGCAAAGCTATGGAAAGGATCATCATGGACCTCATAAATAAAGATATTGGGGACCTACAGACACTGGATCCTACCCAGTTCAGCTTTGTTAAGGGCAGATCCTGCCTCTTAAACCTGGTTGATTTCTTTGAAACAGTCACCAAGGCCATTAACGAGGGGAAGGTGGTCCACACAGCCTACCTGGACCTCTCAAAAGCCTTCGATACAATAACCCACTTGGGCATTATAGATAAGCTTACCAGCTTAAATATAAACCCCTATGTCACTAGATGGGTTGCAAACTGGCTCAAGGACAGAACCCACATGGTTAGAATTGCTGGAGCCATGTCAGACTCCAAACCAGTTACAAGTGGCATCCCACAAGGCTCAGTCCTGGGACCTCTCTTGTTCGGTATATATTTCTCGGAGGTACAGGCCAACACGGAAGGACTGTGGCTGACCAAGTTCGCAGATAACTGCAAACTGGGCGCCATAATCGACTCTCCTGCCGACACAAGCATCCTCGAAAAGGGCCTCATAGAAACAGACAACTAGTGCCAGAGCCATGGCCTCAAGCTAGATGCCAAAAAGTGTATAGTCATCCCCTTTGGCAAAAACAAAGTGCCTACAAATTACCACATAGGTGCTAATCCATTAAGTACGGAAGAAGTAATTAGGGACCTGGGGACCCAAGTTGACAGCAATCTCTCATTTGACAACCATGTGGCCAAAGTGATTAGAAAAACATTTTATATAGCCCACCTAATCATGAAGGGATTCACATCTAGATCAGGGGAGGTCATCGTGCCTCTTTACTCATCCCTCATCAGGCCCATAATTGAGTACAATGCCCCTTTTGGGATGTACCTTGCCAGACACCTGCAGCAACTGGAAAGACCCCAAAAGTACCTCATCAAGAGGATCAAAGGGCTCAAACAGATGCCATATGCTGCCCAGTTAAAGAAACTCCAGCTCTACTCAGTGGCATACCGCCTGCTTAGAGGCGATCTGTGCCTCACTTATAAAGCCATGTCCAATCCGGAATTAATGGACATGCTGCACCTCAGAACATCCAAATCCTATCGAGCTACGTGCTTGAGAGACTTGAACCTCAGCACTGAAATAAATAGGACATGCTGGAGGGACAGATTCATAACCCAGAGGCTCCCTTCACTCTGGAATAAAATCCCAGTCCAGGTTAGGCAGAGTCCCTCATTGACTCTCTTCAAGAGGAATCTTGATGAGTGGATAGGGGATCATAGGTTTACCCCGGGTATCACTTCTGTGTCACTGTTAGACAGAGGCACAGTATACTAACCTCGAAAAAGGGCATAGCAAAATTAATTTAAAATGGGTGGCGAAAGCCAAACATACTCTGGCTAGGCTTATAAATGCCCTAGGGCAGATAGCCTAGTATGAACCTATGAACGTACGAACCTATGTAGAAACGCACCATCTTTTGACTTAGATTTTCTGCCCTTGCTTCATAGGAATCCCAGTAGTGTGCTTGCATGTAAGTACTATTTGGTATTGGTTTTGTTTGTGATTCTTATTGGTATTTTTGTGAAGTTTCACACATGGTATGTTTTTTTTTTTTTTTTTTGTCATGCAGATTTTTGGTTGGTAGTAGCTCTATTTGGTCACTTATTTTCTGGACCTATATTTCAAAAGTGTTTTTTTTTTTTTTCTATACTCTACTTCCCCTGCATATGAGTGTTTTGTTCTGCCAGTATAGAATTATACGTATAGTACATCGTGGCTTTAATTAACAGATAAAATGATGCTTTAATTAACAGATACAATGATGCTTTATTCAATAATGTGAATAGTGTCACCTACTATTCGTACTTTTAGATCAGTAACCTGTTCGTCAATGAGAGTAGAACTTACTGTAACATCACATCCGAGGGATACAAGTGACTCTGTGTTTCTGTATAATATCACTGTTATTCCTGACTTTTAGTGGAGAATACTAAATTGTGTGTAGCATCTTAGTAGTTACTTGCATTTCTGTAGCATACCACTGTTGTTCCTGACTTTTAGGGGGGAATGCTAAACTGTGTGTAGCATCTTACTAATTACTGTGTTTCTGTAGAATACCACTGTTGTTATTCCTGACCTTCAGTGGAGAATGCTAAATTGTGAGTTGCATCTTAGTAGTTACTGTTTTCTCTTCATAACCTTTATAACAATACATAATAGTGTACTGTATGTTATAATAGCTTGATATCAATTGCAGTTATCTTTTTATCTCTGCTATCCTTGCATTTTGTGTTGCTCATAGAATTGTGCTGTTTCTTACAAAGTATGCTGCTCCTCCCCTGCATCCTCTTAGTTACTTGGTAATTAGAGAGTTTTATTTACCTCCTTTTCCTTTTTATTTACAGTCCCCTCAGCAAATGTTTTATTCTGTGTCCTGGTCAACCTCCAATAAACAAAGGCTGTATGGCTGCTCTGCATTGTTAGACCTGCATTGCTGGAACTCTAAAGTTCTTTCAGGTAAACTAGTGTATGTTAGAGTTATATTTAATCTGTCCTCTAAACTGAAGACATTTTGCTATAGCCTTTTACTGTGAGTGTGCACACTACTGGCTCCCTCCCCCATTTTTTTCTCTTCCTATTGCACTCCTAGGTCAATTACTTAAAACTACTTTCTTTCTCTTGGAAAAGGTTTACCTATGTACCTGCAGCCCATACTTGTATTGTTTTTCCGTACAGAAGTGGTGGCCCTTTTCACCACACTGTACCAGATTAGTAGCATAAGATTTCTAGTCATTAGGAAGATACTGCAATACATTGACCTGGAATTGACTGAGCTTGGTTTTCCTGATTGTTTTCTTGGAAGCTGGCCTGGTCCAGTTTTTCTGGCTCACAACCTTGTATTGCTTTGTGTCTATCCCCCTCCCCCACCTTGAACCTGCACTCCTCCCACCCACTCCTGCTCAATTACAGAGGAAACAAAAAACCTGATGTAGGAAGGTACCATCTTTAGCTTTTCTGCCCTTGCTTCATAGGAATCCCAAGTAGTGTGCTTGCATGTAAGTACTATTTAGTATTGTTTTTGTTTGTAATTCTTATTGCTATTTTTGTGAAGTTTCACACATGGTATGTTTTTTTTTTTAGGTTCATAGGTAGGTACTAGGCTATCTGCCTGAGAGCATTTATAAGCCTAGCCAGAGTGCGCCGCCCCATTGATTAATTAACTGATCCTCTGTTAAGCAGAGCCAATGAAGTGATCCCAGGGGTGTATTTTCTCTTACCCATCCACTCATCAAGGTTTCTCTTGAAGAGTGTTAGTGAGGGGCTTTGCCTGATGTAATTTGGAATTTTGTTCCAAAGCATGGGGAGTCTCTGTGACAGGAATCTATCCCTCCAGCATGTTCTATTTATTGTTGTGGTAAGGTTTAGCTCACTAGGGCACGTGGCTCGCAGTGACTTGGATTTCTTTAGGTGGAGCATGTCCATCAATTCTGAGCTGGATATGGCTTTGTAAGTCAGGCAGAGATCACCTCTGAGTAAGCGATAAGCCACTGAGTGCAGCCGGAGTTTTTTCACTCAGGCTGCATAGGACATATGTTTGAGGCCAATAATCTTCTTGGTGAGGTACTTTTGTGATCTTTCCAGCTGTTGGAAGTGTCTTGTGAGGTACATCCCAAGTGGGGCATTGTACTCTATAATGGATCTAATGAGTGATGAGTAGAGGGGCACTATAACCTCTTTATTTCTAGATGCAAACCCTTTAGTAATTAGATGGGCCACATAGAAGGATTTTCTAACTACTTTGGCCATATGATTGTCAAAGGAAAGATTGCTATCTACCTGGGTCCCCAGATCTCTTATTACCTCTTCTGTATTAAGGGGGCTGCCGCCTATGTGGTAATTTGTCGGTGTTTTGTTTTTCCCAAATGGGATGACTATGCATTTTTTGGCATTTAGCTTGAGGCCATGGCATTGACACCAGGTGTTCGTCTCAGTAAGGCCCTTTTGGAGGATGTCCGTGTCAGCTGGAGAGTCAATTATGGCTCCCAGTTTGCATTCATCGGGGAACTTGGTTAGCTATAGTCCTCCTGTGTTTGCCTGTACTTCTGAGAAGTATATGCCAAACAGTAGGGGTCCCAGGACCGAGCCTTGCAGGACACCACTTGTGACTGGTTTAGAGTTGGACCTGGAGCCCGCTACTCTTACCGTGTGAGTTCTGTCTATAAGCCAGTTGACAGCCCATCTCGTGAAGTAGGGGTTTATGTTCAGGCTGGTGAGTTTTTCTGTAATACCCGAGTGGGGAATGGTGTTGAAAGCCTTGGCGAGGTCAAGGTAGGCTGTGTGAACCACCTTTCCCTCATCTATGGCCTTGATGACTGTCTCAAAGAAGTCAACCAGGTTTAGTAGGCATGATCTGCCCTTAACAATGCCGAACTGGGTCAGGTCAAGTGTTTGGAGGTTCCGAATGTCTTTGTTAATTAGTTCCATGATGATGTTCTCCATAGCCTTGCAGACCAGGCTAGTCAGGCTTATGGGGTGATAGTTAACAGGGTCAGTTGTGGCCCATCCTTTGTAGAGAGGAATAACTGTTGCTGTGCACCATTCTATGGTCATGTAGCCAGTGGAGAGGCTGAGGCTGAACAGCGTGTTTAGGTGGGGGCTTAGTTCGTTCTGTAGTTCATGCAAGACACAGCCTGGGACACCATCTGGTCCCATTGACATTGTGTTTTTGGCTTTTGAAAGGGCTGTTTTCACCTGTGCATCTGTGATTTTTGTGACACTACACTTTTCCGGTATTGTTGTGGGCCCTTTTGAAGGTGAGAGGGGGGTGAAGTTTGCACTGAATCTATCTGCCAGGATGTTGGCAATATCAGTAGGTTCTGTATATTTTGTGCTATTTTGCACTAGTTCAGTGCATATCTGCGAGTTGCCACTTAGATTATTAACATAGCTAAAGAAGGCTTTGTGGTTATCTTTTGAATCCTTGGCTATTTTTTTTTTTATGTTAGCCTTGGATGATTTCATGAGGGACCTTAGTTTCTTACTCATACTGATCAGGGATGTCTTTCCTTCTTGGGATTTGCTTTTTTTCTGAACTAGTTTCCTCCTTCTATCGTATAGCCTGTTTATTGCAGGGGTCCACCAAACTGGTTTCCTTCTCTTAGAGGAGTGAGTCTTGGTTTTGCTAGGGATGGCATGATCCATGCATCCTTGTAGGTGTTCATAGAGTGCATTTGTAAAGTTTTCTGCATCTTGGGCAGCTTTATCCTTTAGTGTGGGGGCTGTGAAACGTACCACCTCTGTTTTAAGTAAGGTGAAGTTTTCTTTAGAAAAGTTTTTGCTGTGGTTTCCTTAGTTGGAGGTGGTGGTGGGGTGTGGACATCTAGAGTGATTAGTTTATGGTCTGATCTAACCAGTGATGGGTTGACCTTCAGTGTGGAAAACCTGTCACCCATGTTGGTGATGACAAGGTCCAATATGTTTTCACCTCTGGTAGGGGCATTTACCAGCTGATCCAGGGCATTTGAGTTGATGAATTCCAGGAAGCACTGGTCTTGGGAATTTGTACTCGAGTAGTTTCCCAGTGAATGGTAGGGTAATTGAAATCGCTCAATATCAGGGTATTTGGTAGGATCTTCATGTTTTCCAGTGTCTTCAGAAAGGTGGAGTGGTGGTCCTGGGTCATGGAGGGTGATCTGTAGCAGGCCACAATTTGCATTGCATATTTGCACGATGTTAGTTGCACATGGATGATCTCAGCGGTATCATGCTGCGCCACTAACCTGGAGGTGTAGGTACCTTGATGAATATGGATACACCCCCTCCCTTTGTGTTTCGGTCTGTGTTCTGTGGCTAAAATGTGTGGTACGAGTTGTAGCCAGGTAGTGCTGGGGTGCTCTCTGGAGCCTTGAACCAGGTTTCAGTTACTGCACAGATGTCAACGTTCTCCATACTGAGGAGTTCTTTGAGCGCATGCATTTTGAGATGTAAACTCCTGGCGTTGAGTAGCATAACCCTCAGTTTTTTGTTAATTGTGCTGTTTATGGAGGTGGGTTTGACTTTTGAGCCTTGCCTAAAAAAGGCACTATGGGGGCAGCAAGAGTCTTGGCCAGTATTCGAAAGCCTAGGGGTGACAAGTGCAAGCCATCTCTTGCGAAGCAATGCGGCTTATCGAGCATGTCGTCCCAGGCTGAGAGACACTGGATCCCCTTTGAATGACACCAAAAGCTTAGCCAATTTTTGAAATTGATCATTTTTTTCTTTATACTGAGGTATCATTTTTGGTGATGGCAGGATGCTACTCAGGGACAGGGTCATACCAGCCTGGGCTGCATGATCAGAGAGCTCTTCCATGCCTCTTTTCATGTAGTCCAGGGAGGTACATCTCAGGTCATTCACACCAACATGAACAATGACAGAGTCATATTTGTACTTGTTCTGGAGTGACCCTGAGTGCTTGTGTTATGTGGTGGATTCTGGCTCCTGACAGGCAGCTAACAGTAACCATCTGCTTGTCCAGCCTAGTGAGTGGGACATAAGTGTGCTTGACTATAGAGTCACCTATTACCAGTGTGTTAGGTATGTTATTTCGCCTTAAGGGCTGTGATTGTGCGGCACACTGATTTTGTGTTTTATGTGTTATCTGGCTTGTGATGGGAAGTGCAGGTTGTTTGGGTATCTGCTGTGGAGGTCTCTGATGCTTTTGCAGGTTTTTATTTAGAGCCTCCGAGTATGATTTTGTGTATTTATGTGTATTTTTTGCCAGTGCTGTTTTAGAAGGTCTGTGTGCGGCTGGAGGTGTGGTGCAAGTGTTAACCTTCTCCTCTTGACTGTTTGTTCCAGTCTTGGGTGGAGACAGCTAAACTTCCAGTTTGGCTGTATAATTGCATCTCTCACATATGTTAGTGTTTTGTGGTAGGAGGAGAGTGTTGTCTGTGTACATGAGGCAGTTGTAACATTGCCTCAGGATACCCAGATTCACCAGCTGGACTGGAAAGTGCACCTGAAGTTGCCCTTTGGTCATGCCTGAATAGTAGGGTGAGCTGCTTAGTCGCTTGGTTGGTGAGGGGTGAATATTTATTTATTTATTTATTTATTTATTTATTTATCATTTGTTGACCGGGAATGTCCAACTAGGTTCCACAGAGCCTGTTTTCAGTGGAGGCCCGGGGAGAAATGCTCCAGATGCATGTCTTTGGAATGTGGGAGGAAACCGGAGTACCCGGAGGAAACCCACACGAACAAAGGGAGAACATGCAAACTCCACACAGAAGGCACCCCAGCCGAGAATCGAACTGGAGAATAAAGAGCGTTGCCCTGCTGGGCAATCAGTGTCAGGGTACATTAGTGCTTGCTATTAGGTCTGAGCAAGTGCTGGGCTGTAAGATGCTTTTTGAGTGCTTAGGTTGAGAGTTAGACTAGTTTCAGGGGAAAAACTGAAGAGGAGACTTAGTGGAGCTGGGAATAATTTAACCATAGCTAACCAGCACTGCCTGGTGCGCAAAACCATGCAAACACATTTTTTATACTAGGGAAATGAAAGAGATAGAAATTAGCCCAAAATGGCCAATAAACTACTAACTTCTGGAACCACTCCTCCAGGGATGGATAGGTTGCTCAAAGCTCTCCTCTCTCTCACAGGTGAACAGAGAAACTTCCTTCTATCCAAGTAAGGTATGGGCAACTCAGAAACTAGTATCACAGCCCTGAATTCAGCATTAGCCTGAAAACTGGACTATACTAGCTTAGAACGGCAGGAAACAAGGAATTGTTTTTGATTTTTTTGTTTTGTTTTTTGAAAAGATAAGGCAAAAACAGTAAAAAATACACTTAAAACAGCTTTAAACGACTACAAATGATCAGAAAAGGCTATCACACTTTAGTGTGTAGCCTACAACAGTTAAAAAAATATTTAAACGATAAACAACTTTTTAACAGTGCAGGCAGTCAAATAAGTACAATATGTGAAAATAACAAGCGTTTAAATCACAATAAACGCTGGAAAATCTGCGTTTAGGCAGAAAACAGTTAAGTACAGCAAGAAAGTACAGAAAACTGATACTTAATCACTTCAAAGTCTCTCTTCTAAGCTAGAAGGCTTGTATCAGTTTAAGGCTTTATAGTGCTACCCAGTAGGTTAGTTATAGGAAAGATGGGAAACAAGCGCAGATGTGGTCTTTTAAACTAGAAAGTTGAAAGAGATGGACAAACTGTCCAAATGGTCAATAAACTACAGTTTCTGGGCCAGGAACCTCTCCTCTCATGGTATACAGGCTACCTAGTGCTTACCACTCCCACTGATAAGCTAGAAGGCTTTCTTCCAACACAAAAAGGCTTGCTGGGCTCAGAAGCTTACCAACAGTCCTGGATACAGCAACTCTCTATCTGGACTAGGCTAGTTATAGAAAAGGTGGGAAATAAGCACAAGTGCAGATTTTAAACCAGAATGTTGAAAGAGATGGAAAAAATTCCTAAATGGCCAATAGCTACAATTTCTGGGCCAGGAACCACTCCTCTTGTGGTAGATAGACTACCTAATGCTTACCACTCCCACTGATAAGCTAGAAGGCTTCCCTCCAACACAGAAAGGCTTGGGGGGCTCAGAAGCTTACAAAGAGTCCAGCATACAGCAAATCTGCACCTGGACTAGACTAGTTACAGGAAAGGTGGGGAACAAGTACAAACGTAGGCTTTTAAGCCAGCAAGTTGAAAGAGATTAAAAACTGCCCAAACAGCCAAATAAACTACAATTTCTGGGCCAAAGCTCACTCTTCCTGTGGAGGATAGGCTACCTAGTGCTTACCACTCCCACTGATAAGCTAGAAGGCTTCCCTCCAACACAGAAAGGCTTGGGGGGCTCAGAAGCTTACTAACAATCCTGGATACAGCAACTCTGTAACTGGACTAGGCTAGTTACAGGAAAGGTGGGAAACAGGCACAGGTGTGGCTTTCAAACCAGAAAGTTGAAAGAGATGGAAAAAAAACTGCTCAAACAGCCAATGGCTACAATTTCTGGGCCAGGGACCACTCTTCTTGTGGTAGATAGGCTACCTGATGCTTACCACTCCCACTGATAAGCTAGAAGGCTTCCCTGCAACACGGAAAGGCTTGAGGGGCTCAAAAGATTACAAAGAGTACTGGATACAGCAAATCTGTACCTGGACTAGACTAGTAACAAGAAAGGCAGGAAACAAGTGCAAATATAGACTTTTAAATCAGAAAGTTGAAGGAGATGGAAAAGCTTCCCAAATGACCAATAAACTATAATTTCTGGGCCAGAAACCACTCCTCCTGTGGTAGATAGGTTGCCTAGTGCTTACCACTCCCACTGATAAACTAGAAGGCTTCTCTCCAACATAGAAGGGCTTGGGGGGGGGCTCGGAAGCTTACCAACAGTCATGGATACAGCAAATCTGTTCCTGGACTACACTAGTTATAGGAATGGCAGGGACCAAACGTAAAACAGGCTTTTAACCAGAAAGTAGAAAGAGATGGAAAAACTGCCCAAACAGCTAATGAACTACAATTTCAGGGCCAAAACTCACTCTTCCCATGGTAGATAGGCTACCTAGTGCTTACAACTCCCACTGATAAACTAGAAGGCTTCCCTCCAACACAGAAAGGCTTGGGGGGCTCAGAAGCTTACCAACAGTCCTGGATACAGCAAGTCTGTATCTGGACTTGACTAGTTACAGGAAAGGCAGGAAACAAGCTTAGATTTTTTTTTGTTACAGAAAAGCAGCTAAAACAGCAGTAAATATAATTCAAATTGTAGTGCAGGCCAGCAAAACGGAGTGGGTAGCAACACTACAGCAAATACAGTTCAAATAAATGCAATTGAATTAACAAATGACTAAAAAACAAGTACAGAAGGTAGTAAATTAGAAGGCTACTAACAAGCAGTAATAAGTGCAGAGTAAGAACGACTGAACAGATAACAGCACGCAGAAGAGTAACTAAGACAGTTACAGTAAGAGCAGCTGAATATATATATATATATATATATATATATATATATATTTTTTTTTTTTTTTTTTTTTTTGAGGGAGGGAACAGAGCAGGATTAAGATGCTACAGGGGTTGTCCTTCCCAAATGCTCTCCTTGTACACAGTAGGAGGGCCTGAAATCAGAATATGATCTGACTGCACTCAGTTGAGTGAGCAAATGAGATGGGCCGAGAAGGAGTATCCAAATGCAAATCTACAAGAGGGACAGGCAGTTTCAAAGCCACCAACATTAACACCAAAACAAGAACAAGGAGGGTGGGTGGGGAACTAACTGTAAGGAGACAGCCACAACTTCAGTTGAGTTAATATTCAGTGAAAAACACAAATAAATAAATTAAATACAGTACTATATGCAAAAGATCAAATAAATGTGTACTTAAATTCACTTATACGTCCAGCTGATTTTAGGTAGATGTTAGCCGGCCAAAGCTCTGATATTAAGCAGAGATAACTCAAAATGTACCACTTATATAAGGCAAGAATGTCAGTGATGAGCTGAAAATACCCCCCAATGCTATCAATGGCTACACAGAAAATTTAAAAAGTACTCTGTAGAGAGACAGCCACAACTTCAGTTGAGTTAATATTTAGTGAAAAACACAAATACATAAATTAAATACACTGTTATATGCAAAAGAGCAGATAAAAGTGTACTTAAATTCACTTATGCATCCAGCTGATTTCAGGTAGATGTTAGCTGGCCAAAGCTCTGATATTAAGCAGAGATAACTCAAAATGTACCACTTATATAAGGCAAGAATGTCAGTGATGAGCTGGAACTACCCCCCACTGCTATCAATGGCTACACAGAAATTCTAAAAAGTACTCTGTAGAGAGACAGCCACAGCTATAGTTGAGTTAATATTCAGTGAAAAACACAAATAAATAAATTAAATACAGTACTATATGCAAAAGAGTAGATAAAAGTGTACTTAACTTCACTTATACACCCAGCTGATTTCAGGTATATGTTAGCTGCCCCAAGTTCTGATATTAAGCAGAGACAACTCAAAATGAATCACTTATATAAGGCAAGAATGTCAGTGATGAGCTGAAAATACCCCCCAATGCTATCAATGGCTACACAGAAAATTTAAAAAGTACTCTGTAGAGAGACAGCCACAACTTCAGTTGAGTTAATATTTAGTGAAAAACACAAATACATAAATTAAATACACTGTTATATGCAAAAGAGCAGATAACAGCGTACTTAAATTCACTTATACGTCCAGATGATTTCAGGTAGATATTAGCCGACCAAAGCTCTGATATTAAGCAGAGATTCCTCAAAATGTACTACTTATATAAGGCAAGAATGTCAGTGATTAGCTGGAACTACCCCCCACTGCTATCAATGGCTACACAGAAATTCTAAAAAGTACACTGTAGAGAGACAGCCACAACTTCAGTTGAGTTAATATTCAGTGAAAAACACAAATAAATAAATTAAATACAGTACTATATGCAAAAGAGCAGATAAAAGTGTACTTAAATTCACTTATACGTCCAGCTGATTTCAGGTATGTGTCAGCCGGCCAAAGTTCTGATATTAAGCCTCATGCATATTTTTAGTTGGTAGTAGCTCTGTCTGGTCACTTATTTTCTGGACCTATATTTCAAAAGCATTTTTCTTTATATACTCTACTTCCTCTGCATTTGAGCGTTTTTGTATGCCAGTATAGAATTATACTTATAGCACATTGTGGCTTTAAATAACAGGTACAATAATGCTTTATTCACTAATGTGAATATTGTCGCCTGGTATTTGTACTTTTAGATCAGTAACATGTTCAGAAATGAGAGTAGAACTTACTGTAACATCACATCCGAGGGATACAAGTGACTCTGTGTTTCTGTATAATATCACTGTTATTCCTGACTTTTAGTGGAGAATACTAAATTGTGTGCAGCATCTTAGTAGTTACTTGCATTTCTGTAGCATACCACTGTTGTTCCTGACTTTTAGGGGGGAATGCTAAATTGTGTGTAGCATCTTACTAATTACTGTGTTTCTGTAGAATACCACTGTTGTTATTCCTGACTTTTAGTGGAGAATACTAAATTCTAAGTAGCATCTTAGTAGTTACTGTTTTCTCTTCATAACCTTTATAATAATACTTGAATTGTTTTCCCTATAGAAGTGGTGGTCCTTTTCACCACACTGTACTAGATTAGTAGCACAAGATTTCTAGTTATTAGGAAGATACCATGATACACTAAGCTGAAATTGACTGAACTTGGTTTTCGTGATTGTTTTCTCGGACGCTGGCCTGGTCCATTTTTTTTCTGGCTCATCCTGCTCCATTCACCCTTGCTACACTCAGGGTCACTCCGCTCCCCTACCCTACCCCATTTCCACCCATCCCTGACATAGTTTCCTTTATAGCTAAACCTGCTTTGCCCTGCCTCCACATTACCCAATAGACATCCCTCTCCTCTACTCATACCCCACATCACCATTAACTATAACAGCCACTCCCCACCCCTCCTGAGCCTTACCTGTTTTTAACTCTTTCAGTCACTCACTTTAGAAAACTCCTTCAATTAATTCTTGATTTTTTCTACTAACCTTATATACATTGTTACTCTTTAATTATTTCTGAGCTGTAACTAAGTCATGACTATACCTTTCAAAACTATATTTTTCTCCCTCCTTTCTAATTCTTTTCTCAGTTCTAACAACTTACCATACTCCTCACCTGCTTACCACCCTATCTCCCACAAACTCTTATCCCACTACCCACCATACAAATAACTACTCCACCCCTATTGCCCCCACTCTCTTTAACCTTAACACTATATAATTTCACAAGTTCAAAGTATTGTACATACCAAATGCCCAACCTCTCAACAAAACATCAGTTCCTTTGCAAATATTTCATCATACAAATACTTCAAAACACAATACTACTCTTATCTGGTGATATTCACCCCATCCCAGGCCCTTGTCAACAGCATTCTAACCATACTTATACAGCAGCCCCCATTCCAACTGTCTCACAAATAACTCATTACGATCATAAGCCTGCAAAAATCTATCTTTTTTTTTTCAATGAATATACAAAGCATTGTCAGTAAAAGTACCCTCCTTCATGCCTGGATTTCTCAATATATCCCAGATATACTTACTCTATCTGAGACATGGCTAAAACCTCATATTACAAACTGTGAAATTCTTCCCCTGGTTATACTATTGTTCAACTGGATAGAAGTTAAAAAAAAAGGGTGGAGGAGTAGCTATACTCTACTCTGACAAGCTCTCTCCCCACTCTCAATAGCTATCCCTGATTTCTGCACTGCTAAAATACTTATAGCAACCTGTAACCTAAATCAACACAAAAAATTGTCATTGCAGCAATCTACATACCCCCAGGCAAAAACATTCCCATACTCAAGCAGTTTCTTATTTGGATTTCTATATCCATTCCCTATAAAACCATTATCCTTGAGGATACAAATATTGACTGGAACATTGTTAATACTGCATTCCCTAGCTACTCTATAAACCTTTAAGGCTTTATCAGCTGATTACCTCACCCATGTACTAACAAAAAAATTCACAGTATGGCTCTGTTATCGACTGGATATTAGTATCCAACCCCCATTGCTATCATAATCCTTCCACCCTACCTAGCTCTCTTAGTGAGTACCTCTCTACCTCAGTAGCAAGACACTCTCCCAATCTTAAGAAGAGCCAACAAGATGAATTGCCTCGTAACCTTAAAAATTACAACCCTGTCACCCTAAATGAATTACTGTCCACTGTAAACTTATCATTCCTACCAGATATCTGGAAAAAATCTTCATAATACCCATCCACAAGGGAGGAAATTAAACAGAACCCTCTATCTTCAGGCCTATTGCCATATTATCCCCCTTATCCAAGATACTGGAAAAAATGTATACATAGACAAATACTAAACCACCTCTTACAGGCAAACTTAATTATACCCACAATGCATGGTTTCCAACCCTCGCACAGTACTCCCACTGCCCTCCTATCTTTCACATGCAACATTGCCCAAGCAAAGATAGTAATAAACTCATATCAGCTCTATTCCTTGACCTATCCAAAGCATTTGATGCCATTTCCCATCCCATCCTCCTAAACAAACTTTCCAACATACAACTCTCTACCTCTGGGTTTAACAGCTACCTCTCAAACAGATATCAGTCCGTCAGCTGGCAAACATCCTTCTCTCCTTTCTGTTTCATAGTTTCATAGTTTCATAGTTTAGTACTAGGCTATCTGCCCTGGGGCATTTATAAGCCTAGCCATAGTGATGTGGCTTTCGCCACCCCATATAATGGTACAAAAGTGTACAGAATAGATTTAGAATACTGTGCCTCTGTCTAGTAGTGACACAGTGAAGACCCCCTTACATAATAGAATTAGTTTACTGTGCCTCTGTCTAGTAGTGACACAGAGATGACCCCTGGGGTAAACCTATGATCTCCCATCCACTCGTCAAGATTTCTCTTGAAGAGAGTCAGTGAGGGGCTCTGCCTAACATGAACTGGGATTCTGTTCCAGAGTATGGGAAGCCTCTGAGTTATGAATCTGTCCCTCCAGCATGTCCTGTTCATATTTGTGCTGAGGTTTAAATCTTTAGCTCTTGTGGTTCTGATGGATTTGGATTTTTTGAGGTGGAGCATGTCCATCAATTCCTGATTGGACATGGCCTTGTACATCAGGCACAGATCACCTCTGAGTAGGTGGTATGCTACTGAATAGAGCTGGAGTTTCTTTAGTCTGGCAGCATATGACATATGTTGGAGACCCTTGATCCTCTTGGTGAGGTACTTTTGGGGTCTCTCTAGCTGTTGCAAGTGCCGGGTGAGGTACATACCAAATGGGGCATTGTACTCAATCATGGGCCTGATAAGGGAGGAGTATAGGGGTACAATGACCTCCTTTGATCTGGATGTGAATCCCTTCATGATAAGGTGGGCAAGGTAGAAAGTCTTTATAACCACATTGGCAATGTGGGTGTCAAATGAGAGGTCACTATCGACTTGGGCCCCCAGGTCTCTGATTACTTTTTCCGTACTCAGTGGGTTACTGTCTATGTGATAATTTGTGGGTACTTTGTTTTTCCCAAAGGGGATGACTATACATTTTTTGGCATTTAGTTTAAGGCCATGACTCTGGCACCAGTTGTCCGTTTCAGTGAGGCCTTTCTGCAGGATGTATGTGTCAGCTGGTGTATTGACTATGGCGCCTAGTTTGCAGTCATCTGTGAACTTTGTCAGCCACAACCCTCCCATGTTTGCTTTCACATCTGAGAAATAAATGCCGAACAAGAGGGTTCCCAGGACAGAGCCCTGTGGGACACCACTTGTGACTGGGTTTGAGTCTGACATGACTCCAGCGATTTTGACTTTATGGGTTCTATCCTTTAGCCAGTTTGCAACCCATCTTGTGACATATGGATTTACATTTAAGCTGTTGAGCTTGTCTATGATGCCTGAGTGGGGTATTGTGTCGAAAGCTTTAGCCAAGTCCAGGTAGGCTGTATGGACTGCTTTGCCCTCGTCAATGGCTCTAGTGACTGTTTCAAAAAAGTCAACCAGGTTCAAAAGGCAGGATCTGCCCTTTACAAAGCCGAACTGGGTGGGATCAAGTGTCTGTAAGTCCCCAATGTCTCTGTTTATGAGTTCCATAATGATTCTTTCCATAGCTTTGCAGACCAGGCTGGTTAAGCTTATGGGGCGGTAGTTACCAGGGTCTGTAGAGGTGCCTCCTTTGTGGAGTGGGACTACTGTTGCTGTACGCCAGTGTTCAGGTACATATCCTGTAGTAAGGCTAAGGTTAAATAGCATTTTTAGTGTTCAGGTACATATCCTGTAGTAAGGCTAAGGTTAAATAGCATTTTTATGTGTGGGTTTAACTCCTCTTGGAGTTCACGTAGCACACAACCTGGGATATCGTCAGATCCCATTGATGCTGTGTTTTTAGCTTTGCTGAGGGCGGTTCTCACCTGGACATCTGAGATGACAGGGAGGTTACATTCAGCTAGGATAAGTATTTCTTCTTTTGGGGGTGAGGGAGGGGAGAAATTTGCACTGAACCTGTCTGCCAGAATGTTGGCAATATCTGTGGGTTCAGTGTATTTTATGTCATTGTGAACTAACTCTGAACATATCTGAGGGTTTCCGCCCGGTTTCTAACATAGCAGAAGAAGGCCTTGTGGTTATCTTTAGTGTCCATAGCGGTTTTTCTGTCAAAGTTGGCCTTGGATGTTTTTATGAGAGAACATAGCTTTCTACTAGTGCTGATCAGAGATGCCTTCTCTTTATGGGATTTTGCTCTGTTGTGCAGTAGCTTCCTCCTTTTGTTATACAATTTGTTTATGGCTGGGGTCCACCAGACAGGACACCTGCCCTTGGTGGAGAGGGTCTTGGTTTTATTTGGGATTGCATGATCCATGCATTCTTGGAGATGTCCGTAGAAAGCATTTGTGAAGGATTCTGCATTGTGGGATGTGGTTTCCACTGGCCCAGTGGGCTTAAATGGGCTTAAAGGATACCATCTCAGTTTTAAGAAGTGTAAAGTCGGCTTTTGAGAAGTTTTTCACTGTAGTCTTTTGTGTTGGGGGTGGAGGTGGGATATGTATATCCAGGGTGATTAGTTTGTGGTCAGATCTCACTAGTGAGGGGTATACTTCTGGTGTGGAGCACTTTGTCCCCATGTTTGTGATGATCAGGTCTAGTATATTATCTCCCCTTGTGGGAGAGGTGACTAGCTGTTCCATTGCATTTGAATTTATGAATTCCAGGAACCTTTGGGCTAGGGTGTTTGGGCTAGAATAGTGCACCCAGTCTATGTTAGGGTAGTTGAAGTCTCCCAATATGATGGTGTTTGGTGAGACATTCATATCCTCCAATGTCTTCAGGAAGGCTGAATGGGGTTCCTGAGATTGGGAGGGTGGTCTGTAACATGCTACCAGTTGTATAGCAGTTTTGCCTATGGTTAGTTGCACCTGGATGGTCTCTGATGCTTCATGTGTTGCCACTAACCTGGAGGTGTGGGTGTCCTTGATGAATATGGACACTCCCCCTCCCTTTTTGGTTTGGCCCGAGTTTTGGGGCCAAAAAGCATGATACGAGGTATAGCTTGGTAGTGCTGGGGTGCTCTCAGGAGCCTTGAACCAGGTTTCAGTTACTGCACAGACATCAATGTTCTCCATACTGAGGAGTGCTTCGAGAACCTGCATCTTGAGATTTAGACTTCTGGCGTTGAGCAGCATTACCCTTAATTTTTTTCCATTTTTGTTTTCTGAGGAGGTGGATTTGTCTTTTGAGCCTTGCCTAAAAAAGGCACTATGGGGGTGGCAAGAGCCTTAACCAATATCCGGAAGCCCAGTGGTGACAGATGCAAGCCGTCCCTTGCGAAGCAGAGTGGCTTTTCCAGCATGTCATCCCAAGCAGACAGACATTGGATCCCCCTAGAATGACACCAGTATTTGAGCCAATTATTAAAGCTGATCATCTTGTCTTTGTATTGTGGCATCATTCTTGGTGAGGGCAAGATGCTGCTCAGGGTCAGGGTCATACCAGCCTGGGCTACATAATCAGAGAGCTCCTCTATGTCTCTTTTCATGTAGTCCTGGTAGGTATGTCTCAGGTCATTCACGCTGGCATGGACAATGACGGAGTCATATTTGTACTTGCTTTGGAGTGATCTGAGTGCGTGTGTTATGTGGCGGATCCTAGCTCCCGATAGGCAGCTCACCGTTACCCTCTCCTTGTTCAGCCTGGTAAGCGGAACGTCAGTGTGTCTGACTATACAGTCACCTATTACTAGTGTATCAGGCACGGTGTTTGGCCTTAAGGGCTGTGATTGTTTGACATACTGATTTATTGAAGTATGTGTTGCATGTGTTATGTTTTGAGGTGGTGGATTTTTGGGTGTCTGCTTTGGGAGCCTCTGTTGTTTTGGTAAGTTTTTTGTTAGAGCCTCCGAGTATGTCTTTGTGTTATTATGTGTTTGGTTTGCAGTTGTGGTAGGTCTATGTGGGACTGGGTTTGCTGTGTGTGTGGTTACCTTCTCCTCCTGTCTGGTCTTGCCAGTCCTGAGTTGAGAGAGTTCAGCCTCCAGTTTGGCTATATAGTTGCATCTTTCACATGTATTTGTGTTTGTTGGGAGGAGGAGAGGGTTGTCTGTGTACATGAGACAATTGTAGCATTGTCTCAAGATTCCCAGATTAACCAGCTGAACCGGAGAGGATGCTAGTAATCTACCACTCGACATGCTAGAATATTAAAAAGGAGTGCTGTGCCTTTAAGGGAAGTGGGTACTCGCAGAGGTGGTAGGTGGATGTAGTGCTTACTTTAGTTAGAGAGTCTTGTTAAGACCAGGGTTCCTCAGGGTTCTATCCTGGGCCCCCTCCCTTTTAATATATTTACAAATAACCTCCATGTCTGCTGCCCTCTCTCTACCTTAATACAGTATGCAGACAATTCCATAATTAATAACACCTCTGACAATATACAAAATCTCCACACTGTCACTGAACAATATCTACACCTAGTAGAACAATGTCTAATTGAAACGAACCTGCTTCTCAACCCCCAAAAAACCAAGCTTCTCCTTTTCCTGCCAAAAATCCTAAATCCAGCTAAAGACAACTTCACCATCTTATCCTTAGGTAATACAGTTATCACCACTGACTCAAACACCAAACTGCTTGGTGTAACTATAGATGACCACTTAAAATTCGACCTACATAGCTTAAACTGTATCAAAAAGTCCAATCAAAAACTAGGTCTTCTATACCACAACAACAACCATATACCTAACAAATCTAGACCTATACTGGCTCAAACATTTATTCTACCATCCGTGCTGTATGCTGCTCCAATACTTACTAACCTCCAAAATAATCTATTAACAAAACTAGAAACCGCTTATAACAAGATAGCAAGACTCACAGCCAGTAATAGCTACAAATCCCAGCACTGTATAACCCTGAAAAGCTTAAGATGGCCTGAGCTCCCCCACATGCTTCAGATATCACAACTACAAATTGCACACAACATCATAAATATCCTTAACTCCTGCCCTGCCTTTACATCCATAATTATACCCTGCATACCCAATCATGATCTCAGAAGCACACAACAAAATCTTCTGCAGGTGACTAAGCCAAACAAAAATAATGGAAAAGTACTTTACTGTCATTCAGTTGCACACTCATGGAACAAAATGTCCCTTCACTCCACTACCAAAGTGTCAAATTCAAAAAGAAACTAAAAATTAATTTCCAACATACATGGATAATTACTTGTCAGGAAATTACCTAATGATTTTTTCTTCTTCTCTCAATTAGCATATTTGCCTGGTATCTACCTAAACCATCTACATATATTACTGTCTCTGCAGTTAGCACCTATGCTATTAAATGTGTCTTTGTTGTACTATGCCAATATGTTACTTTGATTTTTTTTTTATTTTAGGCTTTGCTACATTCCTTGTAAATAATGCTAACCAAATTTCTCAAACATATTGTTACTGCATTCTCAAAATACTGTACTTTTGCCTTGTATATATTTGTATTGTATATTTATCTCTGTTTTGTAGAGTTAAATATCTTACAACTTAAATTATTAGTTTTTTCTTATTTTTTAATTACTTTCCTGGAGCTTTTTTCCCTTGAGTCTCTACTGAAAAAGGGCTCTCTGGGCCCAGTTGGACTAACCCAGTTAACGAGTGTAAAAATAAAATAAATAAAAAAAAATGTATCAACAGTGCATCCTGCTGAATGCAAGGAAATGTATGTGTATTACTGTAACTGAATTAAATGTATATGTTTCAATAGAGGATGCTGGTACAGTAAATGTTAACCAGCTAGCTTACTTTAAGAAAAATAAGGGAAATGTAAATGAGCTGTTAAGCCATTAAAATGTAACCCCACAGTGCTGAATAGTACTGGAGATGGTGGGTCTGGAAAAAGCCTTTATTCATTAGCTCAGTAAAAAGAAGGGAAGGCTCAAGCACCATCATAAATATTTAAGGTGTGTATTGTAGCCATCTATGCTAAATTACTGTCTCAGCTTCAAAGGGGGTTACTGTGAGAACCTAGAGTCAGGTGACCAGATGAAATCATGCTGCAAGACAACTTGGATATTATATTTTACAGGGAGTAATCCCTGATGATGGAGTATTCTGTTTTGGGGAACCTGACTAGAAAGACTGCTGATGTATTTTATTTTATTGTGCCTTGCTCTATCAAGTAAGTTATTAGAGAATAGTAATTCTCCTAGATTCAGTCAGGGATATAGTGAAGCTTAGTTTAGATATTGTTTTATTTATTTGTCTGAGTCTTAACATCAATGTTATTTTCAATATTTCCTGTGATTTGAAATCTGTGGTTTACTGTGAATATATATTCAGTATTTTCATGCTCTTTTATTATTTACTATTAAATATATTTAAAAGGGCAGTTGCGGTGGTGCAATGGTTAGCATTGCCACCTCACAGCAAGAGGATCTCCAGTTCAATCCTCGGTTGGGTTGCCTTCTGTGCAGAGTCTGCATATCCTCCCTGTGGTCACTTGGGTCTCCTCCGGGTGCTCCAGTTTCCTCCCACATCCCAAAGAGATGCTGTAGGTGGATTGGATACTCTAAATTGGCCCTAGGCATGAGTATGTGTGTGTGTGTGTGTGTGTGTGTGTGTGTGTGTGTGTGTGTGTGTGTGTGTGTGTGTGTGTGTCTTCCGTGTTAGGTTGGGTGCCAGGCTGGCAACTCAACACTGTAAAACTCCACTGCCAATCATGAGCAGACAGTTGATCCACTGTGGCGACCCCTAACCAGGAAAAGCCAAAACAAGAAGATTAAATATATTTAAAACTTGTATTGTGGCTGGTCCTTGTAGAAAGTAGTTGAGAGTGCTTATATATATTTGGTGACACTGTGTGGGCCACTTCTGAAGGCCTAGCTGTCTTGGTCAACTATTACCATTTGCATTAGTATTAATATTACACAGTATAATTAGACACCCTTTGTTAAGGGCCTTAGAATAGCTGATTATGGAGTGTCTGATGGCAATGGTAACTACCCTATACTCTGGGCAGAAGGGGACACAGTAGATAAATCTGAGCCAGCCTTTCCCAGATGTGTGTGTGAAAAATCAAATCTGTCAGTGTATGGGTGTCAGCTACTTGGGGCAAGGGCACGAAGAACTGGGTTTACAGACAGGGTACTGAAGGACATGGCTTGGACACTCAGCTGAGGACTTAACCCTACAGCTGTACCAGTGGGGAGTCTTACTGGGGACCTGGAGGGAGACAGATATAGAGAAATCCAGACCCCAGGCTGAGTGTGTTCCCTGTGTGCTCTTAAGGGAAACTGTGCTTGAGGCAGAGAGGTCTGCATCTGGAAATACTGAGTCTATCCATTTGTATTCCAAGTGCACTTCCCCCTCCAGTGTCAGTGGTGAGAAGTCAAGTTCCTTGATTACTGGCCCAGTGTGGGGATTTCCAAATTGGTACCATCACTCATCACATATTGGTTGGTGGTGGTGGGACCATCACTCATCACATATTGCTTGGCAGTGGTGGGACCATCACATATCACATATTGGTGAGCAGTGGTGTGGATATTAATTGAACTCCTGTGGTCTGTAACCAGTTGTCACTAAAAAGGTGTACACTCAAGGAGCCACAAACTAGACATTCAGAGTTTCGTATCACAATAGTTGTATTTATTTACTTTTTATTATCTAAGGCAGGCAGAGCAAGCAAAGATGTCAGCAGAGGATTATGGAAGGCTGACAAGGAACCAGTTTGCTGAGATATGCCAAGCCAAAGGACTGGTGTATGCCCTCATGACCAAAGGGGAAATGATTGCAGCCTTAATCACAGCTGCAGCACAGACCAGCAACCAGGAAGACAATCAGTCTGGCATTGGAGATGTACAGCTCTCAGAAACAGGAGAGCTCAACTTTTTTTCAGAGGACTTAAAAATCTGTCTGGAGTTAGAGACTTGAACTGGAGGCCAAACACTTGGAACTAGACTCAACAGTGATATTGCAGCATTTGGAGGTCAAAGAAAAGGAGAAGCATCAACATGAGAGGGAGATGCTGACCCTTCACCAGGGTCATGGAGGTAATGGGGAAGGGAATAACCAAACCCCAGAAGCAAAAAAGGTCAGTGAATTTCTGCCACAATTTACAGAGGGTGATCATTTTGATAGGTTTGTTCATATATTTGAAAGGGTATTATGTATAATGTTGACCAAGGGCTCTGGATACGGTTCCTGACCCCCTTTTTCCATGGTAAAGTTGTAACTGTTGTTTCTAAATTGTCTGATACTGATTGCTTAATCTATGATACTGTTAAAAATGTTTATTGGAATATTTTAAGTTAACACCTGAAGCTTTCAGAAAAAAAGTTTTGTGGGCATAGATGCAAGGCAGGTGAAAGTGTATGTGTTTATATTGTTGAACTAAGCACTTATTTTCATCGGTGGGTGTGTGGTGTGTGTCAGGCCATGACATTTCAAGAACTGGCAGACCTTTTGGTGAGGGAACAAGCCCTTAGCACTTTGCCTAAGGACATGAGAATCTAGTTGACAGACAGGGAATGCAACTCTGTAGATGAACTGGCAGAAAAAGGGGATCTCTACTTAGCAAGCAGGACATCACTGTAAAGAAAGGGATACCCAGTGCTGCACACAGATTGTAAGGGGACCCATGGTGTGCAGCCTAAACCTTCCCAACAGAGTCTTCCAGTAAAAGGAGAAGGCACTAGTTCAGGTATGTGGCCAAGATCAAGGGTTAAATGTTTTAAATGTAAACAGTGGAGCCATGTAGCATATGCATGTTAACGGAGGTAAGATGGGGAAAAAAAGGTGGGGGATCCAGCAAGTGGGATAACAGAATGCCAATGATGAGTTGTCTGGAGACAACAGGAGTACCAAGCTACTACCAGAGTTTGTATCCTATCTTGGTGGATGGAAAACAGGCCACTGCCAAGAGAGAGAGACACCCTCTGATATAAACATTGTGAAGCCTGCAGTGGTTAAAGAGGAGCAATACTTGCTTGGGCAAGCCACTCCACTCAGAGTTTAGGAAGGATCCCATTCCTCTGGCCAGGGCTCACCTTGAATGGAAGGGTGGAAAAGGGAGCAAGCAAGTATGTGTATTTGAGGATATCTTTGTAGATGTCTTGATAGGAAATGAATTTGATAATGCAGTACTTTGCGTGCATGCAGTGACATGGAGTCAGGCTTGGAGACAGGCATGTGGGTCTGGTAACCTGAGGGAGACCCAGACAGACTGCACCTCTGAAGCCAGGACTGCTGATGTGGCTAATTCAGGGAGCTACCCTGTAGCAGTGAGCCTGAAGATGAGCCACAGCTGATGGTAGGTACTAATGTTCCCTTGGACAGGGTGCCTGCAAGGGCAGAGTTGAGCACCCAGGCTGACAGTGAGGCACAGCTGTCAGAAGATACCAGACTTCCTGTGGAAGGGGAGCTAAGAAAAGTCATAAAGATAGACCATGCATTACACGGTTTAAGGGAGGTAGCTAGGGATGCACCTAATTCTCCAGGAAAAGGGGATTATGAATACTGGAACAAAGGGTTACTGTATAGAGAGTGGACCCCTGAGGGAGGGCTAGAAGGTGAAGTAATACAGCTGTTGGTAGTGCCCATAACCTACCATATGGGTAGATTGTGTCAGTCCAGGGACAAACTTAAGGGCACCCATCCAACTGCCCAAGCTACTTTTAAAGGATGACAAGGAATCATTTTGTTTGACATGTGGGAGTGGGAAATCTGTTCCAGATCAAGAGGAGGCATTATGTGATGAACCTATTTCTCATCTAGTTTTATTTATTCTTTGATTTCTTTGATGAAGTTTCTGATTGCTGAATCAGGCATTTTATGGGCAAAGATGAAAAGAAGAAGAATCAGATCCAAGGGAGCATGGTAAACTAGGCACAAGTCTGTCCTTAGGAGTCTGTACAATACTGAATATAATTTCAAGGACTCAAGTCTTCTCTTGTAGTGAAGGTTTTTCATACCACAGATCTTTATTTAGGAATCTCTGTGTTTTTGAGTTTTTTATGTGCCTGGCTAGATACATGCCGAAGAGTGCATTATATTCTATAATTAGTCTGACTAAAACAAAAGTATAGTGAAATAATTACTTCCTTAGTTTTAGAAGAGGTGTCTAATTTGACAGTTAGTTGCAAAATGTAGAAGAATGTCTTAACAACAGTTGCCACAAGATGGTCAAAGGAGAGGGGTATATCAACCAAAGTGCCCAGATCTCTGATTACTAATTTGTATAGTAAACGGATATTTTCAATGCAATAGGATACAGAGGGTTTCTGCCTTTTGAAGGGAATGATGCTACATTTCTTGAATTCAGTTTCAGCTGTTTTTATAAGCACCAGGAATTGACTTTAGTTACTTAATTTTTGGGGGTACGTGTATCCAAAAGGGGGTTGACAACCATACCCATGTTGCAGTCATCAGCAAACTTTAAGCTCAGATCAGTGCTATCAGATTGGAAGTCCAAAAAAGATGTGCCAAACAGAAGGGAGCTCCAGTACTCATCCCTGAAGACACTACTGCTCACCTTCTTTCTATTTCTAAAGAAGCCACCTGCTTGGACAATGTGCATTCTAGGTTTAAGACTGTTGGCTATGCATCTCATTATGTAGTGATTTATGGTCAGATTAAGGTGGGCAGCATGAATGCTGTAACCACTGTGTACAGCCTGAAAAACCTTCTCAAAGAAGCTGACAAGATTATGCAGGCAGGTCCTGCCTTTTGCAAGCTGAATTGCAGTGAGGCAAGCTTAGTCAGATTGTTGATGCCATGATTTATGAGTTCAACGATGATGTGCTCCATGGCTTTACAGAAAAAACTCTTAAGACTATTGGAGTCTATGATGGTGTTATCCTTATGGACAGAAATTCCTACAGAAGTACACCAAGATTCAGGAGCATAACCTGTAGCAAGGCTTAGTTTAAGCAATTTTTTTAATATTTTATCCTTTGTTGAATGGGTTAGTCCCACATGGCTAGTAGCTTCTTTTCAGGGGACACCCAAGGTGGTATTTATATTACTATGGGAAATCTTTTCGATAAGTGCCATTGGATCTTTTACATCCACCTGAACTACCACCAACTTGGTTTAACATCCGAAGGACAGCACACTCAGGAGTACAGTATCCCCTTATGCTGCACTGCAATGTCAACAATTGATCTACCTAGTGTGGGAATAGAGCCCACAACCTCCTGCACTTAAGGTGAATGCTACCTGTTCCATCACTGACACTGTTGATTTGGGTGGGGGGGGGGTCAGCAAGTGCATGTATAACTCTGTTCATTAGACAACCTGATATGTTATCAGGGCCCCTAGAGGAAGTGTTCTTAGTCTTTCGGTACTTTAAGAACAAGTTCCTTAGTGATAATGGGGTTGGGTCACTGGAGATGTTTTGAGAGGGGATTATAGTTTCAGGGCAGACATTTCCTGCAAACTTCTTGCAATTTCATTTGAGTTTGAATGGGAGCCTTCATTATGGAAAAGTTCAAAGCAGTACTGAGAGTTATTTCTTAGTTTTCTGACACAGCTGAAGAAGGTCTTATATTATCCTTTGTTTCTGTTGTGAGTCTTAGTTCCTGTGATGCTTTGCTAGTCTTTATAGTTGTCTTCTGTTTTTAGAGAGGTTGTTAATACAATTCTGATGATTTCTTTTTTTTTTTTTTTTTTGCTCTACAAGGCAGTTTAATGAATGTCTTCCTTCTGTTATACAATTTGTTTATATTGGCAGTTAGCTAGGATATTTTATTTTTGAATTTACCACCATATTTGATTTTGAAAGAGACTACCAGGCCAGTACATTTATCTAAATGGGCATAAAAGCATTAGTGTAACTAGCTGAATAAACGGGATCAACAGTGTAGTTGACATGGGTAAATTCAGAGATTTCATCATAAAGCTGTATGAGGTTTGCCTTTTAAAAATTTCTAACAAGGGTGAAAACCATTACTGAGGGATTGAAACGTCTGAGTTTAAAGGTAAACAGATCATTGTTAGGTTTTATTAATAAGATTTGGCTATGGCAGGAGTGTAGACATGGACCAAGTTCATTTATCAAGAATGTTTATATACCCCTTGTTGTTTTCAGGGAAATCTGATCCAGAGGGTTTTTCTTTTCTGAATCCAAGAATCACTGAGCATACCCATCACTGGAAGTATAGGCTCTCTCTTTAATGGAAGGATAGTTAAAGTCACCATGGATTAAAGAGCTTGTGTTTATAGGGATATCCTCTAAGAATGTCAGAAAAGCCATTGGCTGTTGGGTAATCTCTCAGCCATCTAGGCAGCATGTTTTAGAGGAGTGAACCTTGGCAAGCACAGGCACAATTATCAAATAATTTTAGCAATGCCTCTTGAAGTGCCAGAAGTCAATGTAAAGCAGAGGACAAGAAATGAACCAGCCAATATTAATGCAGGAGACCTCACAAGTAGGGGGAGTACAAGTTATGCATGAACAATTATACTATGACTAGAAGTTTAACTATAATCTGCTGATGAAAAAGCAGACAGTGTGGCTTTTGTAGGGCTAACATAACAAACAGGTGTCATGGCATCCCGATGAGTAGCTGGGTCACAGAGACTGAGCCATATGGAGGTGATTAAGTTCACAGTAGGAAGCCCTAGGTACAGAGCACTACACTAGTCAAATTAGGAGGAAACCAGGGAGTGAACCACTATGGAAAGAGCAGCAGGAGGAATAAGCCGCTTTATGAGGGCAATGCTCATGAAGCAGATGCAGAAAATGTTGCCAAGAGCATAAACCTTATCCCTAACAGTTTATATATTTATTTATTTATTCTTATTTTGACATTTGTTAACCAAGTATGTCTGACTGAGCAAGAGCCCATTTTCAGGCTGGGGGAAAAGCCCCATGTTGATACAGATTCTAAAATTACAAGCAGAGGATAGCAGTAGTTACAAGACATTTTTAACATACATGAGTTTTTAAATACAAGATTGACACACTTAGATTAAAGGAACATGTCAGCTGGTGGCTGGTGCACACAGACTGAGCCATCTGGTGGTGGTTAAGTTCACAGTCAGGAATCCGTAGGTACAGGACACCACACTAGTCCAATTAGGAGGAAACCAGGGAGTGAATGACTACAGAAAGAGCAGCAGAAGGAATAAGCCGCTTTATGATGGCAATACTCCTGAAGTAGATGCAGAAAATTTTGCCAAGAGCAGAAACCATTTTGACAATTATTTGTCAAAAACAACACACAGATTATACACCTTTGGCATGAATTCCCATCTATTCACTGCAATATATGATGGCGGTGGCCAAGTCTAAAGCAGATGAATTCCTCAAAGCAACATGTGAAGTTGTGGCTATGATCTTTGAGGTATTGATGTTCAAATGACTGGATGCCATTTAATCATGGAGACACTACAAGATACCAAATTGATTTTTTAATGTCAGACACAGATTGCTGGGCTAAGGAGTCATAAAGCTGTGTTAGCAGCATAACTGTGGTAGTATAAACGTCTCCTTCATATAATCTTTTCAATGGGAAGCATGTAAACACTGAAGAATAATGGGCCCAATATGTGGCGTGTTATCGGTAAGAGTGTAGAAAGCAGAAGAGGTTACTCTTGGCACTGTACTTTGTGAATGTTAGGTTAGGTATGAGGCAAGCCAGCCCAGGACTGCATTTGTAAAACTACAGTAAGACTGCAGATCGTGTGGCAGATTACCATGATCTAATACATCAAGGGCATATGAGAAATGCAATAGGACAAGGAGAGAATAACAACATGGGTCCCTTGCCAAATGGAAATCATCAAAGATGTTAGTAAGGACAGTGGGTGCTGTGTCTACAAATAAAGCCAGATGGGAATAGGTTAGGTATGCTATTGTTTCATAAATAAGAATCCAACTGCCCATAAACCACCTTCTCCAAAACTTTACACAAAAAGAGGAAGTTGCTGTTAACTGTTTTATTGCTCAGATCATCAGTCTAAGCCAGCTCTTTTTTAGGATAGTAATAACTAAGGCATCCTTTAATACAGATGCAAGGACTTCATCCCATAGAGATGCAACAGCAATCAAGTTCATGAGTGGAAATAGCTCATCCTGACAAAACAAAACCATCACAATAGCTCAGAGATCCACAACACAGATAGGTCTAAACATGGATAAAACTTAAGAGATGAAATCATCATAACTGGATTGAAGGAAGACACACCAATTACTTGGACTTCCTTAGGCTAGCTGCATGACTGGCCAGCAGATTGTATGCAACGCTAACTAGATCAAGAAGAGTTTGGTAAAAAAAAAGCAAATAAATAAATAACAAGCAATAATATCATATTACATAGAGAAAAAAGCTTGTCAGTCTGGCCTGCACTGCTTCCTTACTGCTGGACATAATGGACAGTCAGTTTGCCATTTCAAAGAACTCTTGAGATAAGTATACGAACTTCCTTCAGGAAAGATCTGCCTGGTATGCTAGCCATTGTCCACGACAGGCATGTCACTGAGTCAGCCTAAGTGATGCCACTACACTCCAAGCTATACCCGTTCCTCCTCCTCAGTCATGGAGCTGAAGGTTAAACTAAGACTCCTGTGATCTGAAGTGAATTAGGCACACACACACACCTTGGTGGGTAAGGTGTCAAGAGTGACAATTAAATCCCCAATAATAGATCCTGCCAGCTTCTCTACATTTCCAGTACTGGGAATCTGGGTGGGCAGATTAAAATTCATGCTCTGTACTAATTCCCCTTTATGGAATTTCACCCTGGATGTGTCATTGTTGAACTAAAGAATGACATAGAGAGAACAATTCACAGGTTCTACTGACAATCAGTGATCATGCCCCAAGCATGAAGATCAAGTTCATTGTATGAACAAACAAAATAAGTAGCAGCAACATGAGAAATACCTTCAAAATGCAGAAGAATTCTTTTGCAAAAGCACTGACACCTTACTGGCTCTAACACTGAACTCACAAAGAATTAATCACCTAGGTGACATCAATAGAGTAAAACAAGGACATCTGAGAACTGTTGAAGGAATGTGATCTAAGAACCCAGCAGATAAAAAATGTACTCAAAGTGTTCTGCTTCTGTGTCAGATTTCAAGGAATTGATGCCAAGTATTTGTCTTCATAAATTCAAATAAATTAGCAATAAAAAATTGCAGCCCTCCCCTAGCCTGCTGTGCTCTATATACTGTACAATGGAAAAACTTAGAGGTATTAAGGGCATTCCATTATAAATATTGAGACTCTCACAACAGGTGAGATATAATGCCTGGCTTTCTGCATACAGACATAGTTAGAATAAAGGACCCTAGCTAGGGCTACTGCAGCACAATTCCCAGTTGTCTCAAACTTAATACAACAATAGTTCTGCATTTGTGAGGCTCTTTTCCATAGCGGGCATAAATGAGCACTGGGACTGGCCATGGGACAGATGAAATAGTCTTCTTAGAATAACAAAAATGGAAACTAGTTATGTGATTCTTCCATATGCCAATATTTAAATTATTTTAAAATATCTTTGGGGAGTTTTTTTTTGGGGTCAAATAGCCTGAACAGGTCCCAATCACAATGATAACAAAAAACATTGTTGGTAGAAATTAATTTAATAAAATAAAAAAATGTAAAAAACAGTAAGTTCAATTGCAGAAGGAATACAACCCAAAACTCTGTGGAAAATATTATGATTCTTGAAATAGAGTACTTCAAATGAATTATGTGTGTTTTTGAAAAAGAACAGCTCCTGTAGTACAAATAATCCTTAAAATAGCTCTTTCTGGAGAGGAAAAAACTGTTGAGGTAACAATATGAAATTAAATAAATTAATATTAGATATGTAAGCATAGTTAACCACAGATATCACATGCAAATAACAGTTTAAATAGCAGTATACTAACTTCTCATTTGGCCAATGTATCCAAAACTATTTAAATATGGTGTAGTTATATAAGAGAGTAATACCACTCTTAGTTGATTTGTTTCTTTTTTTTTTTGGATAACAATCAGGGTTTACAAAATAAATCGGAGCTTTTATGGCAAAAAAATAGATAAAAATGGGGAGGAGGAACCACACAGACTTTCAAAATGGCCAAGTGTTTGTGTGGCCTAGACATCAGGGTGAACAAGCTAATGCCATTCGTAATACCACTCATCAGGCACATGTCTCTGCTGGCTTAGAAGCTACCAATGATCCTATATCATCATCTCTAGATCTCCACCCTACGGTGCAGACAGTGACGGTTTCTAACCGGATTCGTGATTTGGACCCTATTGAGATCCAGAGTATGGACACACCACCACCAAATCAGGAAGCCCTGCTGAACCATCATTGTACAGGAGCCATATCCAAGAATAAGAATGTGAAAGATATGAAGAATCCCCCTTTTTTACCCTATCAACGGAAGTTTACCCCACAAGGGAGGGGGCGTTCCAGCAGCAGGGGAGCGAGAAAACGCAAATATTCTGTCGAACGGAACATGTCCAACAGAAGGACAAGGTACTGACTCTGGTGTTTAATTTTTCTAATGTTGCTATTGATCCAGCTGTATTCAGCCTTCTTAACAGAGGCCTTTCTTTTATTCCTGCTGCCAGAGCCTTACTAGAAGATACACTACTGGACTTGAGACTCTTCTGTAGACGTGTTAGTCTTAAACTCTTTTTTGCGAATAATGATAGCAGTATTAATTCAAATGAACCACTACATATTTTCAAGAAAAAGAGTACCTTTTCACCCCCATTACAACCAATGTTACAATGTTTTTTGGATCTTTGTGAAAATGATTTATATATGTTGTTTTCCTCAAAACATAACAGGAAAGGGAGGTTTTATAATCTCAATAGAGAAGAAAATTGTGCCCTAACTTGGCTTAAGGGCAATGATAAATTAGTTGTGAAACCTGCAGATAAAGGGGGGGGGGTAGTATTAATGGACTCAGAGGATTATAAGAAGTGCATGTTTGAACTGTTATCTGATCATAACACGTATACTCGTATTTCCATACACCATGTGTCTACCATTGTGAACAATGTTAAGGATAACATCTATGATCTACTGCTATGCAGGCAGATCAGTTTAGAGTTATATGAGTATCTGTTGCAAACTGACCCGATTATACCCATTCTTAAGGGCCTCCCGAAGGTCCATAAGGAGACATGGCCCATTCCCATGAGACCCATTGTAGCAGGTGGGAGTTGGGTTACGGCCCATATTTCTACCTTTCTTGAGAGTATTTTACGTCCAGTCGTAGATAGCTGTAGTAATATACTTAGGGATACCTACCAACTACTTGAGACCCTGAAAAGTGTACGTTTAGAGAAATCTAGGGGAAGTTACCTACTTGTAACCATGGACGTTGAGAAACTTTTTACATCTATCCCCAATGAGGTAGGCATTCAATATATTAGAGAACTACTACACAAGGAAACTCAATTCTCCACTGATAGAATCACTTTGGTTACGCAATTGTTGGACATAGTTCTTAGCAATAATGTTTTCATGTTTGGAGATGAGTTCTTCCTGCAGGCATGGGGGGTAGCTATGGGGACCCCCTGTGCCAACACATATGCTAACCTCGTAGTTTATTGGTGGGAGAAACAGTTTCTATTTGGTCATACATCCTTTAACCAGGTTAAATATTATAAAAGGTTTGTGGATGATATACTTCTAATTTGGGAAGGACCCAGGACAGATTTCTTAGTATTATTGGAACATCTGCATACTACCACCAATTTTTTGAAGTTTACGGTAGAGAGCTCCCATTACCAGGTAAATTTTTTAGATGTTACGATACGCTTAACTGATGAAGGACTCATTACCACTACATTGTATAGGAAAACTGCTTGGAGAAATGCTTTGCTGGCTGCTGATAGCATGCATCCAGCATTTACCTTTCGTGGGATAGTAACCAGTCAGTTCACCAGGGTATTCAGACTCTGTCAGAATGTGAAAGATTTACATGAAGAATCCACCAAGTTAGAATATCTGTTTAATGAAAGGGGCTATGATATGCAGATGGTTAGAGATATCAGGAGAAAAATTATTGGTGACATAGATTCTGCCAACATTTGTGAGTCACATACAACCCATGGGTTTAGAAATAAAGTCCCTGTGGATTTGACTCGTGATGGTAATACCTTACAATATGTCATTAGATATACCAGTGAAGTTGAAAGTATTAGATGTATCATCAGAAGAAACTGGAATGTTCTCACTGGGAACAAGCAGATCAAGGATATAGTGGGTTCTTCACCCAGATTCTGTTACAAAAACAGTGATAATTTAAGGAAACAACTATGTAATGATCAACATATTACTAATGTAAGCAAACCCACATGTCTACTCTTGGGTGATATAACAACTAAAGGGACTTACCCTTGTCTACATTGTCCCAGATGTAATAGCCTTAGTAAAACGCAGGAATTCAAGCACCCGTGCATGGATATAACTTTTAAACCTAAATTTTATGCAGATTGCAATACAAAAAATGTTGTTTATTTGGCTACTTGTCTTTTCTGCTCAGCCTTTTACGTAGGCTTAACTAAGAGGAGATTGCGTGATCGCATTTATAACCACCTCTATGAAATTAGAAGACAAGATGAGACCAATGCCTTGGCTAAACACATACAAGAATATTCCTCCCATTGTTTTGCCTTTAGAGTCTTACAGATTATTAGACCCACAGCTAGGAGAGGTAGCAATGAACACATGCTAGCCAAGGCTGAGTTACACTGGATACTCAAGTTAGCAGCACACCTTCCCCCGGGCCTGAATAGCTACATACCTTTAAAACCTATACTACTTGAACGCAGATAGGATTGCATAAGTTTACTATATTTTATCTCGTTCCTAAATATGTAGGGTTCTCTTACCATTATACTGTTTGGACATGATGGCTTTAACATTTATATTCTTGTATGACTTTGTCTATTTTTTAGCCATGGTCTGAGGGTGCTCCCATTCCATTAATATCCCCTTTTTTGAGGTTTACCCAGTACATATCCTATGTTTATTAATATTAGCTTGTCTTATGGCATGAACATTATCTCTAATATAGAGGAATTACTCACTGGTATCATTTTTCTGTAACTTTTGATTTTATATCCACATTTTCCATACTTAATGATTCCTCTTTATAAGTCTAATATAGAACAGCATGAAGATATGAGGTTTTATGCATGCATCTTAATGTCTCTTAGTAGGCACATCGCAGGGTGGTTTCTAGCCTATGTTGGCCTGATACACTTTTAATCAGCATAGACAGGTCACCCTTTATATTTATTCAAGCTATTGCTTTATTTGACATTCAGAGAGGTCTTATAGTCTAGCTGCTAATATGATGAGCTTGGATTCACCATATATACAGGCTCTCATGCTTGTTTGCACATATCTTTTATGGTTGTGTATATATTTTATACATACCGTATGTATTTTCTCATTTTTCTCATTTTATTAGACATGTATTTAGTTTATATGTTCATAGAAGGGAGGCATTTAGTTATGGTATTTGAACCAATGCCCCTT
This sequence comes from Protopterus annectens, assembly GCF_019279795.1. Taxonomy (NCBI): domain Eukaryota; kingdom Metazoa; phylum Chordata; order Ceratodontiformes; family Protopteridae; genus Protopterus; species Protopterus annectens. Next base: position 1,331,690,591 of record NC_056735.1, read on the forward strand.
TCATTGATATGATTAAGTTTCAAGCAACTTCGGCAGTTGTTATAAACACAGTTTAATGCTTGTAAAGTTATGTATACTCTAGGCATTAGGACCCAGAAGAAGCCTTGTCTTCTTCAAGTCATCCTTCAGAAGCATGTGATTCTCTGTATAGCTACGAACGCTTTTGGATGTGTACTATACACAAAGTAGAAATGGTTTGTAAACATATACTTGGTTTTGGATCGTGAAATGTTCTACTGAGGCAAAGTAAGCTCTATTTTTATGTTGTACGCTTGGTCGTAGATTTTCAGCGTTCCTCATGTCTATTTTGATATATTCACGCTAGTGAGCAGTGAGTTGTTTTATTTAGTTTTATTATGCTGAACACAGCAATGGCTGTTATGCTTGACGAAAATGAAGGTCAGCATAATACTGAACTAAAATGTATATCTGATGTTGCAGAATTCTTTGGAGCTGTTTTTAGGTGAATTTTGTTGTTTGATTTGAATGATGGTTATGATTCATTATTACATTGCTATGTGCATAATTTATATGAACAGTTTTAGGTAATGCATTTTAAACTGTTTTTTAAACTGTTTTTTAAACTGTTTAGATTGTTTTTTGTCTCCATGACTACTAATTTATAATTGATTAATTGCATTTGTATGTTTAATGAGCCCGCCCAAAAGCTGTATATAAGCATTACAGATTTCATTTTGAATTGATATCTGAAGAAGCATAGCTTGGCTATGCGAAAGCGCTCATTTCATGTTATTTGAATAAAAGTTCTTGCTGTTTTTGAAAGATTGCCTATGGTCATTACTTGGGAGTTGCTGTAACCTATGTCCTGCTGATATTCGTGGTGGCTGCTTTCACATTTTTACAGCTTTTTCTTTCTTTTGTTTGGTGAGAGCACCTTCAGCTGTGAGTAGTATTCCTGGTACTGTTAAAATAAAAAAATGTAAAAAACAGTAAGTTCAATTGCAGAAGGAATACAACCCAAAACTCTGTGGAAAATATTATGATTCTTGAAATAGAGTACTTCAAATGAATTATGTGTGTTTTTGAAAAAGAACAGCTCCTGTAGTACAAATAATCCTTAAAATAGCTCTTTCTGGAGAGGAAAAAACTGTTGAGGTAACAATATGAAATTAAATAAATTAATATTAGATATGTAAGCATAGTTAACCACAGATATCACATGGAAATAACAGTTTAAATAGCAGTATACTAACTTCTCATTTGGCCAATGTATCCAAAACTATTTAAATATGGTGTAGTTATATAAGAGAGTAATACCACTCTTAGTTGATTTGTTTCTTTTTTTTTTTGGATAACAATCAGGGTTTACAAAATAAATCGGAGCTTTTATGGCAAAAAATAGATAAAAATGGGGAGGAGGAAAGTAGGAAGGTGGCACCCATTGCAGTATGGATTGAGAGGTCTGGGAAGTAGAAGAACCTCCACATCTGAAAAGAAGTACAACATCTGAGAAAAATGCACATAAATATAAACAGTGCTAGTTTGTGATAAATAAAGTCCCATTAAATTGAAACAGGATATTTGTAAGGAATAAGATTTCAAGTTTTATTTACAGTCTGATGATAGCACATACCAGAGAGTATTAAGACATGAGGAGCCTGTGTTTTGGAGTGTCATATTTCAATTAAGAAATGGTTGCCCCAGTAAACAAACAAACTGAAAAAGTATAGAAATCAGTACTTATTGAAAAACAACAAAAGAATCCATCTGATGTGACTGAGTTAGTATGTCTCTCTCATACACACACACACACACACACACACACACACACACACACACGCATGCACGCACACACACACACACACACACACACACACACACACACACACACACACACACACACACACACACAGACACACACACACAGACACACACACACACACACACACACACACACACACACACACACACACACACACTCACAAAGACGTTTTTTTTTTCAGGTGAGGTAGTATCATTATTTTACAGCTGCATGACCATCATATAGAGGAAGCATAAATGTGGTGTAGTTAGTCATCATGTTAAACATTCATCAACAAAGAAAGTGTCCAGCTAAAGGTAGGCTCATTTTATGCTGTATCTGCAGCTTCTTTTTATATCTCCCTTCAGCATGACATGCGACTATGGCAGTGAATATCAGGCAGCTGCTAGTCCATTTATTAATTTATCTTGTTGATTAGGTAGATCTCCTTGAGTCTATGTGACATGCATCCCCTAAGTACAGCAAAGCTGGAAACACTAGGTATGTTTACAAATGAATTTATGTGTGTAAGGAAAGTTTGATAATCAAAGAAAGTTATCATAGGAGGTTACTAGGCTATTGGCCCTGAGGCCCTTATAAGCCTAGCCAAGAGTTTAGCTGATGTTTAGACAAATCAGCACCCAATACCCCTGACCAGCAGGGACATGGGTGGAATCCCTGGGGTATATTTTCTGTTTCCCATCCAGTTATCCTGGTTGTGCTTAAAAACAGGTAAAGAGGTACTCTGCTTGATGTGGAGAGGGAGTCTATTCCATAGATGGGGGAGTCTCTGGGGCACAAATCTGTCCCGCCAACAAGTCATGTTGATGTCACAGACCAGGTTGAGACTACAAGTGCGAGTTACTTGAGTGGAGCTTGACTTGGATATGCAGTAGTCTCATCAATGTGGGGTCCGTGATCCCCTTGAATGCCAGACAGAGGTCACCTCTGAGGAGTCTGTATGAAACCAAGTAGAGGGATAGGACTTTTAGCCTATCTGTGTATGGCAGATGTTTGAGGCCCTGGATTCTCCTGCTGAGGAATATCTGTGGTCTCTTCAGCTGCTGCATGTGCTTAGTGAGGTGCATGCTGAAAGAGGCATTGTACTCAATAATGGGCCTTATAAGGGAAGAATACTGGGATGTTATGATCTCCTTGTCCCTGGATAACACACCCTTACTTATGAGGTGGGCCATGTAGAAGGCTTTCCATATAACAGAACATGGTGGTCAAAAGTCAGGTTGCTATCAACCTGGGTGCCCATATCCCTCAAGACTGATTGAGTGTTTAGGACATTATTATTAATATGATAATTTGTGGGATGTCACTCTCCACAAAGGGGATGATGATCCATTTTTTGGTATTCAGCTTGAGGCCATGTTTCTGGCACCAGTCATTTGTCTGAGTGAGTCCCTGTTGGAGGATGTCCACATCACTAGGGGAATTGATGACAGCACCCAGCTTGCAGTCATCTGCAGACTTGGTCAGCCATAGCCTACTGGTTTTGGCCTGCACCTCAGAAAAGTATACCCCAAATAACAGAGGCCCCAAAATTGAACCCTGGGGTACGCCACTTTTTACAGGTCTACTGCTTGAGGTGGATTCCCTTATTTTGACTACGTGGGTTCTATCAGTGAGCCAGTTTGCTACCCATCCGGTAACATATGGATTGATGCCTAGCTGAGAGAGTTTATCTATTATATCTGAGTGAGGAATAGTGTCAAAGGCTTTGGCCAGGTCAAGGTAGGCAGTATGCACCGTCTTCCCCTCGTCTATGGCTTTGGTGATTGTCTCAAAGAAGTCGACCAAATTTAGCAGATATGACCTCCCCTTGACGAAGCCAAACTGTGTGGGATCAAGTGTTTGAAGGTTGCCAATGTCTTTGTTAATAAGGTCTATGACAATTTGTTCCATGGTCTTGCAGATCAGGCTAGTTAGGCTGATGGGTCTATAATTTACCAGATCGATGGACACTCCACCTTTCTGTAAAGGGATGACAGTGGCTGTCCTCCACTCAGCTGGGATGAAGCCAGTACTCAAGCTTTGGTTGAATAGGGTGCCTACTGGTGCTGCAAGTTCCTGTCTGAGTTCACATAGGATGCAGCCTGGGATGTAATTGGGTCCCATGGAGGCTGTATTTTTTGCCTTTGAGAGAGCAGTGATGACCTGTACCCTAGATATAAGGGGAAGAGGGCAAGTACTGAGAATGTCCTAATTTACTGATAGGGGCAACAGAGGGTTAAAGTTTTCACTAAATCTGTCGGCCATCAAGTTTGCTATATCTATCATGTGTATATGTGGTGTCCCTGACCACCAGTTCTGAACAGATCTGGGTGCTTCCTTTGAGACTGTGGACATATGTGAAGAAGGCCTTATGATTGTCAATAGTAGATGTGGCCAATTTGGACTCAAAGTTTGCTTTGGAGGATTTCACTAGTGCTCTTATTTGCTTTTTCAGGCTAAGGAGACATTGCTTCCAATCAGGCATCTGCTCCTTCTTGGTCTTGGACAGCATTTTTTTTTCCTTTTGTTATAGAGTTTATTTATTGCAGATGTTCACCAGACAGGTTTACTCTTCCTTGAGGAGGATGATTTCATCCTGTCTGGTATTCCTGAGTCCATGCAGCTATATAAACGCTCATACAGTACTTTGTTGTAGGTTTGGACATATGTGCCAGTTCCTGTGGTGGGGGAGGGGCTGTGAAGCTGTTTATGCCTTCCCTTAGGAGGTTGTAATCAGCTTTGGAAAAGTTTTTTTGTTTGACCCTAGCTGCTTTGTGATTGGATCTTACCAGGGATGATGACACTGTAGGGATGCTGCAGTGGTTACTCATGTTGGTGAATACCAAGTCCAAGATATTTTCACCTCTTGCGGGGGGTGTCAACTAACTGGTCCAAGGCATTTGCATTGACAAAATCAAGCAATCTGTGGGAATTTGTGTTTTGGTATGAGTATCTCTTCCAATCTATGGTTGGATAGTTAAAGTCGCCCAGGATCAGGGTAAAGGGTTGAATCCTGATATAGTCGAAGAGGTCTAGATAGGTGGAGTGGGCATCTTGAGTCAGAGTTGGAGGCCTGTAGTTAGCTATGATTTGAATAGGGGTCTTGTCAATTGTTAACTGCACCTGGAGTATTTCCTGTGCATCATACTGTTTGACCAGCCTAGAGGTGTGTATGTCTTTTATATATACTGCAACTCCACCTCCTTTTGTTTTTCTGCCCACGGTTTGGGGTCTAAATGAATGATAGGATGAGTAACCTGGTATGGCTGGGGTGCTCTCCACAGCTTTGAACCAGGTTTCTGTGACTGCACAAATGTCAGCTTCTTCCAGCGTTAAGAATGCTTGCAATGAATGCAGTTTCATGTTTAGACTCCTAGCATTTAGCAGCATGACCTTTAATTTACGTTTTGATGAAATTTTCATGTTGGTAGTTTTGACCTCATGGCATCGCCTAAAATAGGCACTATGGGGGAGGCAAGAGCCTTTGCTAGGAGCCTGAAGCCCAAGGGAGACAGATGAAGGCCATCTCTGGCAAAGCATCGAGGCTTGTCAGTCATGTCATCCCAGGCTGTCAGGTACTGGATCCCTTGGAATAATACCAGAAACTATGCCAATTGTTAAAGTCAGTCATTTTCCTTTTGTAGTGAGGCATCATTCTGATTGACGGTAGAATGATGCTTAAGGCTAGCTGTCTGGGACACATACTAAGTGAGCTCGATCATGCCTCTCTTCGTATTGTCCAGGGAGGTATGTTTCAAGTCATTCACTCCAACATGGACTATGACAGAGTCATAACAGTACCTGTTGAGAGACTTGAGTGCATTGGTGATATGGCAGATTCTGGCACCCAACAAACAACTAACCATGACTTTCTCCTTATCCAGCCTGGTGAGGGGCACATCTGTGTGTCTCACAAATTGAGACACCTATGACTAATATGTTGGATTTATGTTTAGGCCTTAGTGGCTAGGAGTCACAGGTATGTGGACTATGTGGGGCTTGTGGTCTGCTGGGCAGTGGAGTTTGCATGTATTTATGCCTCGGAGTTGTCTTTTGTTTGGGTATGCCTTTGTTGAGGACCTCCACATATGTGGGGGTGTGTTGTGTAGGCGTGGGTGGTGTTTGAGGTGTGGTGTTCATGTTGCCAACCTTCTCAGTGCCAGATACTGGTTTGTGGGGGAGAGAGCAATGACACTAGGTGCTTGATGTAATTGCATCTCTCACAAATTGTGTTCCTAGGTGGTAGTAGTAGAGGGTTGTCCATGTGCATGAGGAAGTTGCTACAGTGTCTCAGGATCCCCATATCAACAAGACTGGCAGGAGAAGATGTAGGAAATTGTCCATCCATATTTGTCAGAAACTGAAAGAGATAAGAGGGTAAAGGGAAGAAGGGCTAGGAGTAGTACTATTAGATGATAACACAAGGGAAAACTTTTAGCTGGAATACCTCAAAAAGGGTTAAAAACATGCATCTGAAGCTCTGTATGCAGCAGACCTGTATCTAGACTATGCCATTCAATTTTAAGGTTAAGAACTTAGTAAGTAAAAACTCACAATGAAGAACAGATTAATCACTTATAGTCAAAAGAACACAACTCGCAGCACGAAAAAATACAGTTAAACAACGAAATGCATGTAAAATGCAGTTAAACAGTAATGAATTTCAGTAGATAGCAATGAAATATAGTTAATCAGTAGTTGCTTTTGAAACAGTAGCTCACAATCACAACAGTAACAGACAGCACAAACAAAGCAGCGATTCAGTAGAATACTGTCATCAATTTAGTGAGGCTACCAACAAGCAGTAATAAATACTGCAAACATAAATGATGTAGAAAGAGGTACATTTTTTTTAGTAGAAAGTGAAGAGACAGAAAATAATAAGATAATTCAAGGTTCAGCATCTAAAGGGTGGGCCTTTACTAAGTTCTCACTATAAACAGTAGAATGAGCTGATGCAATGTGACTGGGGGGAGTGTCCAGTATCAACTTTATAATAGAGACGGGCAACTCATAGCTACCAAGATTGAAGACCACCACAGCAGCTGGACGGGTGGGTGGAACAAAAACAGTTGAGCAGATTACACAGATATACAGTAAAACAGAAGTGCAGAAAGTTGAAAATAAGCACTTAACTTTTTCCAATATCACAGCAGAACAAATGGCTGAAGGCCAAAAACTGCAGCTTTGAACAGCTTGAGCAAACAAGTACAACTGGCTTAAAACACTGGCTATTAAAGGCAGAGAAAAGAAACCAGCCCAATTACCCAATCAGATATCAGAGTTGCAGGAAAGCTTCTAGCTAAATCAAACCAGACTAAATTATTTCTGCCACAAAGAAAACAGCTAGGCCTCTCTAGATAAAAGATTTCACTACAAGCTCCAAAGGGTACAAACAGTAGCAGATATTCAGCTCTAACAGACAACAAAAAGGAGACTAAAAACAGTTGCACAGATTACAAAAAAAACAATTGTACAGATTTCACAGATATACAGTAAACAGAAGTGCAGAAAACAGTTGAAAACAAGCATCTTTATCCAATATGGAAACATAAGAACACTATGTGCATCTCATTGTCCTAAGTATTACATTTAACAAACAAGCACATCAACATCATCACCTGGTCATATTATATATATATATATATATATATATATATATATATATATATATATATATATATATATATATATACAATGCATGACTTGGCAAAGGATCTACTATGAATCTTCAAACAATAAGCCCAATGCCCAGCAGCAAACCAGGAAAATCAAATCTGTCAAAACATGCACCCAACAAAACTGTGCACAACATATCTATAAAAGTGTTATTTGCAAGGAGGGTTTAATCTGTTCATGTAGATAATTCATGTCTCACAACCCACAGAAACATCATGTAAAGATTCAAAGCAGCTTTCAGAACTGTGCTGTTATGACAGAGCCAGTGTATGTAAAACCATTCCTGAAAAATGTGAGTTTTGAGTTGTTGAGACTGTGGAGCTAGCTTTCCAGGAGTTACCATTCCTCATGTGGTAGTCATCTCCTTAGCAGAGTTTTACTTGAAAAGTCTTTTACCATCTCAAGACATGCAGAAAGGTGAGGTGAAACACGCACACAAGAGAAGTTTTTTTCTGGAATTTTTCAAGCTTAAGCTCCACAAAATATTATTACACTTATAGTCTCTTTGTGATTTTAGTGTTTTTGCTCACAATATTCTTTACAGTTTAAGGTATACTTGTTGACTCTGTGTTTTGAAAATTTGCCTGGCTGATTAAGTATCTGACTGCACCCCGTTCTAGTTATTCTAAGTGTTTTTCCATGTGATTTTTCACTTTTTACCACTTGTCTTTACAATAAAATGCAGTTCAGTTAAAATACCTGATTTTGTGCATTGCTCAATAGTCTAGTTGTCTTTTGAAATTAACAGAGCCACCATTTTGTTACACTGAGAGTTCTCCTTTATTATTCATAAGAGAACTTCTCCATCTAGATAATAGAAGTGCTTTTCCTGTAACTTACTTACCTTTTCCTGCTTTTACAACTTAATATTAAATTAAAGTACAGTTTTTGATTGGTTTTCTAATCAGGGTACAAACGTGAGAGCAGTAGTGATTATTATGTACTGCTGTTCTTGACTGGTAGACATTACTGGCTGGAGCTCTGTTTTCTTATTTGTTCTTTGACTTTTCTACTTGGCTTAACACTGGGTGATGGCACTTCAAACAGTGCCATGTAACTCTGTACTTGGCAGATGCAGGCACTATGATTTTTAATATTTGAACTTTTTCTAAGCTAGGCATAAACTAAACTGCAATTGAACATAGTGGTGAGTTTTCTTTCTTCAAAGGTGGTCTGAGGAATCTATGTGCCCATTCATTTCCAAAAGATAAAGTTTTAGGTAGATTTAATGTTTTATGTAGCCAGGTTGTAAAGGAGATTATTATATTGTCTTCCTCATACGTTTCAGGTATACCATAAATTCTAATGTTATTTTATCTCAGTCTATTTTCTAAATCATCAACTTTATCTGTGAGACAGTTATTTTGTTTTAAAAGACATTCAGTCTGAGAGTCACCTTCATTTATTCTTCCTTCATGATTATTTAAAGCTTCTTCCATACTGTTGATTTATGCACTTTATTGTTTCATAAGAATTTCTAAATGTTACATCTTCATTCTGGTCTCTTCTTTGAAACTTTTTATTTTGGCATCCAGTTGGTCCATTTTAAGTAATACATCCTGTATACTAGATATTATTGACTGGATGTCTTTTTTAACATAAGAATCCCAAGTAGTGTTTCCTTAGTGGCTCATGTTGAAGTCTCATCTCTCTCTTGAACAGTTGAAATTCTGATAGGAAAATTATAGCTTTTGTAGAACATGAAGCCATAAATCTTTTCCCTGAAAATTAGTGAATGAAATTAGCTAACAAGTATCTACAAATGTTAATGTTTTTATTATATTTTCTGTCAGAAACACAGCCACTGGGGATGCACAAGCCAATGTATTTCTTCGTGCCAGTCCTAAGCCCAGATAAATGGGAAGGGCTATGTTAGGAAGGGCATCTGGTGTAAAGTTTTTGCCAGATAACATATGCAGACAACAATACTGATTTCCATACTGGATCGGATGAGGCCTGGGTTAACAATGACTGCCACCAGTACTGTTAGCCAATAGGGTGCTGGTGGAAATTGGGCTACTGTTGGCCGAAGGAGAAAGAAAAAAAGAGGAGGAGGTAAATGCCCAGAGAAGGAGGAGAAGAGGAAAGTTAGGAGAGTGGAAGTGAGGGTAGGAACTTTGAATGTTGGTAGTATGACTAGTAAAGGGCAAAAGCCAGAGGATATGATGGAGATAAGGAAGGCTGATATATTGTGCATGCAGGAGACCAGATGGAAAGGAAGTAAGGCCAGATGTATCAGAGGTGGGTTCAAATTGTTCTACCATGGTGTGGCTGGGAGGAGAAATGGGGTGGGGGCTATCCTGAAGAAAAAGTATGTCACAAGTGTTTTAGAGGTGAAAAGAGTATCAGACAGAGTGATATTTATGAAGCTAGAAATTGATGTTGTGATGATGAATGTTGTTATTGCATATGCTCCATGAGTTGGGTGTGTGATGGAAGAGAAAGAAAAATTTTGGAATGAGTTGGATGAAGTGGTGGAGAGTGTGCCCAAGGGTGAGAGAGTGGTGATTGGAGTGGATTTCAATGGGCATGTTGGTGAAGGAATGGAGGGGATGAAGAGGTGATAGGTAGGTATGGTGTTGAGGAGAGATATTTAGATGGCCAAATGGTAGTGGATTTGAGAAGGATGGACATGATTGTGGTGAATACGTATTTTAAGAAGAGGGAGGAGCTTAGGGTGACATACAAGAGTGGAGGAAGATGCACACAGGTGAATTATATCCTATGCAGGAGGGCCAGTCTGAAGGAGACTGGAGATTATAAAGTGGTGCCAGGGAAAAGCATAGTAAGGCAGCATAGGATGGTGGTCTGTAGGATGACGATAGAGATCAAGATTGAAGAAGAGGAGAGAGAGGGCAGTGCCAATGATCAAATGGTGAAAAATTAAAAGGGATGATTGTGAGATGGAGTTAAGGGAAGAATTAAGACAGGTACTGGGTGGCAGTGAAGAGTTACGAAATAGCTGGGCAACTGCAGCAGAGGTGGTAAGGGAGACGGCTAGAAAGATGCTTGGTGTGATATCTGTACAGAGGAAGGAGGACAAAGATACCTGGTGGTGGAATGAGGAAGTACAGGAGAGTATACAGAGAAAGAGGCTGGCGAAGAAGAAATGGGATTGTCAGAGAGATGAAAAAACTAGACAAGAGTACAAGGAGATGAGGCGTATGGCAAAGAGAGAGGTGGTGAATGCTAAGGATAATGTGTATGGAGAGTTGTATAAAAGGTTGGACACTAAGGAGTGAGAAAAGGACTTGTACCAATTGGCTAGACCAAGGGACTGAGCTGGGAAAGATGTGCAGCAGGTTAGGGTGCTAAAGAATAACAAAGGAAATGTACTAACAGGTGAGGAAAGTATGTTGAGCAGATGGAAAGAGTACTTTGAAGGGCTGATGAATGAAGAGAATGAGATAGAGAGAGAGAGAGAGAGAAGGTTGGATGATGTGGGGATAGTGAATCAGGAATTGCAACGAATTAGCAAGGAGGAAGTAAGGACAGCTATGAAGAGGATGAAGAATGGGAAGGCTGTTAGTCCAAATGACATACCTGTGGAAGCATGGAGCTGTTTAAGAGAGATGAAAGTGGAGTTTTTAACCAGATTGTTTAGCAAAATCTTGAAAAGTGTGAGGATGCCTGAGGAGTGGCAAAGAAGAGCACTGGTATCAATTTTTAAGAATAAGGGTGATGTGCAGAGCTGTAGTAACTGCAGAGGGATAGAACTGATCATCCACAACATGAAGTTATGGGAAAGAGTAGTGGAAGCAAGGTTAAGAAGGGAGGTAATGATTAGTGAGTAGCAGTATGGTTTCATGCTGGGAAAGAGCACTACAAATATGATGTTTTCTCTGAGGGTGTTGATGGAGCAGTACAGAGAAGGTCAGAAGGAGTTGCATTGTGTCTTTGTGGACTTAGAGAAAGCATATGAAAGGGTGCCTAGAAAGGAATTGTGGTATTGCATGAGGAAGTGAGAAGTGGCAGACAAGTATGTAAGAGTGGTGCAGGATATGCACGAGGGTAGTGTGACAGTGGTGAGGTCTGCAGTAGGAGTGACAGATGCATTCAAGGTGGAGGTGGAATTTCATCATGGATCAGCTCTGAGCCTTTTTCTATTTTTAATGGTGTTAGACAGGTTGGCAGATGAGATCAGACAGGTGTCTCCGTGGACTTTGATGTTTGCAGATGATATTGTAATCTGTAGTGAGAGTAGGGAGCAGGTTGAGGAGACCTTGGAGAGGTGGAGATATGCAAAAAAGAGTAAAATCCCATGATTGGAGGAACTCCGTGGTCAGCCTCAGTAAGAAGCTGAGATCCCTCATAAAATCCTCCAAAGCTAGTTACGAAAACAAAATCGCCACTGATTCTAAAGACATCCACAAAGCATTCTATAGCTATGTCAAGAATCTCAATGGCAACACTCAGATCTGCTCTGAGTTACAGCACAATGGTACTAAATATACAGAACCAACTGATACTGACAACATCCTGGCAGATAGGTTCAGTGCTAACTCTATCCCTCTCTCATCCTCTAAAGGGCTCATCTCTATACCTGAAGAATGCAAAGTTCCTGTAATCACGGATGCACAGGTAAAAAACACACTCTCCAAAGCCAAGAACACAGCATCCATGGGACCTGACAAGATTCCAGGCTGCGTTCTACATGAACCAGAGAACGAACTGGCACCCCACCTAAGTGCCATGTTTAATCATAGCCTCACCTCAAGCTTTGTGCCCACTGAATGGCACACAGCAACGGTTATCCCACTCCACAAAGGGGGAGCCACCACGGACCCCGGGAACTACCGCCCCAATAGCCTGATGAGCCTGGTCTGCAAGGCTTTGGAATGTATCATCATGGAACTTATAAACAATGACATTGGTAATCTCCAAACTCTGGACCCTACCCAGTTCGGGTTTGTAAAAGGCAGATCATGTCTTCTAAACCTGACAGACTTTTTTGAAGCGGTCACCAAAGCTGTACATGAGGGTAAGGTGGTTTACACAGCCTATCTAGATTTTGCCAAGGCTTTCAACACCACCCCCTCTCTGGAATTATAGATAAACTCACTAAACTAGGTATAAATCCCTATGTCACAAGATGGGTTGCCAACTGGCTCACTGACAGAACCCACACTGTGAAAGTAGCAGACACTAAATCCAACTTCAGACCAGTGACAAGTGGTGTACCACAGAGTTCAGTCCTAGGTCGTCTCCTGTTTGTTATCTACTTCTATGAAGTACAGGCTAACACAGAAGGTCTTTGACTAATAAAGTTTGCAGATGACTGCAAACTAGGAGCCATAATCAAAACTCCTAACGATGTGGACATCCTACAAAACAGCCACACTGACACAGATGCCTGGTGTCAAAGCCATGGCCTCAAGCTCAATGCCAAAAAGTGCATTGTCATCCCTTTTGGTAAAAACTCTGTACCCATGAACTACCACATAGGTGGTAGTCTACTTAACACCGAAAGTGTGATAAGATACTTTGGGACACAGGTGGACAGTAGTCTCACCTTTGATAATCACATCACCACAGTAGTCAGAAAATCCTTCTATTTGGCACACCTCATCACAAAAGGTTTCTCATCCAGGAAAAAAGAAATCATTGTTCCCCCTCTACTCATCACTTATTAGACCCATTATAGAGTACAACGTCCCTTTTGGAATGTACCTCACACGACATCTACAACAACTGGAAAGGCCACAGAAATACTTTACAAAGAGGATTACCGGCCTAAATAGATGCCCTACGCAGACCGTCTCAAAAATCTCCAGATTTACTCTGTTGCATATCACTTACTCAGAGGCGATCTCTGCCTAACATACAAAGCTATGTCAAACCCAGAGCTGTTGGACATGCTCCACGTAAAGAAATCCCAATCCCTCCCAGCTACACGCTCTAGGGACCTAAACCTTGTCACCACAATAAACAGAACATGCTGGAGGGATAGATTCCTGTCCCATAGACTTCCCATACTCTGGAACAAACTACCTATCTATATCAAACAAAGCTCCTCATTAGAACTCTTCAAGAAAAATCTTGATGATTGGATGGGAGATACAAAATTCACCCCGAGGATCACTTCTGTGTCTCTGCTTGATAGGGACATAGGAAATTAATTTTCTTAGGTGGCAAAAGCCAGGGTACCATTTGGCTAGGCTTATATAGGCCCTAGGGCCAATAGCCTAGTACCTACCTATGAACCTAGAGAGGAGAGAAGGTCAGAAGGACTAAGGCAGATATATATCTATGTGAATGAGAGGGAGGACAGCAGAATAGTGAGGATGCAAGGAGTAGATTTGGTGAAGACTGATGAATTGAAATACTTGGGATCAACAATTCAGAGAAATGGTGAGTGTGGAAGAGAGGTGACGAAGACAGTGCAGGCAGGGTGGAATGGGTGGACAAGGGAGTCAGGAGTGATTTGTGACAGACGGGTACCAGAAAGAGTGAAAGGGAAGTTCTACAAGGTGGTAGTGAGACCAGCTATCTTATATGGGTTAGAGATGGTGGCACTGACAAAAAGACAGGAGTCAGAGCTGGAGGTGGCAGAGTTAAAGATGCTAAGATTTGCATTGTGTTTATGATGAGGATGGACAGGGTTAGCAATGAATATATTAGAGGGTCAGTTCAGGTTGGATGGTTTGGAGAGAAAGCCAGAGAGGTGAGATTGTATTGGTTTGGGCATGTGCTGAGGAGTGATGCTGGGTATAATGGGAGAAGGATGCTAAGGATGGAGCTGCCAGGTAAGAGGAAAAGAGGAAGGCCTAAGATAAGGTTTATGGATGTGGTGAGAGAAGACATGCAGATGGTTGATGTGACAGAGCAAGATGCAGAGGACAGGAAGAAATGGAAACAGATGCTCCACTGTGGTGACCCCTAATGGGAGCAGCCAAAAGAAGAAGATAATATTTTCTGTCAGAAAAAAGTTTACAGTCCCAGAGCTTTCACTCACATTTTGATTTCTGAATTAATTCTTAGGAAACTTAGTTAATCCAAAATCCCAGTTATAGCTGTAATAACTGCAGAGTGAAGCTGCGTTGCATGTCTAAAGCTGATCTCAAACCAGTCTATACCAATTATTTACTGTCTTCCTGGTGTTGGCTATAAAACCAATTTTTTTATATATCCACATTTACTAGTATACCCCAAATCAATACCTTAACTATGAACTGAAATGTCATTATATTCTCCTATTTTCCCACCAAACAGACCTTATAACTATGCTAGACTAAAATATTAACAGGGCAAGGAAGTACAGGAGAGTATACGGAGAAAACGGTTGGTGAAGAAGAAGAAGGAGAAGTGGGATTGTCAGAGAGATGATGAAAGTTGACAGGAGTACAAGGCGATGAGGCGTATGGTGAAGAGAAAGGTGGCGAATGCTAAGGATAAGGTGCATGGCAAGTTGTATGAATGGTTGAACACTAAGGAGGAAGAAATGGACTTGTACCGAATGGCCCACCAAACAGATCTTATACCTATGCTAGACTAGAATATTAACAACATAATTTTAATTTAGTATTCAAAACTTAAATTAATTTACCTTTACTATTTTTCTTGAACAAATACTTTAACCTGGAAACCAAAACATTAGTACATTCTCTAATTGTTTCCAGACACATCTCACACCCTTGGTCAAAATGGAATGTTAGTAAACAAAATGTCTCCTCTCTTTTGCCAGCCTTGTAACACTTGGTATATACAGTGTGCATTGCATTGTGACAATATTTCACTTAACTTGGCAGTGTTTATTTCTGAGTGATTCAGGTGCATAAACTAATTTGAAACCACAGTCACCCACACACAGACAAACACAGACACACACACAGACACACACACACACACACACACACACACACACACACACACACACACACACACACACACACACACACACACACACACACACACACCAAATTATCATACACAGAAACACTAAAAAATCTCCTTAACTGACCTGCAATGTACTAGTAGGTACAAGGCCCAGTATAAACTAAACAAGACAACACCAATTAGTAACAACACAGCTGAGAGTCACCAGGTATCAGCACATACCAAACCAATTACACCTAAGCAATTTTTTAGTACAAATAGAAATGTACTAGTGATTGATGGCTACATAGCCAAGGAGATTCTACACTCACATGGATGGACAAAAACAAGGTGATAGTGAGTTATCGCTCATTAGAAAAAAAAAAAAACTGCTGATACCACAAGGACCCTTAATACAGAAAAATATGAGTATGGTATGCTGGTATCCCAGTTTGGGGTAAACTACTTGGTACACAAAACCCTGAGAAGTATAAAGAGAGATATGGTAGCGGTAACCATGCATGTCACTATGAAGTACCCTTGTTTGATAACAGACAGAATCCATGAGTTTTGAGTAATAGTTTCCCAAACTGGCATAGACAGGTAGAGGCGTAGAGAAAGAGGAAAAATACTGAGATGAGTGTGGTAGTCACAGACTACCTGGCTTGTTTGGAATGGCTGTTTCTGGGTAAGAATTGGTTGAGAGGGCTTAGACTGAGGAGCTCTGCTACCACCCTTTTTGTGTCTAGAAGTGGGAAGGCAAGCTTGTTTTCTAACAAAAGAAGTATTTGAGGGATAATTCCTCTGAAATTTGGGAACAGGCAAAACAAATGTGGTTTAAGTCCTGTAGTTCCTTACCTTTCTCCTGCAATGATTTAAACAAATCTTTAGCTGCTATTGTCTAAAGGAGCATCTGTTAATTTTGCTTTGATATCATCTGGAAGTGGTTGAAGCCTCAACCAGGAATACCTGCTAAGACCAGATCCAGATGGAGCAGACCACAGAAGATGCTTCTGCTGCTTCATAGCTGCATTTAATGGAGTAACAAGCTACCTGAGAAGAAGCTCCTAAAGAGACATCACCTGAGTTTTAACATCAGAGTCTGGCAGGTGAGAAACTGCTTGAGTGGCTTGAGAAAAAACAGCTGAAGCATATCTGGTCATATGGGTTTGGTAATTTATAGCACGCAAAGCTAATGTGGCAGCAGAGGTATAGACCTTTTCCCCTGTTCTTTCCATAATTTGACTCCTTATCAGAATGGTAATCTGGACGTTTTGTCTGCAGTAATGGAAAGCACCACAGGATCTGCTGAAGGACATCTGTAGAGAAATTTACACTCATCTGGCACCTTATAAAAGTGATTGAGCCTCTTCCGGCATCAATATGTGTCAATATGAGATGAGGATGCTTGGTAACTGTTCTTTTTTCTCGGAGTACATCAACATCTGCCATGTCACAAACACTCTTGCTGTTCTCACAATTTTCCAGGCAGTATATGAACTTGCTCTTCTGTCCTAGAAACTTCATTTTCAGTGGTTCTCAAGTATATTTTAAAATACCCAAAAAGTGATTCCACAGCAAAAAGTTTATTATTTATTATGTTTCCTCCTGAAAGTGACTTGCTGGTTTTGGTTTGGTCTTAGACTTGAATTTTAAAATACCTGATAAGTCC
The DNA here is from genome assembly GCF_019279795.1 of Protopterus annectens. Classification (NCBI taxonomy): domain Eukaryota; kingdom Metazoa; phylum Chordata; order Ceratodontiformes; family Protopteridae; genus Protopterus; species Protopterus annectens. Next base: position 1,331,707,522 of record NC_056735.1, read on the forward strand.
TTTATATTTCTGGAATGTGCTCATTCATGCTTACCCTAACCATGTGCCTGCCCTAACCATGCATTTTAACTACCACCACACAAGGCAGTTGGACACATGCACACACACACACACACACACACACACACACACACACACACACACACACACACACACACACACACACACACTAACCTAGCCCTAACTCTAGCCCTAATTGACAAATACTCGTGGGTGCACATGCATGCATGCACACACACTTGCTCAGGCCACACTACTTTTGATGTCCATTTTCTCCAATAAAGGTGATTTCACACAATAATTGCCACATTTCCTCTGAACCCTGTTCTCAAATGATAAAGGATACACACACAACAAGGCTGCCACAGGAGTGACCAATAAATTCATTAACAAACCAAATCATGTTAAATTGCATCTGTACAGACTGTAAATATCAACATTATGAGCAACATTGCAACTTATAAACTTAATAGACACCAGTACAACCATGGGCCTGCTTTTAGATGGCATGAAATAAAGCCCTCGCAATGGTCTTTAAATTGATTTGGCTACAAAACTCATAAACCAAGAAATTTTGCCACTGCATGTGCAGAGCCATTATGAACTGAATTATTTAGTTATCATATACCAAGTAAGGAAAAAAGGGGGAAGCATAAACAAAAGAGGGGCCGAGGCCATAAAGAACTGCCCAAAGGAGAAGCTGGGGTGGAGGGAAGGGTTGTAACACTGCCTGCCAAAGTGATCGTTGTTGTGAGGATAATTCTTTATGATGACAGCGCAAACTTTCCAATGCCCAGAAATGGAGCTCACAAGATCCTCATTCCTTCTGAGCCCTGTTCCCAAATAATACACACAAGACAAGGTCATTGCATGAATGACCAATACATTTATTAATAAACTAAATCATGTTAAATTTCACCTCTGTCTGTAAATATCAACACTATAAGCAATAATTGCAACTTATAAACTTAACTGATAGCAATACAACCACTGTTCTGTTGTTGGATGGCACAACATAAAGCTCTCCCAATGGCCTTTAAATTGATTTGATTACAAAACCCATAAATCAAGAAACCTTACACTGCACATGCAGCAGTATTATGAACTGAATCCTTTAGTTATCCAATACCATTAAAAATAAAAAAGGGGAGATAGTTTAAAAAGAGGGGCTGAAGCTATAAAGGGACATCCACTAGGCTGCCATCAGCCTGCCCCTCCTCCCATTTTAGATATATTAATTGAAATGAACCTAATATGTACTGTAATTAATTAAGAAATAATTAAATGACAATCTCAGCTGTATGACCAGTTTCAAATTGATTATGATTTCATATTGGGTTTGTTTACTGCTAGCTTGGCAATAATTCATTTAAGAACAAGGATAAGTTCAAGTTGAATAAATCCAGACCAAATATCTGATAATTGAATTCCATCTTTTTTTGTAACAAATCATATATTTAGCATACAGCTCTTGGGGTTCCACTAATGACATGCCTAGCAATGGACCTCTTAATTCTCTCTGATTAACCAGCCTTCTGTCTTTCTCTATCACTTGTGCTATCTGTATAGGATTCGGTAATCCAATTTAAACCAGGTCTATAGTAGAAGAGTGAAGCAACTTAAGAGTGAATGCTCTTTTGTCAACATGCAAAACCTTAAGTCTGAAAAGAGTGGTTATGGAACAGAGATTTTGTTACGGAACAGTGATTTTTTCCCAGGGGAAAAAAATCTCTGTTCCAAAAAAAAAATTATAAAGACAAAATAAAGTGGGGTGCTGTGCCACCCCACACCACCCCTAGTTAAATATACCAACTGTGAGATCACACCACAGTGGAGAAAACAGCAAAGTTTCCCTGGGTAAAAAATCACTGTTCCATAACTTCACTCTTTTCAGACTTTGGGCTTTACGTGTCGACGAAAGAGCGTTTGCTCTTAAGTTGCTTCACTCTTCTAATATAGAACCATTAAACCTGCCTCCTGCATAAAAACTACATCTACCCACTTAAGACTGCCATTCAATTCACTGACTCTGTAAGCACCAAAGTATAACCAGGAAAACAGAGCGGCCCAGAGGCAATAACTGTAGTATGAGTTAGCTAAAGCATGAAGTCTAAGCAAAATGGATTTCAGTAATGCATAACCTATGGGTCACCTTTTGTTGTGTTTTAAGCTCTTCTCGGTGGTCCACCTTTGAACACTCTTGTCACTGTCCAATGTTGAGTGACATTAGGAAATTCAAATTTTCTAATAAATAATCTTAAGGCTGATTAGCAGATTCTGACTGTACCTGAGGCAAGGCCACTGTGATTACAGTAATGGATGTAGCATAGAATACTATAGAAAGACCATTGGTGATCCCAGATTTCTAAGCTGCTGAAAAATTGAGTGAAATGTTTATTTGTTGTGATGTATGTTCTCTTCACACTTTTGGCCCACGAAATCCAAAACTAAGATGTCATTATCCTTCTCAAATCATTCAGATCTGATTGTGGAGCCAACTTTTTGAATTGTTGAACATGCAGTTAAGAAAGTGCATCAGCTAACTTGTCTTTTTAGAAACATTAATGTGCTCTACTATGAAATCATGTAGATTTTCAAAGAAATGAGAATTAAAAGCCTTCAAACAGAGCTGACCCAAAAGTGTTTGGAAGACTTTTCGGTGAGTATCTCAATTACTGCTTTGTTAGCTGATCTAAATATTAAGTGCTTTTTTCTGAGTTGATCTTGTGATGATTGAGTCCCAAGTTGGGAAAATCTCTAAAAACATGATGTCCTTCTTCCTTGAAGGATACCTGTCTACCTATTCAGAGGATTACAAGAAGATACTTTTGTATCTGTTCAGAGTATTACAGGAATATACCTATGTATCTATTCAGAGGATTACAGGAACATACCTATGTACCTTTTTATAGGATTACAGGAAGATACATGTGTCCCTACTCAGGAGATTACAGGAAATTGCCCATGTACCTGTTCAGAGAATTACATCAAGATACTTGTGTATCTATTCAGGAAGATACCTGTGGTACCTACTCAGAGGATTACAGGAAATTACCCATGTGCCTATCCAGAGAATTACTGGAAGATACTTGTGTATCTATTTAGGAAGATACCTGTGTATCTATTCAGAGGATTAGAGGAAGATGCCTTTGTAAGTATTTAGAGGATTACAGGAAGATACCTGTGTACATTTTCAGAGGATTATGTGAAAAGTTATCCCTCCAGTTTGTGTTGGACATACTACATTACAAACACACATATCAGTAGGTTGATAAGTATGTATTGTGCAATCAATCTGTAGCCCCTAACATGCCTAGCCAAAAAAATCTATTTAAAAGTTACCTCTAGCTTCAAGGAAAAGACAGGATAGACCACGGGGAGAATTTGAAGCTGCCCATACAGTTATCTAGGTTGACCTTGAAGGCAGCAAAGGTGCTACTTACTTGACATGCCAAAATTACAATGCTGAACAAATAGTAGGTAGTGGACACCTAAAGCAAATATCACTTTGCTAAAGCATGTCTAGTTCTGCTTGTTTTTACAAGTAAGAACAAAACTGAATGGCTATTTAAATAGTAAACAGCAGGTAGGTGTATAGCCAATATTAATTTGCTTATGGGGGGGGGGTTATTTCTGCTTGTATTCAAAGGTAACAGATTAAAGCTGCATAGTCCAGTGGTGGGAAACAACTCCTAAAAACAAAGGATTTAGGACATGGTTGCACAGCTTTCTGCATTAAAATTTAACTGTGATCTTTGTTGTTTTCTCTACGGATTAAAATAAGTGAAACACAGTGATTACTCAACAAGTAAAAGAGAAACAAAGTATGTAACTATTTATTTGCATAACATTCTACTCTGCAGTTGAACAGTTTTGTTTTTTGTAAATAATAAACATTACAGTCAAGATTAAGGCTACATTACTGGCAGAAAGCAGAAAGATGACGTCTCATGAAACACAAAACCAAAGCATTTAATCTGTAATAAAGGACTTGTGGATTCTGTCCAGTGGTCTATGGGATTTTTTTAAAGTTCTTTTTTTATTTTCATGTTGATAGTCCATGGTTGTTTAGCTAAGCATTAACTTAAAACAAACATATGCCTGGATAAAAAATATCCCATTTACTGAAACTGTGTTTATTTATTTATTTGTTTGTTTATTAAATTTGCTGAGGTAACATTTAGTAGCATTACATATAAAGTTCTATGTGAACTACTTACAGTAGTACTATACAATATACAGAATGCTCAGGTAATATTAGCAGCATTACATACAAATTGAGGATAAATAAAGCAGACAGTTATGAAATGAACAAGTATTGTTTGAAGAAACATGGTCAGCATTAGGTAAAGTACATTAAGTTAGATATAAGCATATGCATTTTTTCGTAAGAAGAGCAAAAGACAGAAAAAATAGAGAGAAAAGAGAAGAGATAGTAACTGCCATGTATGTGTACATTGGAGAGATAGTTTAGGAAATATTTAGCCTAGGGAATAGCAGGGGCATGCCGGGAGTCAAGCAGTATCTTTGATTTATGTGTTTGTGTTGTTCAGAAGTGTGTTTGGAGCATGGGTTGAGTTCCAGGATTTTAAGATACAATTGGAGTAAAGAACATTTTCTGCTTTGCTGTGAGCTTTGTGAATAGAGAGATGTTGGTCAGTAGAGTGGAAGTCTACTGATGGAGTGGAGATGTGGTGAACTGCTTAGGGCAGGGTATTTCTCATGGTGAAAGACTAATCTGTGAGCAAGCTGAAGCTGAGAGGAAGTGAGGAAGTTAGGCTCAATCCAGTTCAGGTGCCTGAGTGCAGTACAATGATGTGTGGAGTGTGGCTTGTTGGAAGCAAATTTGGGTATTTTATTATAGCATTGCTCTAGTTTAATTGTCAGGGTAGGCAGGAGGTTGGTGGACATTAGTAATAGATTGGTAATGGATGATTCCATGTGATATAAACTTCATCATTTTCTATGATGCTTTGTGACTTATGTTTCCAGTGCTTTTCAGCTACTTTTCAGCTACTTCAGTATTATAATGTTTGCACAATACCCAATAGTTTTGCCACATTATTATGCCTTTCAGTATACAGTCCTTCTGCCATTAGTATATCACAACCAACAATAAGGTGTGCAACTGTTTCCAGTTCTATTTTACATAATCTACATTTATCAGTTTCTCCCATATGTTCAATGGACTTTGTAAACCAAAGTGTACGTAGTCCACTGTCTTGAGCTGCCAATATTAACCTTTCATCTTTTGGTTTAAATTCACCCCACTTTAACTATTCCTGTCTTCAATCCTGATCAAAATGAGGTTGTTCCAAGAGTTTCCTATACTTGCAACTACATTTATATATATTTATGCACTTTCCACATTTCTTGCCTTCTCATCTGATCCTTCACCTTATATTCTTTCTTTTGTTTTTTGGCACATTCAGTTGCTTCCTGATTTTTATGGCTTGATTTCCATTTCCGTTTAACCCTGATATACTTCTGCTAGAATAAACAGGAAGTCATCTTAACTTTGTTCTCCTCATGTTTCAAAGCTTTCACTACATTTGGGTATTGTGAGGTCAGCCGATATGTATTCAGTCCCACTATTGCAGATCTATACATGTAATCAATTTCATGGAGGTCCATACCTCCTTCAGAACAGGGAATATATAATCTTGGTATGCACTGATTTTTATAAATCATTTGATGAGCATGAAGCATCCTTCTTGTTTTCCTATCTAAACTATCCAATACCTATTGGCCCAATCAATCACTCCAAAACTGTAAGTTAGGACAGGAAGACTAAATTGGTTTATAGCTTGGACTTTGTTCCTAGATGCCAATGTTGTTTTTAGTATTAATTTAAGCCTTCTAAAATAATCCCTTTACTGTGTTTTATTCGCATTTGTTCATGTTTTACTGCTGATCTTTCATCAATTCCCAAATATTTATAAACTCCCTCTTGCTCTATGATGATTCACTCCATGGCCTTGCAGATAACGCTAGTCAGGCTAATAGAGCTATAGTTCCCAGGGTCAGTGGAAACACCACTTTTGTGCACGGGAATAATGGTGGCCATTTTCCATTCAGCTGGAATGAAGCCAGTGCTTAGATTGTGTTTGAAACAAGTACCCAATGGTGTTGATAATTCTTGCTGGAACTCATGTAGGATTCAGCTTGGGATGTTATCAGGTCCCATAGATGCTGTGTTTTTGGCTTAGAGAGAGGGTGTCTATGGCCTGCTCTTTAGAGATATAAGGTAGGGGACAGATGGTAGGGATATCATGGAGTACATGTGGTGGGGATAGGGGAGTGAAGTTTTCACAAAACCTGTCGGCCAACAGGTTAGCTATGTCTACAGGCTCAGTATATGTGGTATCATTAACTACCAATTTGGCACATATCTGAGCCTTTCCTTTTAGGTTACGGATGTAACTAAAGAATGCATTATGGCTGCCCTTAGTTGAGGAAGCTAATCTGGATTCATAGTTTGCTATGGAGGATTTCACAATAAGTCTTACTTGCTTATTTAAGCTGAGGAGGGAATGGTTCCAGTTTACGGCTCACTCCCTCTTACTCTTAGTCAACAATTTCTTCCTCTTATTGTAAAGCCTGTTATTGACAGTTCATAGGTTGTCCACCAGGCAAGTTTGATCTTCCTTGAGGAGCTTGTTTTTGTCCTATCAGGTATGGCCAAATCAATGCAGTTATACAGGTGTTTGTATACAGCATTGGTGTAGAACTCGGCATAGTTGCCAGTTCCATCTGAGGGGAGAGGTGCAGTGAAGCTATTTATACCATCCTGTAAGAAGTTACAATCTGCTTTGGAGAATTTTGTTAGTTTAGTTGCTGCTGGGGGGGGGGTCAGGTGTGATAGTTATTTTGAATGAGACTGATTTGTGGCAGATCTCACCAGGGAAGACCTAATAGTGGGAGTGCTACAGTAGCCCCCCATATTGGTAAGCACCAGATCCAGGATGTTGGCATCCCTTGTGGGGGTGCCAACCTCCTGGTCCAGGGATTGGAGTTAATGAAGTCGAGGAACCTTTGGGCAAGTGTGTTTGAGCACAAGTAATCTACCCAGTCAATGGATGGATAGTTAAAGTCACCCAAAACCATGGTGTTTGGATGTATCTTGATAGACTCAAGTGGATCCAAATAGGCAGAGTGGGTGTCTGGCAATAACTTGAATAGTTGTCCTACCAACAGTTAATTGCACCTGAAGTATGTCCAGGGAATCATACTGTTTAACCAATCTGGAGGTGTATTTATCTTTAATGAATATTGATACACCGTCTCCTTTACTTTTCATGCCTTCAGTTTGTGGTATGAACGTGTGGAAGGAGATATAACCCGGTGTGGCTGGGGTGCTCTCCACAGCCTTGAACCAGGTCTCTGTGACTGCACAAATGTCTGAGTCTTCCAAATTGAGGAATGGTTCCAGTGAGTGCAGTTTCTTGTTAAGACTCCTAGCATTTAGCAGCACAACCTTAAGGTTGTTTTTAGATGAAGTTTTTACATCAGGAATTTTGTCCTTGAGACACTTCCTAAAAAAGGCAATATGGGGGTGGCAAAAGCCTTAGCCAGTAGCCAAAACCCCAGGAATGACAGATGAAGACCATCTCTGGCAAAGCATTGAGATCTGTCCATCATGTCCTCTCTGGCTGTCAGATACTGGATCACCTTAGAATGACACCAGAAGCTAAGACAATTATTGAAGTCAATCATTGTCTGTTTGTAGTGAGGCATCATCCTAGGTGAAGGTAAAATGCTGCTTAAGGTTAGGGACATACCTGCCTGAGACACATAATCCGAGAGCTCAGTCATGTTTCTCTTCATATAGTCCAGAGAGGTACATCTCAAGTCATTCACACCAACATGGACTATGACGGAGTCATAATAGTACCTGTTGTTGAGAGGCTTGAGTGCATGCGTGATATGGCAGATCCTAGCACCTGACAGACAGCTGACCGTGACCCTTTCCTTATCCATCCTGGTGAGAGGGGCATCTGTGTGTCTCGCGATGGAATCACCTATGACTAAAATGTTTGGTTTTGTGTTTTGTCTAAAGGGCTTTTAAGATGTGACAGTGGTGCATGAGCTATTATGAGTATTGTGTTCTGCAGAGGAAGTATTATTTGTAACTGCTGTACAAAGACATAAACAAAAAATCCAAGAAACAACAGGCAGGAACCAAAAAGAAGCAAACTTTAATCTCTCCCTCAACAGGCAGGAACCAAAAATCTCTCTGTCTAGCACTTCAGCAAAGCCTTCAAGGAGTATAAAATCATATACAGCAATCCTGGTTAAATACACTTAGTAATTAACCAATTACACAATTATCCAATAAAACAAGAACAATAAAACAATCAAATCAAAAACTTCCAATTACCTCCAAATTAAGACCCGAGGGAAATAAGGTACCAAATTTCAGAATAAAAATAGTCTCTTGTATAACGATCTTTTTTTATATACATTCTCAGAATAAAAAACAACTGAAACATTTTCTAAGACAGTAGCTTTTAAACCATCAGGATTAGAATTATGAAACTGAACAAAGTGCTGTACCACAGGATTATCCGTCTTCTGTTTCTTAATGTTCTTTACATGTTCCTGTAGTCTGGTTTTAAACTTCCTCTTACTTTTCCCTATATAGACTAAACAACATGGACATTGTAGAGCATAGATTATACCCTCAGTATCACAAGAAAATACTTCTAAGGGACAGAAATGCTGACCATTAATCAATGAAAAAGGCCTAACTATAGAACACATACACAACAACAACCACAAGGAAAGGTACTCCTCATATGAGAGGGGTATGCAGGAAGTGTAGAAGTTAAAATAGGTAGCCTAAAATGGCTATGTACTAAAATATCCCTCAAACTCCTACCCCTTTTATATGATATACCCAAACATGGTGAAAGTAATCTAGCAAAATCCCTAAACCTAAATAAATAACTCCAATAATATCTAACTATATTAATCAAAACTAAACTAAAAACACCATAAGTGGTCACAAAATATATTTTTCTCATACCTTCCTGTGTCATATTCTTAGAAAAATTGGACATATCAGGCACCTCCTTATAATCTCGGTGGTCAACATAGAACATAGAAATCACCTTATCCACTGCCAGTTGTACCAAATCCTTGCTATAACCCCTAGATTCAAACATTAAACACATTCTCTCAACATCCATATTGAAGTCATGGTCATTATTACATAATCTTCTCAATCTGACATGCTCACCATATGGGAGAGAGGCTAAAGTGTGAGGAGGATGACAACTCCTGCCATCTAAAAACTGCCCACCATCATCAAACTTTCTATGGACAAATGTCCATAATGCACCATTATCACTTAAAATCAGATTAACATCCAAAAATGAAATTTGTTTGCCCACCTGTGGAACAGCAAAAGAAAATCCAAATCTACTGTTCTGTAACCAATCAAATAATCAATCTACCTCATGTAATCCTCCCTTACACACAAAAATAAGATAATCAATAAAGCAATAATATTTTACTATAGATTTTCTAAAAAAAAATCACCATGATACAAATAGTCCAGTTCATATAGGCCCATTACCAAATTAGCATACATGGGGGCAAACAACGCCCCCATGGCTATGCCTTGAATCTGCTTATAAACCTGATTATTAAACATAAAAAAATTATTAGTCAAACAAAAATATAACAATTCCAAAACATAATTAGATTCAGGGAATCCCCCACAAAATATTTAACAGCCTCTAAACCAAAATTATGTTGAATATTCGTATAAAGACTATATACATCTACACTAATGAAAAACATATCACCAGACCATTCAAAGTCAGATAATTTATCCAAAAGTTCTACACTGTCTCTAATGTAAGAGGGTAATTTAATCACATAAGGTAATAAAAAACTCATGCAAAAATAAAACAATATTTGAAAAAAAATACTTACAAGCAGAAACTATTGGTCTACCAGGTAGATTAAACTTATTTTTATGGATTTTCGGCAGAGACTAAAAGATGGCCAACTAACTTTCACTAAAATTAAATCTCCTTTCCAAATCAACATGAGAAAAATAACCCAATCTAAAACTCATTTTCAAAAGTAACTCAAAATGTGCCACAGCTTTCTTATATTCATTTATGTGACTTTCCTTGTAGGTCTTTTGGTCCTATAAATGTAACATGCACAGCTGACAATGATAACAATACAATCATTTTTAGCCAAAAGTTGTAACTCCTTCCACTCCCTGACCGATAAATTATATCTAATCATATTTTTATTCCACATAACATCATATTCACTAAAATTAAATCTCCTTTCCAAATCAACATGAGAAAAATAACAAGAATAAAAACTAGCCTCATCACTATCATTCACATCAACATCATTTAAACAACTATCATTAGACCCATCGTTTTCATTCCCACATGCAAAAAAATATAACAAATGCAATTTACGGCATAGTCTGAAAACATCACGTTTTAACTAGCATAAATGAGATATAACAGTGGGAACAAATTTCAGGCCATAATTTAAAACTTGTAACTGTATGCCTGACAAAACTAGGCCTGAAATATTACATACTGAAGAATCCACAGTCAAATCAGTACCATTTGCTTTTTTTTTAGCTTGTCTTGTACCATCTTTTGAATTGCCAGCTTCGGGTTGAAAACGTCCCCTCTTATGGTCGTTCTGCACCTGATCCGGTCCTCTCTGGTCTCTCTGAAAATATCTTACTTTAGAATGTAATTGGAAGTTTTTGATTTGATTTTTTTATTGTTCTTGTTTTATTGAATAATTGTGTAATTGGTTAATTACTAAGTGTATTTAACCAGGATTGCTGTATATAATTTTATACTCCTTGAAGGCTTTGCCAAAGTGCTAGAGCGAGAGATTAAAGTTTGCTTCATTTTGGTTCCTGCCTGTTGTTTCTTGAAGTATTATGTGCAGCATTCTTGTGCTTATGTTTGGGAGGTCTATTTCTGGTGTGGACCTTCACATATGTAGGTATGTGTGATGTGTGTTTGGGTGGAGAAGGAGGTGAGGTGTGCATGCTGACAACCCACTCATTGTCATATGAACTGACTGGTGTGTGAGAGAACATGGATTCAAGGCTATTAATATAGTTGCATCTCTTACATATTGAATTTGTAGGTACTAGAAATAGAGAGTTATCAATGAACATGAGGCAGTTGCAACACTGCCTAAGGATGCCCATGTCAACCAAGCTGGCTGGAGAAACTGTGGGAAATTGTCTGTCCATAGTGTTAAGTAAATTTATATGGTCAGGAAAAGAGGTCATATTTAGAAATGGCTAGAGGGAGAGAGGTGTGTTGGTACCTCTGAGGCTAGGCAAACACGGGGCTTAAATAAAACAAGAAATAACCCTTTTAACTCAAACTAGCCAATAAGGACGGTCTCTCTAAGCTCTAGTCCAATTACCCTCAATTAGATGGGACCCAGATACCACTCTTCTCCCACAAGGGTACAAAAGGGCCTTCATCAACAAACATGGCTTGAATTTGATGCTCAGAAGTTACAAAACAGACACAGAAACAGCAAATCTGGAAATGGGCTATGCTACAGCTGAACTAGTGGCAAAAAAACAGTTCAGATAATTAAAACAGACAGTAGAATGCAAATACAAATTAAAAGTGCAGTATATAAGAGCAAAAACCAGGCACTTTTAGTTAGTTGGAAGCAAGGGATGCCTCAGATCTTTCAGTATCTCAGTGAAAAGTTGGTTTTAATGCTCAAGTGATACCAAACAGTCTAGATTCAGCAAGCCAGAATCTGGTCTATGCTATGAAATGCAGAAGTACTAGAAATTCAAAGTGCATACAATCACAGTCACAACAGCAAAAAAAAAAAAAAACAGTTTAAATAAAGCTGCAATTTACCAGCAATTCTCAGCTTAGATAGGTGTAGGTCACACTCTCCTGCCACAATAGTATAGACTACAAAATTTCCTAATGTAAAACAACTGGTTTTGGAGCCCAAGTGCTTAAGTCAAAACTAAGACACTTCAGAATAACAGACACAACAGATCTTCAATCAGCAATTTCCAGCTCAGAAGGGTGTAGGGCTATCATCTCCTGCCATAAGAGTTTAGGCCATAAATTAGAAATTATAGATTTCTTCTGTAAATAGAGGATATAAGACTATTGGATGGATCTGTTAATGAGTATTGAGATGGTATAGGCAATGGCATCTGCTGCAATTTTTAGGTCTTCATTTGGTAAATTATCTTCAGCTAGAGTGGTAGGTTTTAATTTTTGGAGGTGCTTTTTAATGACGTAGGTTAGGACAGTGCTGGTTGAGAAAGTGTTATAATTTATTTATTTATTTATTTATTTATTTATTTTTTATTTATTTTACATTTGTTGACCGGGAAAGTCCGACTAGGTTCCACAGATCCTGTTTTCAGCGGAGGCCCGGGGAGAAATGCTCCAGATGCATGTTTTTAGAATGTGGGAGGAAACCGGAGTACCCGGAGGAAACCCACGCGAACGCAGGGAGAACATGCAAACTCCACACAGAAGGCACCCCAGCCGAGAATCGAACCGGAGAACCTCTTGCTGTGAGGTGACAGTGTTAACCACTGCACCACTGTGCTGCCCAGGTGCCCAGAATGTTAATTACCACTGACTTCGACATTAAGGTGGGATGAATAGTTAGTGACTATGTAAAGTAGTGATTTCATGGTGTCAATGAAGTAGAGGTTAAATAATGATGTGATATTGTTTGGGTGCATGTCTGGGTATGGATGGGGCTGCCCTATTCTACCAGGGATAAAAGATTTTTGGATGGTGCTCCAGAAAGTAATAGGATTTTATTTGGTAATTGTTTTGTAGGTTAAATAGTGATTTATTCTATCATTTTTAACTTTTATTTTGGTTTGATTGCAGAGATGTTTGAAGTTTTGGAATTTTGTTGTATTTTGTAACTTGCTATGTCTTCCATACCTTATTACTATACTGCATTCATTTTTAATTGTTGCAGACAGCCAGGGGGGCAGGGATTTGTTTGACCCTCTTTCTGCAGATGGGAGCCAGTTTGTTTAGAATATTGAGGTAGTATGAAATAGGGGAACAGTCTTGAGACTACCCCATTTTATAGAGGTAAGAATTGTTAAGAAAGTTTCTTTATTGAATTTGCTAGATTTCATACTTCTTTAAAATGGTATTACTTGGGTTGAGGAGTTGTGTGTCTAAGGGCAAAGATTCACAGATGATCCCCAAATGTACCTGTTAAAGTGCCTGAAGATAAAATGTTATCAAGGTTTGTCAGAAACCAGTTTAGTGTATGATTTTTATTCTGATTTGGTCAGTTGAGCCTAGTTGCAGTATGATTGAGTTGAGAGTAAACTTATAAGTTTAGCGACTCTGAGGGAAAGTCAGAGGTGAGGAAGAGCCAATTGATGTTTAAGTCACCCAGGATTATTGTTTCATGGTGAATATTTGATGTAGTCCAGGACAAGAATTTTTTTTTAATGTGTTTATGTTATCATCAGCTGGGATATATAAAGTTATGATACAGTGGCTTTGAATGTCATTTGGTTGGAGGAGGGATTTGAATAATCCAGCATTATTGAAAGTGGAGGGAGTATTTGGGTAGTGAGAGAGTTCTGGAATGTTAAAATACATTATAGATATGCATTTGGGTAGTGTGAGAGTTCTAGGATGTTAGAATGCATTATAGCTATGCATTTGGGTAGGGAGAGAGTTCTAGGGTGTTAAAATGCATTATAGCTATGCAACCAGCTTATTTTGACTTTCTGTTGAGACTAAATAGCTTCTTTCTGGTGGGATAGTTTCCTTGGAATGCTGTGGTAAGGTCATAGTATTAATAGCAAGGAGTACAGCATCTCAGCAGGTAGTTGTGGCTTCAAAATGCTGAAAATCAAGGAGGGCGACCTGCATTAATTCCATGAAAGGTATAAGCCAAAGACATTGGAAAAATGAATGCAGGCAGCCTAAATAGGTGCAGTATACAAACAAGTCACATTGTGGGTAATGTTCAATGCAGACACCTACTTTCATCGTGTCCACAAGGTCTTGGAGTGTCAGCAATCACATGCTTACAAAACACAAAGATCCCTTAGGATGTACCACAGCATGTATATATATATATATATATATATATATATATATATATATATATATATATATGGGTCTACCTCGACCCAAAGAAATTACATTTTTAGGTGAGCTCTATTTCTCAAAAGTGCATTTTCGCCGAAATGCATTTTCACGAAAAGTCACCTAAGCGAACAGCAATGGGGCTGTTGCTTCGATCGCAGCACAGTGGAAATAAGAGAATATTCCCTTTTCCCCCACTGTAGTGTGATCTCGGAGTGAGAATATAAAAGTAGCGGGGCCTTGCTCCCCTGCATAAATATGGTTAGGGTTGCGTTTTTTTAATGTTGTTTGTTTTTTTGTTTGTTTTCATTTAATTTGTTTTTCGCAAAAGTGCATTTTGGCAAAAGTGCACTTTCATGAAAAACAGCTTGCCTTTTTACATTTCATTGAAACATAATTTTGATGGGTCAAAGTAGATCCATATATATATATATATATATATATATATATATATATATATATATGTATATATATATATATATATATATATATATATATATATATATATATATCGATTTCATACACACACACACACACACACACACACACACACACACACACACGCACGCGCACACACACAAACACGCATGTGCGCGCACACACACATACACACACGCACACACACACACACACACACACACACACACACACACACACACACACACACTCACACACTCACTAATAAAAGGCCCCCAAGAGCTAGTTCTTATTCAGTAAGTCTTATGGTCCTGCATTGCCTGAGGTAAGGCTCTGCATTGTACATTGCTCGCAATGTATCCCTTTGGGGTCTACTTCATATGACCTAAATTTGATTTGAATGAAATTCATTTGACTGAGACCAAAACACTGAAAGTTCAAAAGACTGTAAACTAATTTGACTGAAACTCATAACACTTACACATTAAATAAAAGGTATATGCCCTTTTCCCCACTGTAGTGCGATCCTGGAGTTAATATATATAGTTAGGGGGGTATGGGGGCACAGCCCCCCACATACTTTATACATTTTAAACGATACACATGGATATTTATAACTGTAATGAATAACTCTTTGCAGAAAACAATATTTACCTAAACTATGTGGGGGGCTTCACCCCCCTCAGTCCCCAATGTGGGGGGGCTGTGCCCCCAACTATATATATATATATATATATATATATATATATATATATATATATATATATACTAACTCCAGGATCGCACTACATTGGGGAAAAGGGCATATACCTTTTATTTTAATGTGTCAGTGTTATGAGTTTCAGTCAAATGTGTTTTCAGTCTTTTGAACTTTCAGTGTTTTGGTCTCAGTTAAATGAATTTCAGTCAAATAAAATTTAGGTCATATGAAGTAGACCCAGCCCTTTGTATACTGTACCTATTCGGGCTGCCTGCATTCATTTTTCCCATGGGTTCAGATTATACCTTCTGCAAAATTAATGCAGGTCACCCTAGTTGATTTTCTGCATTTTGATGCTGTAAATAAACAGCTGGGGTGCTGTGGTTTATGCTATTCATACTAGCAACTTTACCACAGTATTTTGGTTTCCTCTTCTTTGATGCTTGGCTCCATTCAAATTCCAGAGGTGAACTAAGATCTCTGAAATGTAGATATTTAAGCATGCATGAAGGTCAGTAAATTTGTTGCTGATACTTCTGATGTTGCTATGATAGAATTTTAGTGTCGGCAGAGCTATAGACTGAGTATATAGGTACCAGAGTGGAGAATACCTATGCATACATATGCTAGGCCCATGGTTAGGGAGAATATGTCCACAGAGTTGTGTTGTTTTTTTTTTTTTTTTTTTTTTTAGTGTATTAGGCATAGAGAGATAGTGTTTTTTTTCTGTTTTGAGCAACCTGTATAAATCTCTAACCAAAGTAAACTTTTTCTTAAGTAATGTTATAAAACTCTTCCACTCAGATATATAGATGAATCCAGATTCATCTATTTCTAACTCATCTACTCCAGCTACACTTTATCCCACATCAAATAAAAGCTCTTCTGTTTATCCTCTTAATGTAAGATATCTGAATGAAAAAAAACAGCTGAATCATATGGAATTTTATCTTCATACACACCCTCCTGATATTCTGGCCATTACAGAGGCATGATTCTGTCCATCCCACTCTACTACACACATGCCAAATATGCATAGTGGGACATCACATACATATTTCTGTGTTGGCACATTTATTCTAGTCTTCTAGCTTTTTAGTATAACCCAACAGGCTACTCATATAACCTACAGTAACACAGTCCCAAAATGGGTAATTATAAAGTATGTATTTGTTTTATAACTTTGTTGTTATTACTTTTTATTTATTATTATTATTATCATTATTATTTTTTTCTTTTTTCATGTGCATGGTTTTAAAGGGTTCTACCAACTGTTGACTTTATGGAGTCATAGGTTATACAGATACATATGTTTGCATTAAGCACTATTGTGCATTGTTAGTTTATCTACATAATGTACGTTATATCATTTTTAATATACATAAAGTGTATAATTTGATATTATATGCATACATATTTAGCTATAATATTTTAGTTTTAGGTTAGTTACTATTAAGTGGTAGCTTATATATATATATTTTTAGAGGAAAGAGTTCATTATATGTCACTTTGAGCTACTTATATAACTGTAGCTTTAAGAAAAAGAAAGGTGGGTTATTTGAAAGTTTAATTGAAAACTTGACTGTTTGGTCTATATAAACCTGACTTGTATATGTGTTTAGTTTTTCTGATGAAGTGTACTCATCGAGTGCACGAAAAGCGCTTCAAATAAATAACAGTTGATTTAGTGAATGCAGGTTCGCTCTTGGTTTTGTCCTGTGACCGTTTCATAGTTTCTTAATTATAAAGTTAGCCCTAGATAGGAATTCTACAGTTGATATTGCCTGTGTCTGTTAATGATCACCATCTACTACTAAAAATGAATCCATCTGTTTTGATCTTTGCAACTTTATATAATGAAATATAATTTTGTTCTAAAAAGGTGGCATGAATCTTAAATGGGCCATTCACTTAAAAAGAAAAAAATCCTAAGGGAAAAAACATTTCTTTATCATTTCCCATGAAAACTTTATTATTATTATTATTATTATTATTATTATTATTATTATTATTCTTTATTCCTTAATGAGGAATGACCCCTAGACACATGTGCCACTTTTTATGGGTGAACCAGGAACAATGACTGGTTTATTATTTGATGAAAGTCACAGAGCAGGCAAATGGGGGTCAAGGTAATCAAACATTAAACTACAGGAAGCAACTCATTAATAGCTCAGTGTTTTCTACCAGACTTGCCCAATTAATACAAACATATATTCATCCAAACTTACAAACAGGAAAGCATTACTTTTTTTGAAATGATCCTTCCAACTATTCTAGATTGCTGAGCCACCATTTCACTCTTTCCATACAGTATAAGTGATTATTTCTATATTACCTCTAACTGGCCTTTTAAATTTCGTAAAATGTGCTCATGGTCACATGAGCTCATGTTGACACACATTATCACTTAAAGAATATGTAAATATCCAAAATCAACTGAATTAATTGGATAACCCTTTATTACTTGAACAATCTCTTAAATGGAAGTCTTTATAGAAAACTTTCGAGCCATCCAAAATTGAATCAACCCACTAAAGAAGATCGGATACAGGAGAAACACCTGTCTAGAGTTAACCTCAGAGAGCAAGCACAGTATGTAACAAAGAGATTGTCTTGGTATCTCTGGGACACTGCAAACCATACCTACTATGTCAACTTCTTTAAGCATCTAATAATCATAAATAGTATCCAAGTTAAAGAAGTAAAATCGGTCTACCCTAGTTAAAAACAAGAACAACTGGTAAGCAACCCTAAATTATTCTGGAAAATTCTAAAAGCTCTTACCAGCTCTCTGTAAGATAATTACTAGAGCACTGCTCATACAATCTTCCCCTGAAAATGCAATCAATGACTGTTTGACAAAGCCGATAAGGCCACCCTCAGTAATGGGTCTATATTACAACAATGAAAAATTAAAATATTGAAAAATCAGAAACGCAAAATCGCTATTGTGAGGTCTGCACCCCCCACACCCCCCACTACATATATATTCTTACTTAGAGATCGCACTACAGTTAGGAAAGGGCAAATATTCCGATCTTCACTTTACTGGGATCCAAAAAACTAAACATCGAATTCTTGATGTTTTGCTCATGTAAGCGCTCGATATTTTAATTTTTTGTCCTTCTAAAGTAGACCCTCAGTAACTACTCCAAACAATAACTACAGTTATTACATCCTAAGCCTCATTAACTTTAATTTCTATATAGTTTCCAAACCACACGACCTTCATTTTACTTTTAATGCTCTCTAGTACTGCTACAGCTAGTAATAATACCTTTTTCTTTAAATTCCTAAAATAGGCTGCCCCACATATTTCCAAACTTGTAACCATCATTAATAAACTTTCACTACAATCTGGAGTGTTCTTATCACTACGGATAACCTCCTTATTTATCTCCTTTCAAAAATATTTGACTTTATTGAACCCAACCTTTTTAAACCACAATTAAATTTCCTTTTTTTAAGTAAAATACTGAAAAAGGAGCAAAATCACAACTTCTATCATATCTTCAGTTTAACAGAGCTCTTTCTTCCTCCCAGCATGGTTTCAGTCCTGGTTTTAATGCAACAACCACACTACTTACAATACTGGGAATCCAATAATAATATGGACAGTAGCCAACGTATTGCTGCTATATTTGTTGACTTACACAGGTCTTTTGACCAGAGCATACTCTTTTAATCAATACATTTATAAACATTGGTTTTGACAGCAAAGAAATGGTTCAGCGATTATCTAAACTATTGACAAACTGAAGTCAGCCTCTTGGGACCTAATCAGACCCTGACCATTCTCAGAAGATTATTCCAAGGGTCTGTTTTAGGCTATATTCTTCTCTCACTATTTATTAATTTCTCCAAACTGACCTATATAAACCAGATTAAAATTACTCTTTTTGCAGATGATCTATTGCTTTTAGAAACTGTAGAACCTAATTCTGTAATTTGTTCACAACAACAAATTAATACTCAAGTAAAATAAAACAAACTCAGTGATCTTTGAAACTCCATAATGGCTAGCCAACACTTCCCTGCAACTACCAGAGCCATGGTATAACCCCATACTCCCATTTCAGTACTATAGTGTGTGTGTGTGTGTGTGTGTGTGTGTGTGTGTGTGTGTGTGTGTGTGTGTGTGTGTGTGTGTGTGTGTGTGTGTGTGTGTGTTCACCTAGACCCTCACACAAACTTCTCTCACCATGTTGAAACTACCACTGCTAAATGTCTTACAATTCCAAAATAAACAAATGCACCAGTCATCTAACAATAGAATCAAGGAAAACAACAGTACAAAAGTGTCTTATAAATTAAAACAGTCTGCTTCTGATTGCCTTAGGTAATTCCAGCACAGCATCCTTATAACAAGATTCACCCAAACTCTGTAGATTTAATCTTCTTGCTGACCACAGAACATGTCATTGTTATATCCTAAACTTAATTAGTGCATTACCATTGCCACATGTGCCACTTATGCATTGACATTGCTATTTACAAAATCTTATATAATGAAGTCTGCCCATCTTTACCTGGCAAACTCTTCTAGTTCATCACACCTTACTCATTATGTAATCAAATCCTAGGCTCCATTAACTTACAGAGACCCGATTTTATCCAAGTCAACAGAAGAATGGATCTTCTGTAAACAATCACCTGTCATCTGGAATTTCATACCTTCTAACATTGCAGCTCAACCTGCTCTCTCCAACCTTCAAAATCAAATGTCTTCACATGTGAAAACCTCTACAACATGTACCTGCTTTCAAAAACAATCTCCATAACAGTACGCCACTACTTTATAATCTTATTACGCTTCCAAACACTTTTAATACTAAAGCTAAAACTTAACTAGTGGACATTTCTCACTCCACTCTCCCCTTGTACTGTTTGCCTTTCCTTCATTCTGCTATTTATCGACTACCTTTTTCCTTCTCTCTTTTCTTTCATTGTTTATCACTCAGATGATTTTAAAAACACATCACACTTTCCCTATGGATTTATTATAATCAAAATATTTATATCATATATTGTTATGTAAACCTTGCCTTTATAAGTGTTATGTGCTTATTTTTTCAATATATAGCCTTGTTATGGTAAATGTCTGATATTGTCAATCATGTATGTCATGCAAACATTGTATCTTATGTCACTAAGTGATCCACGTCATTGGTAACAATGGTCAGTTTGACCAGCCCACTTACCCAATTATCAAATCAAAATGAACAAGTAAATAAGTAAACCTACTTTGCACAACATTTTTCTTCAAGGGAAATTTGGGGGAACTGGCTGGTTAAGTGACTCGGTCAGAGTTACTCATCAGGTAGAAGGAGACAGAGGTAGTAAAACATGGTCGTACCTTCCAACCTTTGCACTAAACATGTGAAGATGCTTTTCAAATATAAAAATAACAAATGAACATTGACAGGAATCTGTCTAGTTCCAACCTCATCAACAAGAGTGTTGAGGGAAAAAATAAAAAAGAGAAAAACTAATAGTCGTAAAACTTTGTTGATGCGCTCAGTCACAATAATTTCCAAAACTCATGAAACCCAGGTAGTGTTCCAAAGCAACAAGCCTTTATGCATAACAGACAAATGATACTCGGTAACAAAAAAAAATCAGAAATACTTTACAATGTTAAACATATCAGCTTTTATACACTTAGAAGTAGGTATGGAAAATATATGTATTATTTAATTTTAAACCAGCAAACAATATAAACAGGGCCGTAAAAGTGCATTTAAGAACAATTTACTATCATGATTATGAAATACAGCTGGCTGAAATATGCTAATACTGAATTGTAAAACTGAAAACGGAGTGTACTGATGTGTGAAATGTCAAATCCGCATATCAATATGCGATTTTGACTTCATTCGACATTACTAAAATATAGTCCTACACTGCACCATATGTAATTTGAAGATTTTGCAGGGGGGCAAGCCTCTCTGCACCACCCATGGATGGCTGTGCCTCCAACACCCCCTGCAAAATATATATTCCAACTCTGAAATTGCACTACAGTGGAAAAAAGGTGCATTTCCCGATCCACACTGTACCGCAATCTCTAGGTCAATGACTAAGCTCATCTTTGCGAATGCACTGATCATTCACTTAAATGGAACTCACAAAATGAAAGGATCAGCAACACAGATTGGCCAAATGTCATTCGACAACCCATGGTCACCGAAACTTCCCTCAGCAATTTGATAGCAAACCATTTAAAAACAGTAAGTACCCACCCCCACAAACTACTACTGATTAACAGGGATTGTGCATACTGTATGTCAGTGATATTGGTAAGGAAACAACTAATAATGCAAATCAATAGTTCATTTATTTAATTATAGTGATAACTGAGTAGGTATACTGGCCACCAAACCTTTTACAGCCATGGCCCAGGCCCCCAGGGTTAAAATGCTCATGCATAACAGTTGCTCATACAAAAATATACACCAATGCCACAATAGTTACAGTACTATAATATTTACAATATAGTTTTGATGTCAATACCATGGCTTGTGAATAGGATAAAACAGTTTGAATTTATTAAATATTTTCAAAGTCTGAGATTTGACTAAAAACTAGCTTTCAACAGTCGGTTTACAGTAATGAGAAGGTAATTACTTGTGCATTATAAGGACTTATTTTCTGTAGTAGGTTTATAGTGAGGAAAAGGTAAAAGGAGCTTAAAGTAATATGTAGACAGTTACAAGACATGCATTCCAGGAGAGAATTGAGGAACCTAGCCCAAATTTCTAATTGACCCAAAGCACTGTCTGGTTAAGTGACCTGCTCAAGGTCACACAGTAGGCAAATAAAGGCTGACAGAATCAAACCATGTACCAAAGGATGTACTTCATTAACAGCTCCGAGCCGCAATTTCATGAACCAACTGCCAGATAATATTGTAAGTTAACTGAAGTGGTAAGAATAAAGAAAGTGAGAGCAGAAGAAACATAGTATGCAGCAAACAGTATTTGAAATTATTGTCCTTGTTTGCCTAACCCTTTTCTTTAAGCTGCTGGCATTTTTTTCTGGGTGCAAGTATATTTTGGTTAAAGCACTGTTTTGCTTCCAGTTGAAACCGTATTCTAATGAACCAAATGGACAAAACAACCAAGGAAACTCTTTAAGTGTTGTTAATAGTTGTTATTTGTAATGCATACCTTGGAATTCATTAATAATCATGAAGACTCGGTGCTAAGCCTACATGATTTAATTGTGTTAGTGCAATGAACACTAGCACTAATGGAATATGCATGCTGTTGATCATGCATACACTTTTGCAAGCGGCATTTGCTGCCATGGAGATGTGATAGCAAGCAGAAGCACAGAATGCTAACAAAACAGGTTTACTATAGCCAAGCCTAAAATGTGTGCACACGCTGTAGCCCTGAAATATTACGGGCAAGTACAGTGAAGGAATTCTGAAGGAGGGAAAGTGAAATGGTGGAACTGTACACAAAAAATAACAATGTTTTGTACTGCATAATTAAATAGAGGTAAGGGAAATGGGTAAAGTGTACTCATATAACTGCAGGCAAATCTGCTGAAGTGTCAGAGCAACATTTCTAACATAAATCATGCAATATAGATGTAATGATAACTAATATCAATGACAATATGGGAGTTAAGCACACAAAAAAGGACATGTTAACAAAGGATGTGATAGGAATATAAAGGTGCAGTGTAATAAAGTAGAATTAAAATATTAATATACATGTTAATGAAATGTTGAGTTGAGATAACAATTAGCAAGGAGAAAGGATACATTATGGGATGAATGCACAGACTGCATTTATTGCATGTAAGATCTATATACAGGGAATCTATGAATGCAAGCCAACACCACTGCTCAGTATGTATACACAGAAACAAATGAAACTTACAGCTCTCATACCATACACATCAGAAAGGGGTATGTTTTTGCAAATAATTCTCATTGGCACCCATAGAAAAGGGTTTTATCACCTATAAACACGTAAGAGATAAGCAAGTGTTGTATTGTCATGTAAATGCTAAATGGTAATATAACAACGCACAACACACATAAGTGACAAATGACAACACAAATTGGGTGACATTTCATGATTACAAGTTTTGCATTGGTAAATATCCCAGACATTGGGGTCTATATTATTTGAATGAAAGTTCAAAAATGCCAATTGCTGTAAACAGCGAAAATGCCGATAATCAATGTCTGTTTTGTGAGATCACGGTAAAGTGAAGATTGGGAAATTTGCCCTTTCCTCACTGTAGTGTGATCTCAGAGTTGGTATATATAATTAGCGGGGGGGGGGGCAGCCCCCCCACAATACAGGATTCAATTATCGGCATTTTTGCTGTTTATAGCGATCGACAATTTGAACTTTCGTTCAAATAATATAGACCCCAGACATTGTTATACTAGGCATGCTCATAGGGACTTACAAGCATCAGTAACATAACAACAGTTCAACATCACCAACACAGAAGAAAGTGTCATATCAGAGGACCAGTCACAGTTTCTAATAGTCTGGCAGTATGCTATACAGGAAACCACATTTATGGAAGCCCTCATTTACCATTAAACTATATAGTGTAACAAAAACAATTGCAGTAATAAAGAAATATCTGGATGAAGAGATGCAAAACATAATGTAATTAGTTTGGAAATAGATAATGCTTGTAATCAGTCAATGGCAGAATAAACATTCATGTCATGTCATTTTCAAACAGATACCAGAACAATTCATACCAATCATGGACACCACAAACATACGCCTATTGGATATGTCATGAAGAACATTCGTGAAGGGCTTACAGGATTTTCCTAACATAGGGGTGTGGATGCTCTACCTTGTAGGACAAGGCCTGAAAATGGTGGCCTTCTCACTGCATCATAACTATTGTCTGCTTGTAAGCCACTGTCTTCTGCCACAGTTGTTTGATAGACAGATGTTTCCAGATTCAACCCCCCACCTATGATACTAGGCTCCCTACAGACCTCTAGATTAACTGCATGTGCCACAGCAGATATCAATGGAGGCTGTCACAAATAACTGAAATTAATGTGCACAGTAAGAAAGGAGTTGCAAATATAATATGAACAATCGGAGTTAGTCAGAATGCTGAAAAAGAGCTACACATGTTATTGCCCACACAGCACTGAGCAGTACAGTATCAGTGCTTCTTTGACAAGGAAGCTGTTTTCGTTGCATAGTACACAGACTGTCCCAGTACTGACCCACAGTCTGTCTGTGTATGCATGATATACAAGCCAGTAATCAATGCATGTGGCACAGGTGCACTCACATAACAGCATTCCCTGAAAAACCATTGCACTGCCATGCAGTCATGACCTGTGATAATATATCATTCTCCAACATAAGACTGACTAAGATATAGATACCATGGTGTTAGTGTAACATCATTACATTCATATAATGCTGCCCTTATTGGAAGTGAACAACAAGGTATGTCACGCTACCCACTAAGGACATGTGGATGAACCACCGCATCACAGTGACAGTCTTAACAAAAGTGCAAATCTCCATCTATGTTAACTTATTACATCATATGTATGTGTTGTAAACAATCTCTCTGAGAAAAAAGGGATGGTGGAGGCCTCTCTCACTGTAAATGGACACATTATAACTGTGGTGGATGTCAGTCATGTATTACAGTATAAGGCCAACAATGTTAACAGTCACTGAATGTAGATGTTAAATACCTGAGCTTTGGACTACAGAAAATACATGATATTGTAGTGAATGAATGCACCATGACAGAAGTGTCATTACAATTATGAGACATGTCGGTATGTCAAGGCATTTCATCATGTTATTGCTGCCAGGGATATGTGTGCTTTTAATAGCTGTACTAAGTCAACAATGTGCAGAATGTTATCTCATTCCTTCATGTCAGAGCATAACACTTAATACACGTATTATGTAAGGAAAATGTAATTACATGTCATCATTACTCTGAATCAGAGAATTGCTTTGTGGGAAATTATCATAGTCTTTTGTAAGAGGAATCAACATCAATATGTGTACACAGCAGATGTGTTTGACAACAGTGTTAGCAACATGTACACTCACAATAAGACTGACCCAATATAGTCTGAGTAGTAATTGGTGGATTTGAGCTAACTACCTAAAATCACAAGCTACAGATTAGTGCCTGAATTGCAAGTACCACATGATATGTTGCCGTACAACTGGGACAGTCCACAGTTGAATGGATATCACCTCTGTATATTATCTGTAAAGTGGTTGAAAGGCACAATAATACTGCACACATCATAGATGTATTTGAAGAGTAGTCTGCACAACATGAGGGTGAACGACACACTCACAGCTGTACTCAAACATCCTACATATGTAGTTATACAATGTGCAAAGCACAGCATCAAAGTCACACAACAAAGGAAAATGTGCACTATAACTGTGAGATACTGCAGTTATGGTAGCATTCTGTCATTGTTGCTTGGCCAAAAAGTTGTTTTCCTTGTGGGTGCTAGGATTTCCTAGTGTAACACTGTGCCATGGTAAATCCCTCTAATAAGTAGAAGTGTACATACAGGTGGTTGTGAGGTGGCCAATAGTATAGGACAATAATTACAGTGACGCTATTTAAATAGGGATGGACTTGATCTACATACTTATCTAGTTACACAATCTATATAGCACATTATCAGCAGGGAAATACTGAGTACAAGTGAGGCCTACAGCGTCTACGAAGAGATGACATCAACAGCGTATCATCAAGGAAATGTGTCTGGTAAAATGACTTTTACAGCCATCTGCCACTGCAGATGTGTGTCAACCAATCCTGAATTTGTTCATAGTCACACACACAGTTGAAGTTAATTGCTGCTGTATTCGAACCTCCTACATATCTATTTACAGATTCTAGGAAAAGTGTAAGAAATACAAGAACCACAGGGAAGTCTGACATTTACAGTAAAATGACCTCATCAGTGTGTTACAAAGAAGATGTGGTTTTGAAAGGTGAGATAAGAGAATAATAGTGTCATCTAACAGTTTAAAATGTTTCTTCACAGTACAAATTGATTGAGCACAGCTGTGTTAGAAGACACACTCACCAGATTCTAAATACCAACCCACAATACACACACTTTACCCATACTGAGCATCAAACCTCCTACCTATTTATTTTCACAATCCAGAGAACACAGTATTAGTTGCAAGCACCACAGGAAAAGTCTATGTCTCAAGGGGAGAGACTGCACTTTTGTCTGGATGACCTCATCAGTGTGTTTCAAAGAAGATGTTTTTATAAAAAGTGGGATAAGGGATATGTATGCAAATGTAAATTTATTCTCCTCATGGGAAGTGGATCGAGCACCATGTGTTACACACACACATACACACAAGCACACACACACACACACACACACACACACACACACACACACACACACACACACACACACACACACACACACAAGTTTCTCATGCTGAGCATTAAAGCTCCTACTTATCTAGTTACACAACCTAGAAAGCACCTTATTAGTTACAAGCACCACAGAAGAAGTCTGACTCTTAAGGGAGTGTACATTTAACTGGATCAATCTGTTTCAGTGAGGATTTTTCCATAAAAAGTGGAATACTGGAGCTGTGTGCAAAGTTAAATACATTTTCCTCAAGGAAAGGGGATTCAACACCAAGTGTTTTAAACACACACACACACACACACACACACACACACACACACACACACACACACACACACACACACACACACACACAAACAGTGTTGAGCATTGAACCTCCTACCTATCTGGTTATACCATCTAGAGAGCACAGTATTAGTCACAAGCACCACAGGAGAAGTCTGATTGTTAAGGGGAGAGAATGCACTTTTTTCAGGATGACATTGTTAGTGTGTTTCAGAGAGGATTTTTCTGTAAAATGTGTGAGAAGGCAGCTATGTGTAAATTTTTTAAATGCATTCGCTTCAGGGAAAGTGGATATAATACCAATCATTACACACATGGACACAAACACACATTTTCCATGTTGAGAATCAAATGTGCTACATCAAGTTACACAATCTACAGAGCACAATATTAGTTGCAAGTGTTACAGCAAAACACTAATTTTAAGGATGTGAAAAAGCGCATCTGTACTTCTTGAAAATCCATTGTTTGGAACAGGTGGTACAGTGCATTACAGGTTGTGCAGACAATGCATGTGTGCACAGAGCAATGTAACATCACTATGATTGTCCCATGTAATTGCATACAATTCTACTAACATTTAGATAATACTTACTTCACAAGACACTACTGTCCTAAACACATAGTTAGAATATGTGAGGAGTCATGATAATTATAACAAAAGTATTGTGTCCATCATACATATGCAAATTAATTTTAATTCAATATCATAATTTTCATGTTTAACACATTGGGTACACATTAGCTTGAGGTTATGAAGAAAGCATTAATGACATATGCTAAATAGACAGTTTACTTATACAAGCATTACTTGCACATTGCTTGCAATAAACATGTTTTACATTATAGTTTTCTTTACTTTTACAGTCCTAATCAAAATCTTGTGACAAATGGGATTCTTATACCCTTTGTAAAAGCAACTTTTAGTTGAATATGAAACCTTAATCAGGGGTGTTTTATCTAAACTCACTGCACTTACACCTTGTGCCACAGAGATAGGTATGTGACAGGTGGAATTTCTCCACTCAGTACTAATCAGAATGCTGAGGAGGATAGACCATTGCTAGGCATGTTTGCTCTACATAAGACATCCCAAACAAATTTTTTCACTTTTTTCTTTAGGTAGTGAACCATTTTTGTGCACTGCCAAGTGGAGAGAATATGCAAATTAAAATTTTAAAAAATTACATATTGTGAATAACTGTAATATGATCTCTAAACATGATTCAAACATGGCATCATGTGCCTTATTTAACTCAGTTCACTTCATTTACACCTTGTGCCACAGATGCAGACATCTCTCAGAATCATTCTCTGCAGTCATTACTATCCATGGTGCTGAGGGTTGCACATTGATGCCAGGCATATTTGCACGATATAAGGCAGCCTAAACCAAATTTTTCATTTTTTCCCTTAGGTAGTGAACCATGTTTATACACTGCCAAGCACATAATATATGCAAATTAAAATAAAAAATACATATTGTGAATAATTGCAATGTGATCATTAAAAAGGATTTAAAGAAGACATCACGTACCTTATTTAACTCAATTAACTTAATCTCCATTATGTGCCATAGATGTGGACATCTGTCAGGTGCATTCTCTGCAGTCATTATTATCCACTGTGCTGACAGCCATGCACTGACACAAGGAGACTTTGGTCTAAAGAAGGCAGCCTAAACTAAGTTTTTCACTTTTTCCTTAGGAAGTAAATCATGTTTGCAAACTGCTAAGCAGAAAGCAAATGGAAAAGGCATTATAAAAAAATATATGATGGAGATAAAAGCTGACAGTAAATTAAATGCAATCAGATGGTATACATAGCAATGACCAGAGCAAGAAGTACATTCAGGTAACATATTCATCTTTCTCACATCTCATTGCAACAGCAGGAATGTACTTTCTGGAACACATTATCAGACTTGCAGTTAATGACAAATAATGTGCAAGTGGATATGCAACAACTCACATGTTAACAATACTGACAATATTTGATTTTTAAACAGCATCAAAATGAGATTACGCATGTACTCAGACCACCATCTGTAAAATTATCATTTAATTGGATTTGAATCATGCATCAGCTTGTCCTTTTTCCTCTAAGCTTACTGCACTTACACATTGTGCCACAGAGAAAGTTATCTGGCAGGTGTTTTTTTCTTCACTGAGCACTATCCAGGATGCAGACAGCCTTGCAATGCCACCAGGCTGGTTTGCACTTCATAATACAGATTAAACTAAATGTTTCTCTTTTGCCTTAAACTGTGAAAGTACATTTTGCACTGCCAAGTGGTGCACAAATGCAGAAGACAATCTTTATGAGAAGCATTCACAAAAACATTTGAGATACCAATATGGAGAACATGAAATGAGCCACAGTGTATGTCTAGCAATCATTACATGGATACATTCAGACTTCTTGCATCTCCTTGCCACATCAGTCTTGTCATGTATATTTCAGAATATCAGGACTGTAGCTAATGCCATGGAATTGGAAAAGGACACAGGGAACAGTAGAAATGCTTCCATTTTTCACACAGCACACACAATTAATATTGGCATAATTTCAAATGACTTTACCTGTCTGTCATTTGTAGTCTATAATGACCTTACTTGAGTTTCCCACATCAACATATTCATACACCAAAATGAGTGTTAAGATCTATTATGACCTCCCTCAGTAAAATGATCAGGGGAATCAGTTTTGAACTCTGAATCGCCTACACTGTGTCTCTATCGTCAATACATTTACACATTATGCTACTGAGATATGTATATGACAGCTTGAATTACTTTACTCAGTACTGTCTGACTGTTGTGGGAGCTCAGCAATGCTAGTCTTAATTGCATTATTGATGCCAGTCTAAATAACATTTGTCAGTTTTTAAACTGGGCAGTGAACTGCCATTCACTGCTACTAACCATTGTCAGTCAACAGAGCACAATGCCAAATCACATGCAAATGTTAAAGGGAAAAACAGTTTGGAAACAAATACTTTCAATGTACATTTATGATGCTTAATCAACTTTGTTATCTTGTGACTGGAACCTGTATGGATTTGAACCAGCAAACCAGGGTATTAATACAATCATTGAAGAGTATATCCCATATTTCCACAGACAAGGACTTATCTTAGAAGTAGAAAACATGTTTAAATGTACTGAAAATTTTACATTGTATCAAGTTACATTGAAAGTACAACAGAAAAAATTATGAAAGCTGTCCTTTATCATTTCACAGCAAATATCTGGATGATTGGGATATTGCCAACAGTTAAGATATCCATGTACTCACACAATATTGAACAAAAACTGCAAACACTGCAGGTGCATTCATCTCTTTCTTTATTTATTTTATTTATTTGCCTTTGTTAACCGGGAAATCCTACTGGGTGATACTCATTTTCAGCAGGGGCCCAGGGATAAAGCTCCATTTGCTTACATTGCATTATACTAAGTTCCAGTTAAACACAGAGTAGTTACAATTCTATTTACATTTATACACAAACAGTAGTTACATTTATACATTCTAAGATTTTATAGAGGTGGGAGCTACTAAAGAGAAAGTCTGCATGCAGCTTAGTTGATTGTACAGGCAGCAGTTATGTATAAAAATTGTTTTGTCATTTCAGTGAGAGGTTGAGAGTATTTTGTTTAAGGAGAGTGTTTGGAGAGTATAGTATGGTGAACACAAAGTCTCAACCTTTTGATAAGCATGTGCAAGTTTAAGCAGAGGTTAAAAACTATTGAGTTTGTTAGAGAGTTTGATTTGTGAGGGATATTATTCCAGAGTTTAGCAATATACTGGGAGTAGAGATAGTCTCTTGCAACTTTATTTGATTTATTTGTAAGCAACAAAAATTTGTTACTGGAGTAGAGGTCCATTGCTGGACAGCAGTGTATTAATAAGTTTTGTAGCGCAGGGAATTTTTCTGGACGATAAATGAGTCTGTGTGGTATAGTTAGTTGAGAATATGTTAGGTGGCTGTGTAATTCAAGCCAGTTTAATTGTTTTAAGCTATGACAATGGTGGGTCCTATGAGGGAGATTGTTGGCAAATTTAGCTATTTTATTGTAGCAGGAGACAAGTTTCTTTCTTTGAGTATTTAAGTTTATTAGGATAGGAGTGGTGTATTAGAGAGTTGGCAATACGTATGTGGTGGCTTTCATTTTGCTTGCATATCTGTAAGAAATTCATTGATCCTATAAAGGAAGTCTAGTTTCTGGTGTGTAGATTTAATGGTGTGCATTACATGCTGGTCATATTTGAGACCGTCATCTATTATAATGCCTAGAGGTTTACAGTGAGCTGCATTTTCAATGACTATTATTTCCTGACTTTATGGTAAGTGATTGCTTTCGATTTTGGCAACTTTTTGAGGTAAAAAGCATTAACCTAGTTTTCTTGGGGTTGAGTAGGAGGCTTGTTTCCTTGAGTAAGGGTTCTACAGAGGAGAAAAATTTGGGGGTAATGTCTTGGAGCTTATTTATTGTAGAGGCCGCACATATTAATGTTAAGTCATCTGTATACTGAAGTAAACTTTCATGGTGAGTGGAGGTGTGGAGGTCATTAATAAATATATTAAATAGGGAGGACCTAGGATAGAGCTGTGAGGGATACTTGTAGTAACTGGTTGAAATGATGAGTAGGTTTGTTGCCATTTAATGGTCTATTGCCTTCCAGATAGGTATCTAAGAAACCACAACAAGGAGTTTTGTAAAAGTTCTGTTAAAAATAGTTAAACCAACAATTACTGGTGTGAGACAGTATCAAATGCCTTTGAGAAGTCTAAGAATGTGGTGGACACAGGCAGACCATTTTTCTATGTTGGTTTATTATACTGGAAAAATGTAGTAGTGTAATAGTGGTGCTGTACTGGGTCCTAAAGCTACATTGTGTTGCTGAGAACAGGTTATTTGAGATTAAGTGTTGCATCAGCTATATATATGGATGCATTTCTCTAATATTTTGGAGAGGAGGGAGAATTGCTATTGGTCTGTAGTTACTAAACTCTGTAGATATGTCACCTCTGTGCAGTGGTATGATGTGGGATTTCTTTCCACAGTGATGGGACGTATCTTTCTGCAATGGACCTATTAATTAGTATGGAACAGGGAAGGCTATGACTTCTGCAGCCGTTTTTAGGTAGTCTGATGGTAGTTGGTCGACAGCTATGGAAGTAGTCCAATTTAAGGAGCAAATTCATTATAAGTGAGGTAAGTGCTAGACTAAAACTGAAGAGCTGTGGATGGTTTTGATTGGACAGGGGTAGAGAGAGGACGGCAGATGTATTACTGTCTAAGAGATATAATACTGATTGTATAAGGTAGGAATTAAACTATGTGGGGATAGAATATGTTGTATTGTCTGTTTTTGGAGAGGGAGTGGTGATCTTGCTAGGGTAGAGTAGTTTATTTAGTGATGACCAAAAAAGTTTTGGTTTGTTTTTATGTTTGTCTTGTAGGTTGGTATAGTATGTTTAGTTATCCTGTTTGATACAGAGTTTTTGCAAGGTTTCTAAGATTCTAAATTTCTGGAAGGAATTTTGAGTTCTATTTTTATACCAATTTTCCAGGATTTATCCCCTTTAATCATGACTTTTTTTGTTGTTTATTTTTTCAGTCATGGTGGGGTTGGATTTTACTCTTACTGCATACTGGTGCTACATTATTTAAGTTCTGTAAGAAAATGTTATTAAAGTGTTTTACAGCAGTATCTAGTGGCATTGTCCCAAGTACATTCCTGTTATATTGTTTTAGTGTTTTGTTGAAAATATATTTGCTGAAATTGGTTGTATTTCATATTTGATTATAGATAATATGTTTATCTAGGTTATAGTGAGTTCTAATGGCATATGTTGGTATGTGGTCATTTATGATATCTGGGAGGCAGCCTACTTTTGTCAGTTTGTCTGTTTGTAAGAATCCAGTCTAATGCTGAGTGTCTCCCTGAAGTTTTATTGATTCTAGTAGATGTGGTTATTAATTGTCTGAAGATGTATAAGTTGAGAGTCAATATTTAAGTCTCCAAGTATTATAGTTTCATGGTTAATTTTTTGGGATATCCAATACAGGATGCTTTCAACAGTATCAATGTTATTCCCTGATGGTATACAAATTGCTGATAAACATATGGATTTCCTAATGATAATGTTTAGGGGTGTTATTAAAAGTTCAGCATTGTTAAATTTGGGTATTTCCTGTGGAAGTAAGATGATGATTAGGTAATTTTATGGATGATTGCTGCATCACCTGCACACTTGTTGTGTCTGCCATGCCTGAGTGTATTATATCATGGAAGGTGATCTCATTATCTTTTATTTATTTATTTTAACCAGGTTTCCATAGCTATTACTACGTCAGGAGTGTACGTGGCAAGGTAAGCATGTATATAATGGATTTTATTGCACATACCTTTTTATTCATATTTAGCAAGGTATGTTTGAGTTCTGTTTTTTGTTGAGATGTATTAGGTGACTTGTTTTTGTTGGGGATGGAAGCAATGGTTTTATAAACAGAAGGACCTGGGTTGGGGTGAATATCTCTACGAATTATTTGAACTGATATTTTACAGAGGGAAGAATGTGGCCAGTTATAATTTGGTCTTGGTTTGGTATTTGATCATGAATAAATATATAGATAAATAAATCAGATATGGTTTGTTTATAGAGATAGGGTGTTATGGAAAAAGACAGGCTGGGTAGATGTTAATATTCTTGGTGAGAGTTGGATGCAGTCTTAAGTCTTTGAAGGAGATTAATTTGATAATTGGTGGTAAAGGCTAATAGAGTGAGGAGGAATAATAAAATAATCTGAGTTAGGTGCATCTTATTTTACTTGGTTTATCTTTGTTGTAAATTATAATCAGAAAATGTTATGAGGGTTATTATGAGGGTACTGGGTGGCTTTAGAGATGTAATTTGATAGTTATAGGGAGCAAGGATTAAGACAGCTTGAGAGAGAGTCTTGGGTGGTGAACTAGAGTGGGTGTTACTATTGGGAATAATTCTATTTATTGTTTTTCTTTTGGAGGGAACTGATGCTATTGGTTTGAGGAACATGCAGGTGGTGATATGGAAGTATAACTGTAGAGTAGGAGGAGTTGGGTAGTCATTTGCGTTTGGGTAGGGGAGCAGAGTGAGCATGAGCTTTAGCAAGAATGAACAAAGAGGGTTGAAAATCTGCCAAAGAGACAGAGAAAGAAATCAGTGACTAAACTTAAACAGCCAAATATTTACTGAGAGAATGATAACTAAAAGGAACAATGCAGTTTAAAAGGCCTCTGTGCTAGTAAATGAAGGTCCTGATTATGGTGTTCTATGACACAGTTGTAGTAGGAGATTTAGTCCAATATCACCTTGACTTGACTAGTGGTGATAACAGTAAAAAATGCACTTGACTGTTTGAACAACTGTTTAATGTAAGGAGGTTTCTATGTAGTTTGAAATGCAAAGTCCAAAGGCTACCCAACCCCCACAGATTAGCAAAACAATGAGGAAAATTTAAGCCAAAATGTGGGAGTTCAGCTCTGGAAAATTACTGGCTCAGAACTGAAAGTACTTACACAAAAAGAGAAGTAACCTTAAGGAAGAGAGACAGAGGACTGCTGAAAACAATAAATGTAACAGAGTTAAAGGAGAAAGTACCAATGGGACTGCTGTGGTCAAAGAAAATAAAGCTATTTTAGTGGACAAATGTCTTTGTTTTAGGCTACCAAAATATTTGCTTGCAGGGACATTTTTATAGCTAAATAAAAAAGACACTAAAGAGACAGTTGTGTGTACTGACTCAGTGTTGACTGTGCACATATAATACCTCAGAAATGAAAGTGATTTAATAACTGTCTCAGGCAAGGAGAAATGAGAAAGAAAGTGGGATAGCAAGGTGGCATCCTTGACGTTATGCATTTCCACTAAAGAAAGACAGGAGGATATAAATAATGAGAATAGCAAGACTAGAAGTAGTGAAGAAAATATAAGCGAAATAAATAGTTTCAGTAAGAGCAGTATGAGTAAATGTTAGTGTCTGTTAGGAAACAGAGAGTAAAGGTTGACCAGTAGCATATCAGCGGAGGCGGTTTTACAGGTTATAAAGCTATTAGTTACAAACTAGAAACCCTGATGCACTTGTCTTCAGACTTTTCACTATGCAGGCTAAAATACACATAGAAGACTGGATGCTCCTAACACTTACTTAAAGCACAAGGGCAGAGGTGGCACACAGTTGTCCTAAATAAGTGTGGGTGGATTGCATGGACTCAGACTACCTATTGGATAAGCCTGCAGTATGTATGCTTTGTTGTTACCAGTGAACTTAAAGCACAAGGGCTGAGGTGGTACACAGTTTGTCCTAAATAAATGGTGGGTGGATTGAGTGGACTCAAACTGCCTATTGGATGAGCCTACTGTGTGTATGCTTTAGGGATGTTTTCAGTGAACTTTAAGCACAAGGACAGAGGTAGTGCACAGTTTGTCCTAAATAAATGGTGGGTTTATTGAGTGGACTCAGATTGCCTATTAGATGAGCTACACAGTTTGTCCTAAATAAATGGTAGGTGGACTGAGTGACCCAGACTGCCTATTGGATGAGCCTGCAGTGTGGATGCTTTAGGGATGTTTCCAGTAAACCCTGCAACTCTCTTGTGCACTGCTAGATGGGGGGAGGAAGGAATGATGAGAGAGTGTGGGGTGAGTGAGGTATGACTTTATGGTGCCTCTATTCCCATATCTATGCTTTCTTAACAGCAATTCTATCTCATTTTAATTGCATATGTTATCTGTATAACTGCTTAATGTACTGCCTTGAAAATGAACAACATTTCTTAGTAAGGATCAGTAACTGTGGTCATTTGAATGTTAGGAATGGTGCTCTCCTAACATGGACTACGTACTTTCAGATTTTTTAGTAAGTCCCTTCTCCCTGACACAGTTTTATTAAGTGTAGATCAAAGAGGAGAGACTATGAAACCCTGATTATTTCTACAGTTGGACTAATCATAGACCCCTGCAAGCCATTAGCAGGTACCACTTTTCAATGCTCATCTTTGCAGTGCTAGGGTGTGTTTATGTAATTGTGCAGCTCCTTACTCTATGTTTATTTTCCCTATACTTAACGCAGATTGCGGTATTCAGGAAGGAAATGATTTAACACCTCATCTGTATACCCACAGTGCTCACAGGGCTGACATTGCACTATATAAAGGTAATCATGTAGCTAATACACTTCTACCATAGTGGAGAGCTTTATACTGATACATAATAATAAATAAACACAACTTTTGGAGAATTACCTATTTTCTACACTGTTTTCTTGCCATTATGTTATTATTTTTATATTAAAGGGTTAATTGCAATGCCTACTCCAAACCATTTATTTTTCCTAATGGTTTTCTTTAGCCCTTTATTTTTAGAATAGCTCAGGCATATCAGTTATGTCTGCATTACAAAAAGTATGCTACAGAATGCTACCTTACCTATATTTTGTAGGTTGTATGTTATTGTTTTTTTGCAAACTTATTGCAGATTAGTGTATTATAACTTTGTAACAAGGTCAGGCATTTTTACATGTATTAACACAAATAAATGTTCTAGGTTTGCCATTTCTACCTGACTGCCCTCCACATCACTGGGGATGGCACTTATAATAGTTGTCTTACATTTCTACTGCTATATTGGGAATTATTATTATGTTAATGCTGTGATGCATTACACATTTACAGATATGTATTGTCTGCATTACAGAACTGTTATAGATTGTTGACATTTCATTTAGATTTTTTTTTGGGGGGGGGGCTGTCCTAATTTGTGTGTAGTCTTAGGGACCATTACCTTTTAAACTGATGTGTGCATGATGGATACATTTCATACATAATTGATTTCACAGCCATCCTATCTGTGTATTATATATTTAAATATGTATCTGTTTTTCTGTTTCATCTCATACAGGAATATGGTATCCAAGAAGAAATCTGTACCCCACAAGCCCACATACCCTGATGCAGAAAATGAGGTAATTATCTAAGCCTTACATCACCATGGAGCTTTTCTCTTAGGGAGAGGTAGAGGTGGCCATTATGCCCAAGACAGGATATGGCAGCACATGATCTATGACATCAATGTTGTCAGGTGGCATGGGAGAAGTTACTCCCAGATATGACACCAGGCAAGTGATATGATAAACTCTGCCTGCCATAGGACAGGTGAAGTTGCCTGGGAACAGGTGGCTATGGGAGGAGGTCCTGCCACTGAACCACCACTAAGTGAAAAAGAGGAGTTCCTCTCCACTGTCAGAGATCTAGATAGCTCAGCCAAGGGTTCACACAGAATCCTTGATGTTGGTGCTAATGTGGATGTCAGACCCCGAGTATCTCAAGCAGAATGTCCAGGTATGCAAAATGCAAGTGTCATTGTTAGATCTTTATACGCAAATATCTTAGATGTCTGATATATATATTTATATATATATATATATATATATATATATATATATATATATATATATGGATCTACTTCAGTAGATCGAACATATTACAAGTTCGAAGCAAACATGGCTGAGACCATATGTTCGAACTTGTAATAGTTCAAACACTGAACTAAAAAAAGAAAAAAAAAAAAAACAAAACTAAACTAAACTGCTGTAGCAGGGGGGCTACGCACCCCTGCACCCCCACCCCCTTACTTAAATATACCAACTCCGAGATCGCACTGCATTGTGGAAATGGGAAATTTTCCTGTTCCGTTCTGTACATGGATCTCCATTCACTCTGTTCAGACTTTTAAATGTTCAAAGTTATGGTCTCGGCCATATCGTCTTCGAACATTTAAAAGTTCGATCCACCAAAGGGGACCCATATATATATATATATATATATATATATATATATATATATATATATATATATAGCCAGCAATAAGTATAAGTCAGATGACACATAACAGAGACATAGAAGAGGGTGTTTGTGGGGAATTCCAAATGTTCATTACATTTTTGTTTGAGAACATTTTTAATTTGAATGATTGTTCTCTTTCTCTGTTTCATTTGCATTGTGATACTTTTCAGCCTTTTTTTCCTTTTCCTTCCTCATGTACAGGCACATCTAGATTGCAGGCTGCCATCCTATCTGCACATGATGAGCACACATCTGGTTATTGCTATCACTGCATATAAGGTAGATGCAGGTCTGTATAAAATGTGTTTTGCTTTAGCATCTATTAGTGTTTAATATAAATTTCATATAAGAAAACTATGTGATCAATTGTATTCTTTATTTCTCTGCTTGGCATGTTTATCGCTTGTTACAGGTGATCTGTGGAACTCCTACCACCTGATGTAAGATTACCAGTTGCCTCTGATGATGGCAGTGGCAATTTGGGGGTGCACATGATCAGTCTGATACTGAGGTTGTGGCTGTCACTTTTTCTGCCCATATTTTGGACACAGTTAGTATGCCTACGCATACCCATGATTGGGAGACATCTGATATATAGCAGTTTGAAAGTGGCACAGTTGATCAGGTGGTAGTGTGGTTACTCTGGTTGCAGAGCTGGTTGCTTCCCCATAGCCATCATGAGGGCAAGGTGTCACATAAGAAGGATGGTAGAGGTGCCTGGAGGAGGTCTGCTGTCCACCCTCCTCCTGATGATGTGTCATTAGATACCACCAGATGTATGTGTAGGCCTGCAGTATAGGCACAGGCACATTCTTCCAGGGCCTTGAAAGAGATAGTTTGAGTACTAAACATTGTGTATTCTGAAATGTATGACTCCCTGAACCATGTGGATGAATCCTTAGAAAGGTTAAATAACACACTGGATCAAGCAGTGTCTGTGATGGAAAATCTGATGGGGGAGGCTGGGCATCCATGTGGCTGGAGAGCTGCTTCATCTTCTGATGTTATCAGATATGACCATGCAAGATCCCACTTCCACAGTGTCACTACTTCTACTAGTCTGTCAGTGATTGCAGTGTCCACATCGAGATGTAGTAGGCCAGAGTGTCATGGTTCTGGGTGTAGTCATGAGAGCTTGTCCAGCAAGCACCATTCATATTCAGTTAGCACCCCAAATTCTAGCCAGATCCATGGAGGTAGCAGTGCAATTCCTGGCAGAGATAACGCTTATGGTCAGGGGTGACAGCACTGAACTGATTATTCTACCATGCATGGTTCACACCTGTCCGAGGTGTCAGGACATAGTGCTAGCACAGTGCTTAATTGTGTTCACGCAGACACACAGACACACACACACACACACACACACACACACACACACACACACACACACACACACACACACACACACACACACACACGGAAAACAAAATTACTTGCCCATATCACCTGACATACATGCAAGCCATCTAAACAGTACTGTTGAGTGATATACATCTATTGTTACTGGCCCCAAACACTGTATACTCTGATAGATACAAAATGAATGCTGCAAGGGTAAATCCAAACCTTTTAATGTCTTAAAACCAGAAGTCTTAGCACTTTCATTAACCACCATTGAACTCCATCAGAAACATACTTGAAAAGGTGGAATTGCAACCTACGGGTGGTGACTGGGAAACTCTCCAAGAAAAAAGAGAGTTATTTTGGCAAATTTTGTTGAATGCCACTATCCTGCCTGGCATCAGTGATGTGGTTTCTTTAATACCTGCTCTAAAGATCAGATCATCTTGTATTTCATAAATGTATTGTGATTATTTTTACGACCTTTTAAGTTTTATTTTAAACAAGATGTATTTCTATTTATAGCTGTATTTTTTACATCACTGAATGGTCTGTGTTTTAAAGTGGTGGGTTTGTGTATGTTTATTTGATGTATGTCACTTTAAAAATGTTGGTGCAATTTTCAAAAGGTTATATAAGGGGACTTAGTCTATTTTCAACCAGTTTCTGATAAAGTTCAATGGTGGTGAACAAAAGCACTAAGATTTCTGGTTTTAAGATATTAAAGAGTTTGGATTTACCCTTGCAGCTTTAATTTTGCATTTTTGGATTTACAGTATGCTGTTGTGGAAGCTAGTTTTGGTTTACTCTGATAGATATATGAGTTTCATACTCTCACACATTCCCTCCTTTGGTGTCAGCCTTGCCCTCCTACACCCCCACACCTTGTGAAAATGATGATGACTGTGCCATGCTCTTTGCACGTGTTTGTGACTTAGGGTTGCATACATGCCTGATGCAAACAATGGATAACTAACACGTGCTTACTCACAAGCATGCAATTATCAATATGTATTGCAGATGAAAAGTTTTTGATTTCTTGTTCCTACTCGTGTGCATTATTTCTGCTATAATTGTTGAACCTCCCTGTATTTCAGTTAGTATTGTAAGTAAAGCAGTGGAAGCATTAGGTACTTCAGTCTTGCTTACTAGTATAGTTGTGCAAATGAGAGTATGATTGGCTTGTTCCATGCTTTATAGATAGTGGTCAATTGAAATGCTTGATGTACAATATTGGTTAGAATATATAACTGTATATTGCAAAAATCTGACATGATATATTACTAACATAAATGTACACCTCAGACAAATCCTCTGCTTAGAGGTATATACATATTTATATTTGAAAGTAATCAGTTTTGTGCATTTTTTTTCTTTACAGGTTCCACATTTACCTTGCCATTATTGCAGGTGACAATTATGTCCTTGGGGGTTATTCTTGTCTGATGATGTCAGGACACAGCCATTACTTGGTTAAGTAGTTTGTGAAGTTTGACAGGCATCAATTTTCTCATGTGGATGTTCATGACCTAGGCAGTGATTGTGTGTACTATCCTTTGTCTCTTAGCCAGATATAGGACATATGGTGTATGCCTAACCTG
Source organism: Protopterus annectens (assembly GCF_019279795.1). Lineage (NCBI taxonomy): Eukaryota > Metazoa > Chordata > Ceratodontiformes > Protopteridae > Protopterus > Protopterus annectens. Next base: position 1,331,748,301 of record NC_056735.1, read on the forward strand.
TGGCCCTTTAAACTGTGGTCCTGCCTCTTGCTGTCCTTGTTATGCTATTTCCTGAGAATTACATCGTGCAACATGGCACAAACTGTAATTATTTCAACAGAGGTTCCTGCGTCATACTGCAGTGCACCTTCTGAAGCATCCAGACACAGGAACCTTGATTTGAGCAATCCAAATACATACTCTATGATATTCCTAGGTTGAGCCAGGGTAACCTGCACAGACACTGTAGATGACCCTTTGGGAATTTGAAAAAACCTGACTAGAGTGGAAACTTTGTTTACTGATGTACCTCATTCTGTGTTCCCCAGGTTTGGCTTTTATTTCTAGGTGTGTGCATTCTATGGACCCTAACACTACAGGGAAGTGCACTACTACATAAAATTCCTGCATGGTTCTTGTTCTTTCCTGTGGGGTGCATAGGAAACAGATGTGATGCCTTGCATGTACTAGTATTGCATTTAGATACTAATGCAATATTCTAGAGGCTGATGCTTGCGACAACCCTGTGGGTCTCTGGAAAATACCAGTAACTAGTATGCATAATGCTACACATACCTTTATTTTAAGTGGGATGGGTTCTCCATGATTTCCCTGGGGCCTGAGGTGGGGGCAGTAGAGGTTGCATAGTTCCTTCATTGTCCATTCTGTATCTCACAGCAATTTTTGTCATGCAGTCCATGATAGATCAAACAGGGCCTAAACACCCTTCTTTTTCTTCTTCATCTTCTTCTCCTTCTTGCCCAAGGTCTGGCAGCATCACCCTGATTTAACCTGTTGCCTTTTGTACGTACAGCAAAATAATAGCAGCTGCAACCCCTAAAATTATTTTTTTCTAAGTGTAATCCTGCTGCATTCCAAAGAGTTTTTATGTACAGGGCAAATGACTACACTAAGGGCAGGATTCACGAAGCCTCCGTGTAAGAGTTGAAAGGCTTACACGGAGGCTGCAGTTAAACGGTGTGACGTCAGCATGTCATGCATATGCATGAGGGCATGCTGAATCACACCTAAGGCTTACACGGTCCGTGGAAGACAGTAGGGGCATGTCCGTAGGCTGAGCCCTGCAAACGGACATGTCCCCATAAGAGGAAAAGTCCCGAAAGTAAACCCCCATGACAGAGCCCATGTAAATGTGAATAAATACAACACAACATATACCCCCACAGACTACGAACATAAAATGTACAAATGAACATCTTATAATTTTTTTTAAATTGTAAAGATGTTTGCCCGTGAGTGCGCTCATTTGCGCGGGCATGCCCGTAGCTTAGGTACAGTTAGCAGTCAGTGGAAAAGCATATAAGAACTAAATATGCAAAGTAAGCCAAGAAGCAATAGCGTAGCAGTAGAGACATCGGCTGAAGAGCAGGCAGTCATGGTCCGAGCCCTCCCAACATCAATTTTTATTTTAAGTGAAATAAGCACGAAACAAGTCCCTGACATATATGTACACATATAAAATTATATTTTTGTAAAATGTAATGAAATGGGCCATATATTTTGAAGAAATTTGAGATAACAAAATAATAAAAAATGTCAGATGTGCCTATAGCTGAGCTACAGTTTAACAAATTGAGTGCATCTGCCCGTAGGTGAGCAGTGTTTTAACAGGTATAAAATGAGTGCCCGTAGGTGAGCACTGGTTTGACAGGTGTAAAATGAGTGCCCGTAGGTGAGCAGTGGTTTAACATGCTGAAACTGTGTGCCCATAGCTGAGCTGAGCGTAATATGCGTGCTGACAGCCAAATGACACGTAAACCAGCGTAACCCATTTGCACGGAGCTGCGCCCCGCGCCAACAAGCTAACCAACGGGCAACGTTGAGCAAGCTGTAACAAAACTGCCTTTACACAGACACATCTCCTAGCCTGTGTAGACAGTCATAAAATATAAAAAGCAGTGGCCAGGTTTGAACCCAGGATATCATGCACCATAGTCAAGGTACTGAACCACTAAGCCAATATATAGGAATGAATAGAAAGAGGAGCATGACAAACCAGGTTTTGTGAAGCTGATACAATTCCAAAATGGCCAATCACAGATAAGTGCGGGAAAAACGGCATATATAAGCCCCATAGGCGGGTATACACAGCATAACCAATTGTAGAACCGACTTGCAGCCAGAATGTCAGGTGTAGGTGAGGGTAGTTGCTTCCGAGCACAGAGGTGGCGTGTTGAGGAGTCCAAATATATGGTTTGGCTCCTTGTCCACAATCATGAGGCCCAACTCATGCAGGGCCAGGTCCTGTGGGGAGCATATAGGGCTGAGGCATGGTACCGGTTGGCTCATGATCTCACCAGTGCCACAGGGATACCAAGGACTGGTGAGCAGGTCCGTCACCACCATGCGGACCTGAAGAGACGCAAGCAGGACCAACTGAACCGTTGGATCCAGGAGGCCTGGCAAATGCCCAACGCCCCACTACTGAGTAAGTTACATGTAATTATTTATGTAAGAAATTAACCTAGCTGATATTATGGAGATGTGCATTCCAATATTACTCTATTTATATTACAGCTGCAGGTGTCCGTTCTGCGAACCGTAGAGCCTATAATGATAGGCTGGCACGGTTGCGCCACCAGGCAGGTCAGTAATTCTCTCCCTGTAACTGTAAATAAATATATAAGTATGACAGTTAGCAAAAGAGTGCAGTGTAGTCACTAATTAATAAAATGTGCAAGTAACAGTGTAAGAGGATTTGCAAGTAGTGCTTGATTACAAAAGTGTGATGCAGCCTGTAATCCAAACATAAAAATGAAACAAGTCTGAAATAAAGATGTCCCACCTGTAATATAATAGTACATAACCTGCAGCAGGCTGAAAAGTACTGCTGCAGAAGCTGAGTAAAACAGATGTGTGAAATATATCCCTGTTGACATACAGAAACATGACAGAAGTGAGACTGTTGGAAAGGATTGTTAGAACTACAGGTAAAACATGTCAATAAAGCCTAGAATTAAGTACCATCCTGAATTGTAAAAATAAAACAAGTGAGAGAGTGTGAGAAAGAGTTATGAATCCACCAATAAAGTAGTAATAACTCCTGAATAAGGTATACTGCAGTCAGTACAGAATGAAATGAATGTGACAAGCCGAACCAAACAGTAACGTATTGAAAATGTAACTGCAGCTGGAATGTGTATCCCAAAATTTGGATATGTTGCTCTCAGTCTGCAATATGCAGATAGTATGGTTGTCTGAAATACCAAACATCCACAGTTGTCTATAGCTATATAAAGCAAATGTAGCAGGATGATGTAGCTGAACAGAGCCAGATATGAATGTGTATGAATAAAAATGAAAATGTATATTGATGTAGCAGTAACATTCCTATCACCAACTTGTAGTAGTTATCACATAGGAAACTGTAGGGAGAACTATAGTGTGTATATATTTGCAGCTATTAGAAATGTACAGCATATGTACTGGTATTTGAAGTTGTTAATTAAATTTTCTTCACCCTACCCTATAACCACATATAATCCATTCCATGTGAAATTGGTATATGCAATTACAATTAACACCCTGGACATTTGTCCTGTTGGTTCATACATATTTGCATGTATGTTGATGCATCTGCCCTGTTCATACATCCAAACCTGATGGCCTGTTGCCATCAATCAACCCTGCATGTTGTTGGACTGTGTATTGCTGTTCAAAATATGCATGTGTTATGCTTGCTGTTCTATGGTTTGAATATCTGGGTGTTTGGTTAATGGGAATACTAATGCATGCTGTTACAACTAATTGTGAATGATATTGTACGTTACTAACCCAAACTGTCATGACATAATGCAAAACATAGGACGACAGGGAAGGCGTGTTCCAGCAGACCCACCTGTCCCTCCTCAGCTGGTGAGTGCACCTGGAAGTAGGGCCCAGGCCGGACCCTCCTCCGGTGGACCTGTGCCACCTGCGGGTGGAAGCGCTGTAGAGGATGGGGCTCATCCCTCCTCTGCAAGCGTGGCCAGAGGAGAACATCCACTCACCCTCCATACTGTCCGGACTGTGGTGCATAGAGAGTTCCAGCACACTGTGCTTGGGCCCCTACGCCAGCTTGAGGCACGGGTGGCACAACTAATGGGCGTGCCTGCTGCCTGGCCTACACAGCCCCCAGCACAGCCCCGTCCTGGGCCATGAAGGCACAGTGGCAACTGCCCATGGGTGGGGATATCAGTACCACTGTTGCCATCTGTGGGCTCATGGGCTCTAGATATCCAAACATCCATCCCCGTCAATTGTGTAACCCCCCCCACATGTGTCATACACCTCCCCTGTATGCGTCTTGTTTATCTTGTCTGTTAACCTACCCAACCTACCTCCCCAGCTATATCGACTTCCTGTACCTGACATACCACTCTCACCTGAAAAAAAAAGAAATAAAAAAGAGCACTCTGTACCCACAAAAAAATTACACCCCATACATAGCTTCCCATTTCGCATACATGTCTGCTGGGCATGGAAACTGTCAATTACAATTGGCTGTACAAGTATTATTGTTGTCCTTACACCTCTCTCAGGGGTGGAAGGTTTCAAATGTCACACCAAATTACAAACATATGCTCAGCTGTTGCTGATGAAGAAATGGGAAGCTATGGGCCTTACCTACATCCCTCCTGCAAAACCCAAGCTTGTTTCCCTACTGTCTTACCCTCTTTGTGACCCCTTTTTCACCACTTTCCTGTGTCCCCATTTTCATTTCTTTCAAAGAAAATAGCGTGAGTGTGCACAAGAGTAAGCACTGTTAAGCAGTTGTAAGCGGGTGTGCGTGGAGCTGAACACCAGTGCGCATGCGTGAGCTCCGCGCAAACCAGCGCTAACCCGGTTAAAACTGCTTAAAAGTGCCTTAGTCACTCTGAATGACAAGTCCTATAGTCTGCTCAAAAGCAAAATAAAATCCCACCGTCAGTCCCGAACCCAGGACCTTGGAAACAGTAGCCTGCATGACTTACCACTAAGCCATGACTGTTATATGAGAACATTGTGCTACAATAAATATATCATGTAATAGTAGGAATGAATGTAAAGGGAATATAGGATGTGTAGTACACAAAGCATGTCATGTATATTTACTGTCAAAT